>NC_023758.2:49314920-49670989 GCF_000499845.2 Phaseolus vulgaris
CAGAAACATCTTTTTTCATATAATTGCAAGTGGAAAGCAGATGGAATGTTCTGTGAATGGGGACCTTCAAGTAAACTACAATAACATAGAAAAGGTGTATTGAATAAAAATTCTCTCTTGATACATACCTTCGTTATTGTTTAAATTATTTTGCATTAACTATTTGCTTGTGGTTGTGTTCTGCTAAATTGAAGGTGTCATGGGAGCCTTTTATTGAGCCTTGGCAGTTTTTGTTGACTTTGGTCAGGGAACAAGAAATGAGTGTTCTGCCGAACAGGTCTGTTTTGACAAATATCGTTCTCAAATCTACAACTCAGCTGAATATTAATATCACAGAATCCTTAGTTGAGGTATATAAAATTGTCCCTTTTTATCAGTTTTTGTAGAAACCTGTTATTTTGTCTTTCTAAATCATTTCTTTCCAGTCAGTTTAGGGGAAACTAAGGAAATAAGTAGTTCAGGTTCTTTGTTTTTGGTGACTGATCATTTTAATAGCCTTACAATGTAATTATTATTATTTTTTCTATGATAGTGGAAAACTAATTTGAAGTATCAGTCCATCCATTCGCCCTGTAGTTATAATATGTAATTCTGTCCACAAATATAAATATATTTTCTTAGCATATCAAATTTATAGTGAAGATTCCAGTTCTGGTTGGTCATGTTTCTATTCTTGTTTACTCCAACTAATTTGATTCCTTTGAATGACTGATCAATTTTGACTTGAAAGGATAGTCTACATTCTACTGTTTATTATATGCTGTTTATGGGAATTTTGATTTTCATATTTAATTTAGACTTTTGGCTTGCATGGTTTTTTGGTCTAGAGTGAAAAAGTAAGATAGCAATCTTGATAATCTTCAATTATTGTTTTGTCTGGTAGTTTTTAATATCTTGTATTTGTCAATAAAAAAAGGTGCAAATTTAGCCTTTGAGTGTTTCTTTTTGCAGTGTCTTTCACGTGCTACAGAGATGTTCTTTGATGCTCCAGGTCTAGTCAGATTGGATGAACATAAAGGCAACAAACTTTTGCATTCACCATGTGCAGAATATATGTCTGCTAGAAAATGTGGTGCTCCTTATGTTTTGCAAAACTTAACTTCAGTGCCTCTTTTATATCATGTATATCATGGGCTTGGCAATGCTGATGGGGTTCGTGGTTCTAATGAGACTCATGCAAAATATGTGCAACCAGGTTCTTCAATTCCGATATACATGGATGAAAATACAGAAAAGAAACTTTCTCGTTTCAGGCCTTCTCATTCTTCTGATAGTTTAAATGAGCAAAGGTCAAATGGATTTGCTCATCATTATATTACTGTACAGCTTGAAGGAACTTCAAGGTCATCTGATCCAATTTCAATGGATTTAGTGGGATTAACATGCTTTGAGGTTAATTTTTCCGAGTCATATAATGAAACTGCCGAGGATAGTAGTCTGAATACAGCCCCTACTTTCGTTGTTCCGGTAGTATTTGATGTTTCGGTGTTGCGCCATAGCAAATTAATACGAATATACTCCACTGTATGTACTAATTGGTTAAACGTTTTCTCTAGAGCCTAATTTTTCTGTTTACGAGGATTCATCCATTTTGCCATCCTTATTAATTAGCTTTTTATTATACTTGCGATGATGATCGAGCAAGCGGGCAGTCGGGCCGGCCGGCACTTGCGATGTTAATTGAGTAAGTGTATCGGGCGACCGGCCCGCAATTGCGATGTTAATCGAGCAAATTTGGTGAGCGTTCGGCCGGCACTTGTGATGTTAATCGAGCTAGCGGGCTTTGGGCGGCCGGCACTTGCGATGTTAATCGAGCAAGCGGGCGTTGGGCAGCCGGCACTTGCGATCTTAATCGAGCAAGCGGGCGTTGGGCGGCCGGCACTTGCGATCTTAATCGAGGAAGCGTAGTGAGCGGCCGGTACTTGCGATGATAATCGAGCAAGTGTAGTGGCGGTCGACCGGTACTTGCGATGATAATCGAGCAAGTGTAGGTGGTGGTCGACCGGTGCTTGCGATGATAATCGAGCAAGTGTAGGTGGTGATCGGCCGGTACTTACGATGATAATCGAGCAAGTGTAGTGGGCGGCCGGCAATTACTTGCAATGATAACCGAGCAAGTGTATGTGGCGATCGGTCGGGATTGACGATGATAATCGAGCAAGTGTAGTGGGCGACCGGCCATTACTTGCGGTGTTATTCGAGCAAATTTGGTGAGCGTTCGGCCTAATAAGTTTATATCTTATATTAAAACTTAATCAAACTGTCTAATAATAAAAAATAATGAAAGTTGAAGTTTAATAAAGAGACCACACAAATTGTTACAAAATTATGTTGCCGTACTAATAAGTTTATTTTTAATAGAGCAAAAGATATTTGTATGAATTTCAATACAAATTAGATTAAAAAGTAAAATCATTATGGAATAAAAGAACTTTTTAAACTTTCACACTTAGAAT
Source organism: Phaseolus vulgaris (assembly GCF_000499845.2). Taxonomy (NCBI): domain Eukaryota; kingdom Viridiplantae; phylum Streptophyta; class Magnoliopsida; order Fabales; family Fabaceae; genus Phaseolus; species Phaseolus vulgaris. The sequence continues at coordinate 49,317,377 of NC_023758.2, forward strand.
GTGAATTGTGCAGGCAGAAGAAATGCTTTACCATTTCCTTACCCGCCTCAGCCAACGCGGGGTTCCAGCGCCAATGACGTGTCACTCCTACCATGAAAACCCGAAAAAACCCTACAAAAGAGAGAAAATAAATATAAAACAGAAAAAGTAGCGTATTCCATTTTCTATTCGATTCGAAACTAGCACTGGCTTCCTCTTTTCTCTCTCTGCTCCCTTCTTCCGCCCACAACGATCATCGCTCGAATCACTACAACGATATCAAACACGAAAATCTATAACACCATATTCGATTGGTATTTGATTTGAGTGAAATCAAACTAAGATATTAATGTTGCAACTGCGAAGATAATTCTCCAGCAATGTTTGAAGGACTGGTTCATCAGTTGCTTCTGGGTTACTTGGGACGATATTTCAAAGATATCCAGAAAGAGCAGCTGAAGATTAGGCTCGGTACGTGATTTACTCGTTGTGCTTATTCAGTAATTATATTTCCTATGTTTTGATACTAAACTTTTGGGAGTATGTTAGTGCGTGTTGAAATTACCCTAGTGTTACGTTGATTTGATGCCAATGCTGCTTCCCCTCTTTCTTGTGAAGTTGATTTGAGTGCAAACTCAGCTTGGACTTCCAATAATATTTATTTGCTCCTCTAATAATATTTTCAACAAAATATTGCCTCAATGTATAACTTTTACGTCAAATTGCCCTTTTGAATAGCTGAATTTCTGTTAAAAGGATGTTGAAGGACCTATTTGATTTAAAAAATTGGTTTTGAAGAGTCGTTATGATGTGTTGAGCTGTTTGTTGTCAGATGACCAAACTGATAGCACTTGTATCTTTGAAAGGCGTTTACTTGTTAATTCTATTAGTTTGTGCATCAGTGCTAGCGCTATTGCTTCCTTCCAGTCTTTGAGTCTCTAAAGGATGTACAATTTCCTAAATGCAATGCTTTTTTCTGAGATTTTTCTAAATTTCCTAAATCTAGCTTGGGGATTCACAATTTGAGAACTAACGAAGTTTTACTAAATGCATGATGTGCTTCCATTTGGCTATTTTATTGCAATTTACTAATCTTTTTAATCATAAATACTTGCACTTTAAATTAAGAATTTTGGCGAACTGATTTTTGAGACATTTATTATTTCATAGAGGAAGTACTATTGGAAAATGTGGAGCTAATACTTGACGCATTTGATTATCTCCAGCTTCCCTTTGCACTAAAACAAGGTATAGCAAATTCCTCCTCCTACAAAATATAACTAACAAATGCAGCTCATTTCCATAAAAAATCTGGACCTGTTTTTCTACTCCATACGCTTTGTATTCTATTTATAACTATTCTGTTCTGTTTTTAATTTTTTCTGATAAAGTGGTTGATTGAAAGAAGTGTACTGGAAAATTCTTTGGAACTCCTATTTTTTCTTTCCTAACAGCTTGAAAATTTGGCTAGGTCGAGTTGGAAAGTTAAGCATAAAAATTCCATGGAAAAAGCCTTGGGACCCCATTATAATAATTTTAGAGGATGTCTTTATTTCTGCATCACAGCGAGGTGATCAAGAGGTACTTCTTAATTCCAGCATTCTGTGTCTAAGCTTGTCTTTCAAAAGCAACCTATAACCAATACTTGTAACCATTAATGAAAAAAATAGTAAAGAAATTTTAGATTCTCAGTTGTATCATTTGTAGTAAGTACTATATTTATTGTAGAGTTTATACGTGTTGTTATAGTGGAGTTCTGATGCTGTTGAAAAAAGAGAATTTGCTGGAAAAAAGGCCAAGCTAGCAGCAGCAGAGTTGGGGAAATTATCCAGACGGGTGTGTGGTAAGCCATTTAACTTCGATTCGAAGAGTTTATGTTCAGATATATTTTATTTATTTTATATGTAAGAAGAAAAATTAAATTTCCTTGTCAAGCTCCAAATAAGGCTTTGGATTGTATCGAACCTTGATTTGAGTGATAGGGAATTTATTTATAACTTCAATGGAAGGCCTGAAGAAGGGTTTACCTCTTATTCCAAAAAAGTAAAAACTAAAATTTTCTTCTGTATGATGTCAATTCTTGAGGTCTAACTTCTTGATAAAGCACCTTCGCCCTGTACCTGTGGCTACACTGCCTTGACATATTGAAACCTTGTTTTTTTATCTGTTTTAAAAAAATATTTTATATTCATTACTTAACATAAATTAGGACGAGCCTTGGTGCAACAATAAAGTTACTGCTTTGTGACCTGACTCATGTGTTCAAATCCTGTAAACAGCCTTTCTGCTCTTTGGGCTAAGGTTATTTACATCTACCATCCTCAACCCTTACTATCAGGAGCCTCGTACACTGGGTTCTTTTTTATTCTTTACTTATTAAATGACAATTAACATTGACATCCTTTTCCATTTTTCCATGGTAGGTTTTCTTCTCAATTCCAGTATATCTTATCAATGAATCTTTTTTAAGGACTTTTATTAACCTTAGGTTCTCGTGTCAGTGTATGAATTTCAATTTCTTCATTTATACGAAACTTATCTAGGGCTTTCAAAAATATTTGAACTGAACTAAATTGATTCTAAATTGAATTGTATAAAAAAATTAAACTGAATTGTTGTATTAGTTTAATTTTTGAAGACTGAATTGTTCTTATATAAAACTGTTTGAACTAATCTGGACTATAACTTATGAAATTGGAAAATATTCTAAAATGAAATGTCCATTGGTAGTAATTCAATCCATTCATATAGTTCAAGCAATTCTAAATTTAGAATAATTTAATTTGATTCAATTCACTAAAACCGTGATGCTGTTACCATTATACTATTTAGTTCAGTTCTGTTGAATCACCTTTAAAATTCAATTTCATAATAATTCAATTCAATTCTAATTGCTTAGCCCTAAACTTAGTAGGTCCTAGTCAATTCCTTCTCTTCTTAACGGGGGAGGAATGTGTAGTGATCAATCCATATGTTTTCAAAGACAAGATGGGGACCAATAATCTTTATTATTTACTGGCTAGTCGGTTTGTTCGGTTTTCAATCCCTATAAAACAATGATTTGGGAGAAAATGTTTTTTATGTTGTTACATGCTTTGCTATAGAGAACAGTAGGATACATTATCCTCCAATGGCTTTTTACTTTCCTCTCCTCTTTCTAACAAACTTTTGAGAATTTAATAATCTTCCACAAGATTAAATTTCAATTTTTGACCTGTTTTCTTGTGCTAATCCATGTGTTGGTCAACCTATTGTCAAGGTGAAATAATTGTATATTTGGTTTTTATTAATGGTTTTTTTCTGCAGGTAGTCAAGCTGGGCAATCGTTCATTTCTCATGTCACTACAAAGGTAGGATTATTTATTTTTTCACTAGGTATTATTGTTGTTTATGCCTAGGCTAGTGTGTTCTTGACAATCTAGTCTAGTTTGTCCTAGGTGTCAAGGACCATGGTCCTGTAAGCTTGTCTTATTTGGTAAATGCTCAAGAATGATTTTCATTTGTAATGTGCCCTCATTCAATCTACTTAAAAGTGTTAATAGTGCATTTTTTTAAACCGTATTGGGCTAGCTCAACCAGTCAAACTAGGAACCAGTTTGGTTATACCCTCAACAATTGGTGACGATGAAGGAGTGTTGGCGGTGGCAATTGGAGCTTTGGTTACGTTGATGGGAGCTTCAATGATGTTGATGGTGATGGGAGCTCAACAATGAGGATGGTAATGGGATGTTTAACAATAATGATGGGAGGGTCGGACAATTATGGGAGGGTTAGTGTTGGTGATATGGGGGTTGATGATGACCTGCGACAGTTATATTAGGGTCGTTGGTAGCCAACAATGGGAGAACAATGGGTTCGTCGCGATTGTGTTTGCGGAGATGGAGATATGGTTTTGATTCACATTTGAGATCCCTAAGGGAAACATGGTTGTGCTTTTTTTAACTCTAAAGTTGGGTAAATGAACCCAACCTGAAAAGGCCAATATGATTTGATATTTATTGTGTTAGAAAAACCAAGTCCACACAGACTCTGTTCAAGATCAACATGTCTGACGATCATCCAATTTTGCTAGCAAAATCATGATCTAGGAATGGCTTGCGAAATTTCCGTGCCTACCAAGTTTGCTTGCTTGGTCACCAAAACTCCAATATCATGCGAATTTAGGGGTTTACTTGCGATTTTGACAAGATTGGTTGAACCATTAAACCTTGAACTAGTGCCTTTACTAATTAAATGTCTGATTAATTTTTCAAAATATTGCAATAGAGCATATATATATTATATCTGTTTCTAAACTTGATTTTTTAAGAATAATGTCGGCAGCAAGAACCAAAACACTTGGTCACATGTACCATGCTAATGACTACCTCTATTTAAGCTTTATTGTTGCTATGAATTGGCATACAAATGGTTTCTAAGTTTATCTTTTGGGATTAATAAACTTCTTATAGCTGTATTGGACGAGACTACTGTTTTGCTTTTTTTTTTTGTTGTTGTACAGATGGTAAATTCCATTTTTTAAGTTTCTTTTGCTGGACCTTGGTGTAGAATAATTAAAAAAAAAAAACGAAGAAAGAAGAAAAATTACAATTTCAAATTTATATGAAGATATGTGCCATTGTGCCATGTTAGTTGCTATTGAGTTCTGTTTTTGTGGTTTTTCTGTTGTAGTAGTGTACTTATGGAAAATATTTTGTCGTCCTATTTGTTCGTCCTACCAAATAGGACACTCATACTTGGTGCGACTAATGCTTTATCCCAATATGCTTATGCCTTATTGCTTTTCTTTCAGATCCTTGACAGCATTCAAGTAGACATAAGGAATTTTCATATATTATACAGTGATATGCAGAATGATACGGTACGTTTATTTTGCACATTTTCCCTTTCAAATTACCTAGGTCTTCCATGATGCTCTCAAATCTACATATTTTAAGGATTTGCTTATTAACAACTAACTTTGATTGACAATTGTTTATTTTTAATGTTTTTCAGGGGCATGTTATGTTTGGTTTAAAGTTTACTAGGTTGACCATGAAGCAAAATCTTATTGGGTAATGCTCTCTTATTTTCGTCTTCTATAATTAGACCTTTTTTCTTGTTTAAGATTTGTAATTTTTTTTTTTGGATCTATTTTGGGGATGCAGAATATTTGATATGAATGTTTTCATCATTGTATTCTCGAGTTGTTAATGATTTCTGAAATATTTGGTTTGAGAGTTGGCTTCATCTACCGTGCCATACAAAATGTACCAATGTGCCTATTTTGTGGGTGCTTATCGTTATATCTTCTCATGTCTTGTTTTTATTACATTTTATCTCACATCACCTCCCCCTCTTTTTTCTGTAAATGTTCATCATTTTACCTTTGTTTAAAGGATTAGTGACAAAACAAATCATTGAGGATGATACGGCTCTGGTGCCATGTTCGGAAGAGAGAAATCAAGAAGGGATATAAAGAATTTATTTGTTGTACACATGATTATTGTTATCTATAATGAAAAAGAGGAATAAAATCAATAGCTAATTATAGGAAATATTTGGTAAGATATTTCCCTTTAAAATCATCTCATATCTTCCTATTTAATGTAATCAAATCATATCTACTAACACAATCAAATCATATCTCTTAACACTTCCTATCACGCTGGTGCATATGTATCATATGATACAAGCTTGTTACAAATGTCATTAACATGAGAGGCCTTGGGAGAATCAGTTAAGCCATTTGGTTGTTAGAGCTAATAAAGTAAATAATGACAAATAATATCTTTACTCCACCCTCAAGTGGAGGGTATGTATCATATTAGTCAAACTTGTTACATATGTGGAAGTGCATGACAACTGCTGTAGAGATAAATTTACTTGGTTATCTTCAAATCATACCATATCTTTCTATTTAATGTAATCAAGCCATATCTAGTAGCATAATCAAATCATATCTCTAACAATCCTATTCAAGTTGGAGAAAATGTACCGTAAGACAAGCTTGTTATAAATGTCATTAACATAAGACTTATTAAGAGAATCATGTAAGCCATTTGGTCATTCGAGCTTATAAAGTAAATAATGACAAATGATGTGTTTAATACTCCTGCCTCAAGTTGGAACATATGTATTATAAGTCAAGTTTATTGCAAATGTTGGAGAGCACGACGATTGCTATTGAGCAAAACCTGCGTGGATAGTGCAATGATTGTCGAAGAACAAAAATGGTTAGAGTGCACTTTGATTGTTGGAAAGCCAAAAAATTGTGTAATGGACATGACTATTGTGGTAAAGCAAAAATGCTTGGGAGCACAATGATTGTTGGAAAGCAAAATTGTTCAAAAGACACAACGACTACAAGAAGACAAAAAATATGTAGATAACATGATTTCTATTGAAAATAAAAAATGTTTAGAGTGTATGGTGGTTGGTAGGAAGAAAAAATGCCGTATGATATGTTAGATGTAACTACCAATTTAGTGGGCTTGGCCCATATTTTTTGCATGATAAATCTCTGTATAAACATAATTCTATGTGTTCATTATACACAAGGGGAATTAATCCTATACCTAGTTTTCTTTTATTTTCACATGGTATCGAGAGCCAAGGTTTCCTGTTGAACCCATTACTCATAGGGATTTTTTTTTCTTTTCAATGCTGTCACTCTCCACCGCCTTCGTCTTGCTGCTGTCGCCATCTCGTCGGCACCATTGTTTGGTCTGATGAGACCACCATTGTGCTCGTCCAGACTAGATGACTCCAATGAATAAGAGATCGCGACAATTGGGGCTTCCACGCCCCGACATGCGCAATGTTTTCCTTTCTGTTACCGCTACTTCTCACCGTGTGTGGTGGCTTGTCCGATGACTTTTGTAGCGGCGATTGCCCCCGTCTTACCTTCTTATAGCCCTCCGTAAAGGTATATGCTCTACCCGTAGTCCCTCTCTTAATTACACTCCTTTGAGTTATGATAGACTATCTCAACCTTTGTATATTTGCCTTTCATCTATTTCTTGTGTCCATTCCAAAATTTGTTGGTGATGCCTTAGCCCATCCTAGGTGGCGTTAGGTCATGATTAATGTAATAAGTGCTTTTCATAATAGTGGAACTTGGGAGCTTGTTTCATTTTTGCTTGAGAAATCTGGTGTTTGTTGGTTGTGGAATTTTCCTTTCAAAGTTGGTTCTGATGGTATTATTGATTGTCTCAAAATTCGGCTTTTGGTAAAAGGGTATATACAAATTTTTTATTTGGACTATGGTGATACTTTTTCTTTAGTGCCAAAAATCCCTTTTGTTTGGTTATTCATAGCCCTGGTCGCTCTTCAACGATGGCCCCTTTATCAATTGGATGTAAAATATGCCTTTCTTAATGGAGATTTGCAGAAAGAAATTTTGTATGGAGCAACCTCCATATTTTGTTGCTGTGGGAGAGTCTTTTGGATTGGTGTGTTGTCTTTGCAAATCTTTATATGTCCTTAAACAGTCTCCTAGAGCTTAGTTTGGAAAGGTTAGTAATGTTGTTCAACAATTTGGTATTACTCGCAGTGAGACAGGTCATTCAGTTTTTTACCATCAGTCGGGTGCTAGGTGTATTTATCTAGTAGTCTATGTTGATGACATTGTTCTTACAAATAGTACCTTGGCATCTCATAGGTAAAACAACTCCTTTGTCACCACTTTCGGATAAAAGATCTTGACAAACTCAGATATTTCTTGAGGATTGAGGTAGCAAAATCCAACAATGATATCCTTATCCCTCAAAGGATGTATGCATTGGATATTTTTGGGGAAATTGGGCAAATAAATTAAAATTCTGCTGACACACCCATGAATCCTATTGCCAAACTCCTACCGAATTAGGGAGAGCTCCTGATTGTGAGAAGTGTAGATTAGTTGGAAAATTGAACCATCTTGCTGTTACTCGTCTTGATATTTTTTTTGTAGTCAATGTGATGAGTCAATTTCTTAATTCTCCAAATGCAAATCATTGGAATGCAATCATTCGTATATGGAATTACATTAAAGGATCTCTTGGGAAAAGTTTGCGATATAGCCACAATAACCATACTAAAGTTGTCTGTTATTGAGATGCTGCTAGGGCATGATCTCCATTTGATAGAAGATCCACTTCTGGATATTGTGTCTACAACGGTTATAATTTGGTCTCTTGGAAGAGCAAAAAACAAAATGTTGTAGCGAGATCTAGTGCAAACGCAGAATTTAGAGCGGTGACCTTTGTTACTTATGAACTTATATGGCTTAAACAACTACTTAAAGAGTTACAATTTGGAGAGGTCACTCAAATGACACTTATATGTGACAATCAAAGTGCTCTTCGTATTAACTGTAATCTCGTCTTTCATGAAAGGACCAAACATATTGAGATTGATTGTAATTTTTTCGTGAAAAGATTGTATCTGTAGACATCAACACTGAGTTTGTTAATTCAAATGTTCAATTAATAAATATTTTTACTAAGGATTTAGGATTGTTACGTACAATATATTTGCACCAGCTCGAGGTGGAGTGTTAAATGTAACTTCCAATATAACGAGCCTAACCCATATTTTTATATGATTAATGTCTATATAAACATAATCCTATGTGTTCATTATGCACAAGGAAAATTAACCCTATAGCTAGAGTTGAAAGAAATAGGTGAAATATATTTCTGATCTAATTTACAAATGTGATTACAGTCTCTATTTATAGACTGTTTACAACCTAATTAAGGAAAGAAATAATAGGTAATGAAAACCAGAAATAATGGGTGATTAAAACTGTACAGATCAAATCAAATCACTAACAAATCTGTCCTAATAAATAGAGAACGGAATTTGCACTTAATTACGGAATAATTCTCCTGATTATGCAACAATTAGTTTTCTTCTACTTTCATATGGTGGTTAACACTAGGTTGACTACTATGAAAAAAACTGAAACATGTAAAATATAAAGTTTCTATAGAAATATGAGCGGCGGGCTCATCGAGAAAGCACAAATGAGGATTCCCTTCTCATTAGGCTCTTGATATCATGTTGAAAGGATTAGTGACAAAAGAAATACAAAGGATGGTACTAGAGAAGTACCATGTTGAGAAGCCCTGGAAGGGATATAAAGAATTCCATGTGTTTTGTACACCCGACTATTCTTATTTATAATGAAAAAGAGATACATACAATGATAATGAATGAAATCAATATCTAATAATGAGAAATATTTGGTAAGATATTTCCCTATCAAATCTTATCATACCTCCCTCTTTAGTTTAATCAAATCATAATTCTAATATAATCAAATCATATCTCTAACAACCTCCTTTGAATTTCAAATTAAATTGTAACATTCTGTTGGTATGGTTAGTGGTATTGTGTTTGAAATGTTGTAGTCCTGTTTCAAGTTTTATCTTTACCCTGCAGGAGATTGCAAGCGAGCAAATCCCAATTAATGCAAGTGATTTGACTTATTTTTTCTCCTTGTATTTCAGGTCTGTAAATGGAAGGATGAGAGTGGGCCAAGAACATAAAATAGTAGAAATCAAGGGGCTGGAATTTTATTCCAGATTGTTTCATGGCTCCATGGACTTGGTAACTATGAACAATAAGGGTGACTCCTACTCAGCAAGCAATATTAGGTTGGAAGGAAAACATTACTATTCTATATTGGCACCATGTGATGCAACCTTAACTCTTTCGGTATGGACATCTTTAGTTGAACCCGCATTCTCCATAATTCCATCTTAACTTTGCATCTTACTAATTGTTGTTTTGTTTATGATTTCAACTCACTATTAGAAAATGAACTGCAACTTTATTTATCTATATCTATTGGAGAGAGAGAGAGAGAGAGACAATGTGTATGATGTCCTGCTTATGGTCTCTTTAGTGGTGTTTCTTTGTTAGACATGCAAAGTAGTTGGCATGCTCTATTACAGGATTGAATATCTTAGGTTCTAGCTGTTTTCTTTTGTAATTTACTTGTCATGACGTTTCCTCCCATTATACTTTTCTGTCATTAAAATTTCCTATTTTATAGTATTTGTAATCAATGTTGTTTATATGGAGATCCTACCAAGGACTGAGAAGGGGGTGAAATATTGTAAATCACAGAATTGTAACTCATAGATTGCAAGACCTACTGAAAATGCAAATTTATACATATGGATAAAAAACAATGGAGTTAACAAAAAATAGCATCTAAATCACAACATTTAACTAAAATTTAAAATTCATTATAGAAAGATCTCATGCATCGCACAACATAATTTTGTGATAACAAAATTATAATACTAAAACAAAAAAATTGTCCCAATGTAACCCAAGCATCAAAACTTGAAGACATTTTTGGCATGACAAGTTAACTCAGAATATAGAGGTGCAACAACAGAAGGCAGGCAGTGGAGAGATCAAGAAGGGGGGGGGGGGGGGGGGGAGTGGGATAGATTAGATGCATGAAGAAACAGAGTGTAGGGAGCTTTATGTGTAACGGAAGTAGAAATTTAGTTTTTTTTTTCACAACCTGAATTGTCAAAAACCAAACCATAAAACCAAGTTACACCAACCAAAATTGTAAAGAAAAACTTGCTGACTCCATGTTCCAACAAGCAAGATCAGTGATTTCACTCTGATCCAGCATGGACAGTCCTCCAAGACACCTAAGATTATGCAGTTTTATGATCTTAGCCACAATTTTGACAACCAGTAACTTCATTTGTTGCAAATTTTTGCAAACACTCCAGCTTTCTTTTATATTTACTGCATATTTCCTTCTGTTATATTATTTTTATGTATAACCTTCTGGTCAGTATTCTTTTAAATTAATATTAAGGCCATGAGAAGATTTTCTTCCTACTTACACGTTGCTTTTTATTCTCTTTTCAAGGACAACAGGTTGCAAAAGCTTGATGGCAGTGCTCCTCAGTATTCTGTCACTGCCGAATTGAGTGGTTTGGTTGGTACTCATTTTATGGACTTTGACAATTTAACTAATATGTTGGTATTTATCTTTTTTGTGTTTGACCTACATTGTTTATAGTAGTTCTAATTTTGTCTTCATTTATCAGGTTATATCCTTAGACGAGGTTCAGTTACAGCACATGTGTCTTGTGTGGGACTATATTTGCACTTGTAGATTAAGAGAAAAGTAAGTTCCTTGCCAGAAGCTTGACTTGAAATATGAGGAAAAACAATTAAATACACTTTGTATTTTCAGAGTGTGCAACAATTTATACGGCCTTAGTCATAAAAACTTATGCTGGAACTATGGCATAATTGAGTCTGATTACAACAAATAAGAAAATCTCGACTAATCAATTTTAATAAGGAAAATCAATCGCAAAAAGGAAAGAGGAAATAAACACATTAAGCTCATGCTGCACATGTTACAACAGCTTGTAACAGTTTTTGTACTGTTAAAGAAGTACCTTCTGGATATACTTTCACATGATGTATAAATATTTTTTTGTATAGAAACAAAATATTGATATATATAAAGTGAAACACGAAGCAAGGTTAAAACACTGACAGTTATTTATTGTTCACCTAATTATTTTTCTGACAATTTTGATTCTAGAAAAAAAATTGTAGAAACTCTTCAGCTGCTCAGATAAGTTCGCCAATCTACTATTAAAAATAAAAAAATGTCAGTCTGTGTCACTTTTGCTTATTGCAGTAGTTAGACCAGTAGATGTGAAAAATATTTCCAGTTATTGACTGCTCAGTTATTCTAATATAATATCAACAGTACAAAGCTCTTTTATGAATTCCTAGTATATTCATTGATTTATGCTTTTCATCTATTGTAAATTGCGAAAAGGTTTATCTAGGAATACATGGTTCCACCCACCAGTTGTATAATTCTCGTCTTCTGCACAAAAGCTAGATCTAACTTCAGCACAAACCATGCACAACTTCATTATACACATTAGTTATCTGAGTTGAAGCTAAAACTGGTTTCAGACATCCAGTTCTTATGCTGAATAGTATAAAAGAAGGATCAAAACTGAATACTTTTTCAGTGTCTCAGGATTTTGTAATTCATTGACAGAGCAAAACTGGATTCAGACTTTCAGTTGTTACATTTGATAACAGAAGGATTGTGTAAATACTTGGTACTTGCATCAATTACTCTATAGCTCCTTCAAATCGTTGGTTATCCTAATGTAATTAATTTCTTCTTTTTCCTTCCATGAGAATTAACTGGTGAAAATTATCTTTCTACGATCAGCTTGATAGCTATTATTCTAATTGTATGCTGCCTTTTGGTCAATTCTTGCTTTTTGAATGAAATTGTCTCTTTTATGTTAAAAGTATAGCTTTAGGTTTTTGAAATTTTTATCATTATATTATATAGGTATGGACGCTTTCGCCCCTGGCATTGTCTTTTACCAAGAAAATGTGAAGGTTGGCAAATATTTTGGTGGCACTATGCACAACAATCAGTTCTTTCCGATGTTCGTAGGAAGTTGAAGAAAACATCATGGAGATATTTTGGCGATCGATTGTAAGTTCGATTGTAAGTTCTTGTAATATAATTTCGCTCTCAATAAAGGTTGTGTTTGATTTCGTTTTGTGTCATGGACGCCAATGACATGCGAGGGAGGGATTGGTGTTCAATGTGAAAGTGGGATTTGTGTAAAACACAGTCAGTACATGAAACTGCAAATTTTTTGTTGTGTAATATTCAGTATATGCTTACCCTTTTGGTTGCTTGTGGTTGTGAAGTATTCCTTCACATGTTTTATTTAGAAGCAATAGGCAGAAAACTAAAATGTAATCTGCAGTGAAAGGTAAAATTGAACAATGAAAAACTTCAGCTTACAACATACATACTGTTTAAGCTAAAACCAAAATGTGAGGACAGTTATTAGTTATAGCTGACTCTGGTAGAAACTCAAATATATGAAGTATATACAGAGGAGATAGCCTTGGAGACCAGTATTCTCTCCCTGTGGCAGTTGAATGGCAGTTGAAGATAGGTGAAAGACCAAGGGTAACTTAACTACATAAACTCTGAATCTCAAAGACAGAAATCTAGTAGGAGATATTTTTTTTTTGACAAGGTCAGCCCATTGATTAAGATTAGGATGTGTTTAACAAGGAGTGTGTTAGCTAGGATTTTCTTTTATGAAAGGAGAGGAAGTTCCATATGCTTAGTCCTTGTCTCCTAATATGATGTATAGGGTTTTGTTAGCAGTGGTGGAGCTTGGTAGGGTCGGAAGGGGGCCATGGCCCCACCAAACGTTTTTGCAATGTTGATCACATTCATGGTTATCGAACTCGCGAGTCAACTCGTTGACTTGTCCGAGTTTACGTGTCCACTTTGCCTTACCGAGTTAACTCGGTACTAAACTCGTTTTAGGGGTAAACTCGGTGGACTCGGCACGGACTCGGTGAAATTGCAGTGGACTTGCGACTCTGGTCCGAGTTGGCGAGTCCAACTGGGTTCTTTTTAAACCCCAAAACGGTGTCGTTTGTGTTTGCATGTGGACTGCGTCTTCTTCGTGTTCTTCTGTGGAGTGCGGCAGTAGATCGAGCGGAGTGTGCCATAATCGCGGGTCGCGGGTTGTATATTTTTTAAGGAATGTCTGGGAGGGAGTGGATCAAATTCAAGTGAGGTCAATAGAACTGCATCTTCTAATAGAAGTAAAAATGCTCTAGAAGACTATTAATTTTTTTATAATATGAAAGTAGACTCTTACGAGTCTACGAGTCGAGTCTACGGAGCTCCCACGAGTCTACGTAGACTCGCGAGTTTGACAACCTTGATCACATTACATTGAATACCACTTTGTTTTATTAACATTACTTTGTTCCCCCTTAAATTAATGATTTTAAATGACGATTTTTGGTTTAAGATCGAATTTCCAAATTGTCCTCTTTTATCTCATTCCCATTCTCATTACTCTCTAAAAGATTGAAGAGAGAAAGAAAAGATTGAAGAGAGAAAGAGAAAGAGAAAGATACGAGAGAAGAATGTATTATTTAGTATTGCTCTATATCAAAAAACAGAAGAAAGTGGGTATTTATAATACCCAATACTGCATAAGATGCGGGTAAAGCACTTTTAATTGCTATAACTAACACTCTTTTCCTTTTAGTGCCTTTCTATGTCACTTGCGTTTCTCTTCCCTTCCCTTTCCATCTTATCCTCTCTCTTTCTCCCTCAATATCTCTTACCATCTCAATTCCTTCTCTCTTGTTGCCTTCATTTCATCCCACCAAATCTAATGATGTTTGTTGTGTATCTATAGGCTAGTGCACCAAGGAAGAGTTTATTTGAGGTGTCTATGTTTAGTCGAGGTAGAGTAAGGCATTCTGGTTTTCTTTGAAGAATAATAAGTGACTTGGTTGTCTTAGAAGTAGGTGAAAGTTGTGCGGGTTGTCATTGGATGCGTTTAATTTAGTTCAATTATTATTTGAATTTAGCGGCTAAACTTGACTACAAAGTGGTTGTTATTGTATGGGTTTGATTTCTCCCACAAATCTCTCCTCCACTGCTAGATTTTCCTTCTTTGCACCCTATTGTTGCCGATGCACCTTGTCATTGACAAGCCTTAATCCATAGGTGTCATTGTCATCGACAAACCTAGAAAAGCACGTTTGGGAAAAGCTCATTCATGAAGGTATAGTTTATGATCCATAAAACTTGATCTGGAAATTCTGTTTTGGAAATCTTGTTCTTGAATGCATTTTATGTCTCAGATTCTTTTCTTGAAATTCTACTGTTCTTGAAATTCTGTTATGAAAATCCTGATCCGAAAATCATGTTCTGGAAATTCTAGAAAGCTTGTTCCGAAAGATTTCCAGAACAGGTATTCCAAAAGTCACTATATGAAGGAGACCCTGGTCATTTTAAAAATTATGGGGGTGTTGTTGGAAATTAGGTGAGTGGAGGAAAAAGCCTTTTTTTAAATTTGTTTGTATTGAGCCTTTATTAGACCTTGTATATGTTTTTATTTTTTTTTGTAATTACGGACTTTTTTTTTTTAATTTTAGGCCATTGTTTCCTGCACCCAATGATTTTTGACCTGCATCCAATCAACTTTTGAATTTTCAAAATTGCCCTTCATTCTGGAATTGAAAATCCAGAAATAAAAAGTACATTTCAGAAAAGAAAATTTGGAATAGTTTTTTGTGTTTATTAGGAAAATAGATTCTGGAAACGTATTTCGGAAAATGGATTCCAGAATCTAGAAAAGTGTTCTTGAAATCCAAATCCAGAATGTATTTTGATCTGCACCCCTATTATTTAAAAACTAAAAGGGCATTTTTGTAATTTCACATTTAGCATTAACTGCAGGTTCAAAAACTTTGGGTGTAGGAAGCAATTGCTTTAGTTTTAAGAGGTTTGTTAGATGGGTCTAGTAGTGTTTGGGCCCATGAGTACAAGGTCCCTACTATATAAGCCTTATATTGGAGTTTCTTTATCTTTTATTCCTTCCACATTTTCTGTTTTGTCTATTTTTTTTTTTGATCAGCAAAGAATAAAATTAAATTAAGAGGGATACAAAAGGGGTATCCCAACCCTTAGTTTGGTGGAAATTGTGGGAAATAATCCTGCACAAGGATAGTTGTCTATCAGGGTTGATTAGAAGAACTACCTCCTCTGGTTTCACTGGAGGAATCAGTTATCAAGCGACATTGTTGCATCATGATCTTGTTAACTTCGAAATTCCTTCGAAGTATCTAAAGATTGCTAGTCTTGATGCATATTGCGCATCCAATTTTGATTTTTCTTGGGACAATGAGCCAGCTCTTACTTTCTTGTCTCAATCTTTAATTTTGTATGTTATGCTCACATGTGTTATTGGATCCAAATCATTGAGGAAACTTTGGATGGTATTTTGATTCAACACTAATTACAGTTCTGCTACTAAGATCCCTTTGAAGTATGCAATGGTAAAGATCCACTATTCCTTTTGATGGGCTTTATGTTCGAAGGTTGATGGGGTGAGAATTTGATGGGCATTACAATCTGTTCTAAGGTTGATGGGGTGAACCGTCTCTCGTAGTATTGGGTATTGGGTTTACCAAATTATCAGTTCTTCTAAAGTTTTGGTTTCCAAAATTAGTCAGTTTGAAGATTACTGTATCAGCAGTACCACATTAATCTGCCCCGGATTTTTGTGGATGAGTTAGTCTAAAAAATATGAACCATCTTTACTTCACTCGTCATTTTTGTGACTATTTAATTTGGTGACAAAAATCTACGGGGACTAAATTGAGGGCTTACTCTAATGATTTTATGAAGGTGGGTTGGTGGTTTAAATTTTGTGGAGTTAGTGAATAGTTTAGGCAATTCTGTTATATAGTTAGAGAGGAAGATTTAATATTTTGAGGGAGTCTTTTGCACCTTCATTTTGTTATGGAAAAGGAATGTTTTTGTGGCTTCTCATTGGTGTTCTGCTCATAGGACATTCTGATACTTGGTTAAACAGGACAGATTTCTGCATCTCAATTTTTATATTCTTTGTATTGACTTTATATTGCATAGAATATGTTCTGTTATCTATAAAACTGAAACTGCATCTGTCTTCTGTGATAAATTATGTCCTTATTTTGATAAAAGTTGTTCTAGGAATAGAAAGAGAGAAGAGTGCACTATGATGGAGAAAAAGGAATCATTGGACTAGTAAAAGGAAAGTCAAAAGAGTTTGCAAAAGCAAAACTTTAAAACATATCTGTAAAAGGGCTGGTCACTTTGCATATCAGCTGTACTGATACCCTGAAATAGACCAACATTGTATCATTTGCAAATTATAAGTGTGAAAAAGTAACTTCCTCAGTTCTTATAGTTAGGACCTTGATTAAACCCCTTTCTATAGCTCTGGACAACATTGTCTGTCAAGTTTGTTTGTTGTACTTATTATGTATAGTACTTGTATCTTTAAATTTTTGTCTTCCTTTTCTTACTTTTAGGGCACCAAAAGAAAGAGAAATGTAGTAGTATACTTGATTTCCTTATGATTTGTGTTGTTATGCAGTCTCTCCTTCACATTCATCTACCTTGTCTTAGTAATTCTTTATGTTTCCTGGATGCAGAAGTTTTCGACGGAAATATATGAATTTGTACAAGACTAAGTTGGATTTTCTCCAACAAGAACAGGTGGTTTCTTTTCCTTCTTCTTTCTTTGAAAAATATTGATAGGAACCAAAATATATGTTATAATATAACCAAACTATGGAATGATTTAATTTTGGTAATTAGGATGCGTTTGATATGTGCCATATAGTTTTTTCTCTATTAATTCAGTTTTGTCATGTAGTTTAGCCACACACGGTTTTCATTACATTTCTCATTTTCTCTTTTCAACACACATGGTTTAGAATATTTATTTTGTAATGTGTCCTGTTAATGACGATTAGATTTTTGTTTATTAGCTAGTTGATGATGACGTTCTTCAAGATTTGGAGCAAATGGAGAAAGAATCAGATTTAGATGATATATTGAATTATCGATCTGCTGCAGAATCTGAGATGCAGGTATGCTCCAAGTTATTTATTGAAAAATCAGTGTTCATTTGTTGCTGTTATATTCCTTATTTGACATGCATATTTTATTCAACTTTGAAATCCGAGAAATGTTTGTTTTTGGGATATTCTCTATTACACAAGGGTTATAAGTGTCTATCATGAAGTGGCAAAGTATATAACTCCAAAGATGTTCTGTTTGATGAACATAGGTTTCCTTGTACTGATTCCTTTCCTAATGCTCCCAAATCTGTCAAAGATCTTAATTTGTATTTTAGTATAAGTCGAGCTCCTTTGCCAATAACTTCTGTTACACTTGAGTCTATTAATATGCCATCTATCACCTCTAACCTATTATCTTCTGAGTTTGTTTCTGTTCGTAATATAACTACAATGGTTAACACTCATCTTAAGCATAATAGATCTAAATCTGGTATTCTGTAGTCCAGAATTCATCCCTCATTGTTTCTCTCTCATTCCGTACCTAAACATTTTAAGCAAGCACATGAGGATGCTAATCGGTTGGCTGCGATGCAGCATGTATACAATGCACTTATGAAGTAGGAATAGGATGCACTTATGCAACAAAATATACGGGACTTAGTATCTCTACCTCCTAATAGACAAGCTGTTGGCTGTAAGTGGGTTTTTAGATTCAAGGAAAATGCATATGACTCTTGGAAACAACAAGTTGAACCTATCATAAAGTCACTCAGACTTCACAAATTTGTTGTAAATCCTGTGATTCCTCCGCGTTTCCTTTATGATGATGACTGTGCCTCTGGAACAATGAATCTGACCTATGAAGAATGGGAAGTCCAAGATCAAATATTGCTTTTTTGGCTTCAATCAACAATGTCTAAGTCTATCTTGTCCCGCATTCCATGGACGATATTTTTAGCTTACATCTCTTGCCAAACCTTTGTCATTGAAAGCATTTTGTAATGTTGATTAGGCATGTGATATTGATGATAGACGTTCTACCTCGAGAGCGACCATTTTTTCTGGGTTCCAATTTAATATCTTGGTGGTTCCGCAAACAGCAAGTCACTGCTCGTTTTAGCACAAAGAATGAGTACAAAAGTTTGGCTCGAAGTTCTACTGAATTAAGATGGCTTCCTACTTCGTTCACTGAATTGCAAGTTTCATTAACTAATCCTATTCTACTTTGTGATAATCAAAGTGCTTTCTATTGCTCACAATCCGGTGCTTCACAGTGGCATTAAACACATGGATATTGATGTTTTCTTTGTGTGAGAAAAGATTATGGTCAAACAACTCTATCATATTCCCATTCTTTATCAATGGGCAGATGTGCTGACCTAACCTATATCTTCCTCTTGTTTTGATTTTCTTAAAGGAAATCTCCACTTGAAGAGTGTTTTACTGTTAGCTTTTATAGCTGTCAGTTATTACTGGCAATAGCTTTTGTTGTGAGCGGTTGCCTATAAATAATCTTGTAAGATTCTTATTTCATAAGAGTGAAAATCGTAAATAGTTCAGTTTGTTAACGAAGTTTTCTATCTTTCATTTTCTTCAAGACATTTTGAGATGTGTGATTTGTTTTCAAATGTTCTCCTTTAATGTTTACAGGAATTTCTTTCAAGGTGTTCTACTCCTAACGATGGCAAGTTTAACACTGATATTCCTACAGAGAAGTCTTGCAATGATGAACATACAGTTAAATCTCGGGGATGGTTAAATTGGCTTTCTCGTGGTATGCTTGGTGCAGGGGGAACCGATGATTCAAGTCAATTTTCTGGAGTTGTGTCATATGATGTTAAGGTACATGCATGTGTCAATGCACTTGCTGTTGTTTGGCTGAAACTAGTAGAAATAAATACTAAAAAAATATGATAGGGACTTGAGTACTGTTGGGTACCTAATGTTACTTCTAGTTGTATAAGATGCTTGGTAGAGTATTGAAGTGTTTTGTCACCCCCCTTAATAGTATGTTATTTAGGTTGGGTGACGACTAACTGATTAAAATAAATATCTCAAATAATCAATCATAATTCTAAACAATGAGAAGCTGGCTATATTTGTTGGTGAGAGAATTGATTTTTTTTTTGCTTTTCTGTTAGCTCAGAACATTTCTGTATGCAAATGAATTTTGAACATCAGAATCACATACTGCATTGTGTAATTTCTGTTTGACATCACCAACACTTAAACCAAAAATTCCATTTTTTTTATCTTACAGTACGGCCCTTATCAGTTGCTTTCTGTATTTTTGCAGGATATGTCTGAAGCAACTGAATTTCATCCTCTAGTTTCGTCTAGCTCTGATGCTGCTGTAAAGCATGAATTATACATTTTTTCAATGATGTTTAAGATTGATCAGATTTCTGCTACGTTATGTAGCAAGTATGGTGCTCTATTCGTTGTTCACAAGCATTTTAAGATACTTTTCTCACATCATTCATGTTAGAGTAATGCTTTGTTCTGAAGTACGTGTCATACTGTTTATACTGTTTAATTTAATGTTTCTTTCCCAGCTGTTAGCCTTGTAGTTAGAACTCAGTCTGGAGTATATGAGTGAGATCACTTACTGTATTTAAAGGAACCTGTTAGAGGTTCATTCCTTCTAATTTCAAAATGGTGAAATCTGTGTTTTAACTCCCCAAACTCGTTTTCCCTCACTTTCTCCTTGATTTTTATCAATTCAGCACTTTATGATTTTTTTATTTAAAAGAATTAGAACATAATCTCAATTTTAGAATGCTACTCAGTTTTTCATTTACTAAACTCCGTCTCTTTGAGATGATTGTTATGTGTGATATGAAATAGAACATGTTGCTATGTACTAGGACTCTTTAGTAGTCAACTAATATGTTTTTTTCCCAATCTTTCTTTCATTTTCTAAGGTGGCATGCTAAAGGAATTGCAGAAATAATTGTTGAAGGTGGAACCATCGAGTCTAAGATCTACAAAGATCATGGAATTGTTATATCCAAATTCAAATCTGGGAAAATGGTTGATCTAAGCAACAAGAAAGTTGTTGTACATATTCAAGGGGTATCATTCTTATAATTTTTTCTGTATATTGAATAAACAAGTAAAACAATTTGGGTATTTTGTTTCTTCTTTCCTTAATTGGTGGTATTGCAACTTCTTTCTGCATCCAGTGGTTATTAATATTTATAATTTTTTCTATATCCACCGAACCTTTGTAAGCTTCCAGTTTCTTTAACAGATATTTTTTGCTCTTGGCATTTTTACTGATCGACACTCATTGCCAGAGAGTAGTGTTACTTTTATGGCCATTTGATAGAGTTTTCCCCAGTTTGATATAAACCTTGCTGTGACAATTTTCCATTTAACACACATTGTGTTATTCCCAATTTTATTTTACTGGATTCCTAAGATTATTTCATTTCAATGTAAAAAAGATAGAACAGAATGCTAGGAACTTCAACCAATAGTTATTCTACTTATACTATTTCAATTTCAATTCTGTTGACACCGATGGTTATATACTTTGATTTGCAGCCTGTTGAAAATCATTTATTGGACAATTTGGATAATTCTTGCAGCATTCGAGTAAAATTTTCATCTCAGGGAGATATGGACATGTCAGTGAAGGTATCCAACACTGTGTAGTAAGTTGCGAGCATTGATATGCTTGTGTATGTATGCATATTCAAAGCTGAAATGTCCTGTTATATAATTTTCTTTTCCAATTGTGTTAACAGGGAGTAGTCAAACAACTTGAAGTGACAGTTGATACAAACATTTTATCAAATTTGTTCGAGTTTTATGATGTCTTTACGTCCTTCAAATTTCATAATGAAAGGGTATGAACTATTTTTATTGATGTCCTGTTATCAGTATTATTTTCCTTATTCCTTGTTTCTAATATTGCTAGAGTTCTGACAGACAAAAATATTTTTAAAATTTGAACATGGGATTGTTTTATGCTCTTTGCCTTTGTAAGATAGGAAGTGGTTTGGGGGAAACTGTACCCATTGTAGGTTCAGGTCTCTATTTGCATTTAGTAAATTAGGCTATTAATGCAATGTAGATGGTATTGGCACATTAATCACATGCGTAATACACCCTCTCAAGTTGGATCATCATTGTTAATTGTGTATACGTTAACAAGCTCATAAACCCTACTCCCATCAAGTGTCTTTTTGAAAGTGAGCTGTTTATTCTTTACTAATGTCCATTGTGTATCAGTCCTTGAATATTTTCATGAATTAAGAGGCAACTGACTTCTGTGTGTTTAGTTGTTTATGAGCGTCAAAATCCCATAATTTATGCTGCAGTGAATATTTCCTTGTACAATTTTAATTACATAATTGTGTGATTTAATTACATTTCATAATTAGGAGGATTAATAGGCTGACAGTATATTTTATATTTATTGTACAATATCATTGATGCTGAACTGTAGGGTAGATATTCATCATAAATTAAGATTTTTTCCGTTATTAAATCTTTGTATTCTATTTAAGAGCAATTGCACTTCTATGAATAATATCAAAAATAGTTTTTTCTGACATGGTATCCACGATAAAAAATCCTTGGGAACCACATATAATCAAATGTGCAGCATTGCTGTAAAGCCACACCCCTTTCTTTCTTTTGTTGTATTCATTTGCGTAGTCTACATTGTTGCAACACCACAACCCTTCCTTTCTTCCACTGTATTCCTTCTAGGCTTGCATTAGCATACTTCAAACCTAAAAACTGCCCGATACTCAAAAACCTCATCCACTACAAAGTTCAGAATAGAGGAGCTTCTAAAATTAAGGGATTTCTGCACATTAACAAAACCTGCAAACAGAAGCAACTCCTCTTTAGCATTCACAGGTAATATTGCTTACTCCTATGCACTCAAAATGCCTAAAACTCCTCTAAAGATGTATGGGTAGCTGATTCTGGAGCCATAGACCATATGACTCAATCATATATTGGGTTTATATATAAACCCTGTCCAAGCAACAAAAAATTGCACTTGGTGATGGAACTTTCACTAAGAATCTTATTCTGAAGGCTGTTTTGCATGTGCCCAAATTGTTTGCCAATTTGATTTCTGTTCACAAGCTCATAGTGGATTTATATTGTTTGGGGCTTTTGAATCCTACAACTTTCCAATTTCAAGATTAGGAAACGTGCAAGGTAATTGGACTTGCTAAGCAAGACAAGGGGCTCTACCTTTCAGAGGACGCTAACAAGTCGCGTAGCTCTAAGAGTCGACTTCTTGTCTTTGATGTCAGAAACAACTCTCTAATAAAGAAATAAATCTGGTCACGCCAGCTTTGTTTAGGTCATCCATCATTAAGTAGGAAACTAAATCCTAAATAGGAAAGAAATTATTGCCATAATGAATTATCTAAAAATTAGCTAAACAAAAACGGTAATTGAGTATTCATACAGAAAATTGCATATTTACCAACTATATAGGGAAACAAATCAACCAACACAAACGAAATATTAACAGAAATATTTCTGAGGATCAAATAGAGACTTTTTCCTAGTTTGATTCCTTGTTGACAAATAGTAGTTCATGTTGAGGATGATATATATTTTTATTTGTATTTTGGTGATAAATTTCTGTTGTTTATGTTGAAAAGCAGGTGTTGTTGTCACTGAATGGAATTGAAAATGACAATATTAGACTCTTATCCAAAGCAGAGTAAGTTGTAATGTCAGGTTACACTTTTATGTGAAATCATCTCTCAAACAATGATGGTAACATTTGGGTTTCTTTCAATTTGCAGATATATTTCTGTAAACCATAACAAAGTTGTGTGGGATGTTACTATTGGTGATGTTTCTGTTTATTTTCCTTGGAGGAATACAACATCGGAGTATAGCAACTTGGTAACTACTGTATATTACCAAACTAGATATATTGTGTCCAATATTGTTTGATGACATCAGTGAACTAATTAGTTTAACTGTGGAATGAAAAGGCATGCGATATTACACTGAGTAGTAGTGAAAATTGTATCCATTTATTCACTAACCTTCAAATCAACATAAATCCAACAAATCTTTGCAATCATAACAATATAACTTAATAGATTGGATCGACAATTACTAGTAGATGATTTATTATTGAGTTTCAAAGGGAGAAGGAGAAGACATTTGATATAAGTTTATGAAATTAGTGTAAATGATTCAACCCATGTACAATTAAGTGTCATTAGGTATATACTGTTTCAGAGATTAGAAGCACTAGCTTCTAGCAGAAGCTTTCAAGACCTCTAACTAACATTAAGTTGGTAAGTGATTAATTACAGATGTCCTACTGAACTACTGCTATACTAATAAAGGAAAAGTGCAGAACAAAACTTTCCTCCAATATGTGTATTTGTTGGATGCTTTATAGATATTTTGTGTATGGGTTTGGGCCCATCCTATCAATGTTGTCAAATTCAAGAATCGTAAGAGGATCATAAAGGCAATAAGGATTGTAACTCGACTCGGAAGAGTTAGAAAAGTTCTATTCATAAACTTGTGCATGTGTGAAAAAGAATATAGATGAACAAGTTAAAAATAAAATTAATATAGATTATAAAAATAACATAATAAGTTGTTTAGTAAGATCCTGTTCAAAACTACAAATAGGTCATCTTCTGTGTAGAATTTCAAGGAAATACATAGTGAACAAAACAACAGAAGAACAAAAGTGAGAGCAAAACAACATGAGTGCAAAAAGAGGGCAAAAAGCTAGTCGCAATGATGATGGTTGTTCGACAACTGTGGCAGCGGTAGTGTCAACGTCATGAGGTGCTTGACCCCACAAATTGGTGTTCACAATCGTCAAACCTAGCTTCTCGAGATGGGAAGGATCGATTTGGCGCATGATCCCTCGATTTGGATAGCAATATTGCAATCTCGCCAACTTTTTCAATTTGGCATCTATGTTAGCTCGACCCCTCCTCTATACTTGTGGGTTCGAGCAAGTTTGTGAGTTTACTCGCGATTTTGACAAAATTGATCCCTATGTAATGTGATGTATGATATATTATATTTCAGGTTTGGTCTACTAACATACATACAATACAAGGGGATTCTATCACATAACTCTTCCATTTCTCTGTAAACCCTCCATAATGTTCGTTAGAACAACACGTCAAGATATCGGACAAAAAATGGTGTTATAGGAGTAATGGCTTGTTGCATTTTCATCCAAAAATAGTTATATGAGGAGAGAACTTATAGAGAGGAAATTTTTGTTAACAAGTAGTAAAGAAAAAAACTATATTTTTAATGGAAGCATTTTGGTTTTTTCTTTTTTGTCATTGATGGATAGGATTATTTTATAATATGTTTTTAACATAATAATTGGACTAATGGTTTATTTATTATCTAAACCTTGTAAATTTTACATCCCTATGGTTAAACTACTCTGCATTTTTGAACATTTTTTTTGGTTATGGTAAGCAATGGATGTTCTTCAACTTTGAGGCACTTTTCTTGGTTTTGTAATACATTTTATCATGAAATAGTGATTCAGTGTATTTTGTTGTTTATGTTGTCAGGCAATTTTGTTGGAATGAAATGATTTCATTGATATTTCTTAAATATGACCTTTGTTTTTCTATTTATCATATAATAGTTTTGGAGGATAGATGGTATATTTTGTTAGAGATGCCACATCGACTAAAGATATTGATATTTCATAATATAATTGGGTGCAAACTTCACCTTATAAGTTGGTTTTGTAAGATGTAGTTAGGTTTAAAGTTCACTTCTTAATATGGTTTCACAATCATTTAGAGCCTATCCTAGCAAGAGTCTGTAGGGCTTATTAGGCCACCCGCTATCGGGTCGTCATCGGACCACCCATAAATATATAGTCCTACGCACGAGTTGATAGGTCTTGGCGTGAGGGGTGTGTGTTTGAGATCCGACATTGACTAGAGATAAGGATATTTCATAGTATATAAGTGGGTGCAATCCTTATCTTCGAAGCCGATTTTTTAAGGTTGATTTTCGCTTAAAGTTCACTTCTAAATACTTCATATCACTAGCAATCATAGAATTGCAAAAAAAAAAAACTTATTTCATCTGTAGTTCAGTATCACTGGCCTGCTGTTAGCTACTGAAGGGATCATTTATGTTGATAGTGTATATTGAAACAAAAATTTGCACTGAGTTTCAACAATTTGGTTGAGTATTAATGGCCTGCTGTTAGCTATTGAAGGGATCAGTTATGTTGAGAGTGTATATTCAAACAAAAATGTCAACTGCGAGATATCTGAGCAAATGTAGTCTGCAGAGAATAAATATGGAATGTCTAAAGGCTGATCTTCTTTTTGCCACTGTTTTCTTTGTTTTCATCCCAGTTCTTATATTTCATTAATTCATAGTTGCATATTCTTATTCTTATTAAAATTTTGTTTAAGTTCTGATTCAGTTGTCATTATTTCCCTAGACATTCTTGGTAGGCTCTGTAATCCTCTTCTTTTCTTTATCCAAAGTAATAATAAATCAAGATAGAAAGGGATTAAAATATAAGAGCTCTCAAACTATGCCATGAGATAAGAAAAAAAGAAAAATTATGAAATGAAACATGTAACACAATATGCCAAACTCTCTATAGATCAACCCAAGACACCATTCGACTACTTGTCCCAAATGAACTCTTGAGGCAGCATGTTAGTTATAGCAGTTAAATATGTTTTACCTGCATCTTATGCAGTATTGGGTATTATAAATACCCACTCTTTTCTGTTATTTGTAACACAGTGATATACTGAATAATACATTTTTCTATCGTCTCTCTCTTTCTCTCCTTCAATCTTTCCTTTCTCTCTCCAATCTTTTATGGTATCAAGAGCAAGCTATGGCTTCATCATCAACCACTGCAAACAATTCTTAAAATTTTTCTTCAAAACCCGAGACTCTTCTTCCTCACATTTTTCATACACCCATACCCCTGAAGCTTGATTCAGATAATTTCTTGGTCTGGAGACAACAAGTCACTACAACTCTCCGCAGCCTTGATCTTCTTCACTTCTTGGATGACTCATATCTTCTTGGCTCATGTATCCCACTGCGTCACTTCTTGGATGGCTCATATCTTCTTGGATATGTTTGTACATTCCTTCATCCTAGAGTTGTCCTCTTGATTGGGTCTACAAAAATAAACAAAAGCCCAATTAGACCCATATTTGCAATTAAATCAATAAACAACCTCTAGGTCTTCATCCTCCTTATCATGTGGTTGTGTGTGGCTGGAGGCTCTGCCATCAGTTTGTCTCCTTCTTAAAAATGTGAAAGAGGCGTTTGATCATATTGAATGGCAACAAGTCACGAATGTTGAAATACATACACTTGAACATAATGATACATGGAAGTTAGTTCCTTTTTCCATTTGGATAGAAGATCTATTGGACAACTTCTGTTAATGTTAATTAATTTTAAGTTGAAATCTAACAACAATTGTTTTTTTTTCACCATACTAACTCTGAAAGTTTTATCATCAGTAATTTTTTACTTGCACTTCGGTTCATAATTATTTTTCATTTTATGCTTCTTATTGATGATGTTTTTGAGCAGGTAATGAATTCAAGATCTATATGTTTTAAGTCCACAAATGGTCTTGAATATTTTTCTTCAAAAGTTGAGGAGCAACCCTATTCTGTGAAGAAATTTTTAAATTCATTATCCACATTTGGGCTTTGTATGGGCATCCAACTTCAAGATCTATATCAGTTTTTTGATGTTACACTAGATGATTTTATGGTAAGGCTGTTAGTCTACATGTTCTTGCGGTTTTTTTTTTTTTTTTACATTTGTTATCCATCGTTTTTTATTTTGGTAACTATTGAATTGCTTCTAAATACTTCAGATCACCGCGATAAATTCTGACCAGTCAAAAAGAATTTCTATTCTTGAGAAATTTAGTGTTTCGTTCTTCTTGGCATTTTGCTTGATCCCAGAGGAGACCATTTTGAAGCAATTAGAGGTGATTACTTTTTGTGATATGGAGTAAAATAACTTGAACATGTACTTAATACAATCTTGTCTCCCATGCAGTAATTTTCTGTTCTTTTTCTGTGTTCTTTCCCCATCTCTGGATACCTTATACTTCCTAATTTCAGGTTTATGTATCTATTGAATCACTTAAAGCACACTTCTCTCCTTCAATATATGGTGCATTCATAGAATTGATGAACCATATGGCCACATTGCATTTAATGGGTGAATTTGGAGTCTTAAACTCCTCACATCCTCCCAATATTGTTTCAGTTGTGCCAGCATATTCTACTTTTGGCATATCTATTGTTTCAAAAATTGATTTGGTTGATTTGGAAGTTCACCTTGAATATGATGGAGATAGCCACTCAGAGCTCATGGTTTCCTTACAAAATTTGGTCGTAAGGTACGTTCAATATAATGCATTTGACTGCCATTTTCTCCATACTTTTATATTAAATTGTGATTGTTGAAACTTTTACTTTGTTATTTAATCTCTATGGAGGGGCCATTCTTGTATGTCATTTTTGTGCTTGTTTTATGTGAATTACATTTGATTAGAACTTTGTCAATATCTAGCTAGACTTTTCATTTTGACTGTGGTAATGAGTAACACAGCATCCATCATCAATTTAAACTGTTCACCTTCACTATTTATATCGGGATATTCGTGTTTTTTGTTGTGAAACTTTTGATACCTTTTTGTGCAAAAAGTAATGAAGAGAGCATGCAAAGGATTCCAAATGACGGGTGCATTGCCTGGTGGATGAATTCGTCCTCTCTGAAAGCAGAGTTGAACTCCTAATACTTGGATTTGTAAATCAGCTCTAAGAATGTTTGAGTGTCACGACAGTGTTCTGTTTTCTTGTTGCTTTAGATTGGTTTATGTATATCTATGATATCTGAATGCATTTGGAAATTTGTCTTAACCATTATAGCCCCGACGAAGCAAATTATAGATATTTTCAAAATTCAAATCTTCACATTTTGCTTTACTGTTTGCAGGTATGTTTCTACAGAATTTGAAGAGTTTTTTGTCAGTACGAAGTCTGTAGTTATCGGTGCTAACAAAATGAAAGAAGACAGCCATGTGCTTTTATCTGGGAATTTATTATCGCCTGGTTCTACAGTTGGAGAAGACTGTGTTCCTGGACCAAATATTGAATTTGATCAACATTCTGATATGGCTTTGCTTGCTGATTCTTGTTTTATTATGCATTATAAATCTTCCAGAACTGATGTGGTTAGTCATAGGACTTTTATGTACTTAAGTAATACTGATATCCACTGCTACCCTCTTATTACTGGACTGCTCATTGGATTCTTTCATAGGTTGTCTGCCTATACTAGCAGTTTTGAGAAATCCTGTGGCAGAAATACTGTTGACTTTTCAAAAAAATTTGCGGGTTTAGGGTTACAGAAGTTTGGCTTCTCAAATTATTTTAATTCTGGTTCCACTGATTCTGCTTGCATTCCAATGGATTCCTTTCCTTTTGTAACAATTCACAATTCTGGTTCTCTTGGTAATCTAGAGAGCGCACTTATACATGGCAGTGGTGACTGGAGAAATTGTTTTACCGCGAGGGACAGAAAAGTAGAAAATTCCAACATAAATATGAGGGTAGGGTCCAAAATGTTCCAAGTCTTTCCCTCAAAATCCAAATCTGATTTTGGATCTGCTCATGAACCGGAGATTGTGAGCAACTGTGATATTTTCCATACTGAATTACACCTATCTGGAATAAGAACACATTTTCATGACTCATCATGCATTATTGGGACAATCAATGTGCCTACATGTAAGTCTTCTTTATTATTTTGTGAAGACAGTATGGATATAGTGTCTTCTTGTGAAGGATTGGTTCTTACATCATCTTGGGGCCCACTAAATTTTCAAGATTATCTATGGGGTCCCTCTTCACCCAATTTGTCTCCTATTTTAAATATACGAATCAGGAAAGGACAGAATATCTCTTCAACTTCTGATTTGGAAATAACCATTGGCATCCAGCATGTCTACTGCATGTTACCTTCTGAATATCTCTCCATTATTATTGGTTACTTCTCATTATCTGATTGGAATGGTGCTTCTTGTGAACAGTATTCCTCTGGGAGCACAGTGATATAGATGTTGAAAGTGAAATGAAGATTATGTATAAATTTGAAATCTTGGACTCTAATATAATTTTTCCAGTGGAAAGTAATGACCATCAGTTTATAAAGATTGAAATGCCACAGCTTTATTGTAGTTTCACTGAGAGTTCTGGTGTTGATGATGTTTTAAAAAGCATTCCTCCTGA
This sequence comes from Phaseolus vulgaris, assembly GCF_000499845.2. NCBI lineage: Eukaryota > Viridiplantae > Streptophyta > Magnoliopsida > Fabales > Fabaceae > Phaseolus > Phaseolus vulgaris. The sequence continues at coordinate 49,347,058 of NC_023758.2, forward strand.
ATGTTCAGTTCCTATTCATAAGCTTGCCAAAAGAAATGATTGTTTAAATGTGTTTGGACGAGACTTGATTGTATTATTCCTTCTTTACAAGAATGATTTGCCTGGCTTAGGAACAATTGAGCGGAATACAGAATTTCTAACAAGTGCTTTAATTGCACCCATAAATGCTGATGTTTGGGTTAGAATTCCTTATGAAAGCAAATCTGACTTGAAAAGCACTTCATCAATATGTTTCATGACAAGCATCAGCAGTTGTCATGTTGTTGCAGAAGGTATTTTTTTTCTACTTATTTTGCGTTCCCTCCTACTTTCTTATTCATTTACTTCACTACTATATTTGTTAGATCATGAAATTGTAATAAAGGAACTTTCCTTCATTAACAGATGACCATTTTTTTGCTGGATGTATGGCAATACGTGATGTTGTTGATGAGTTTTCCTCAATTGATGATCAATCCAAATATTTTAAATCAGATGTTCTGCAATTCCTTCATTCAAAGAGAAGCATGGGGGCAACTCAAACTATTTCTCCAATCATGATGGCCTCAACTATATCAACAGAAGTTAAATGTTGCACACAATCTTTATTTATAAGCTTCTATCACAGAAAAGAAGATTTTATGGTGTTAATAGCCAAGTGTGACTTGGGGTTCACTTGTTCTGCATGCATATTGAATGATTCCTTGGCATACTTAGACTTGCGTTTCTCTACCTTAGTGTTTTACTCTCCACATGATTCTGTTTTAGCAAAATGCAACCAAACCTCCTCTGCCATGTCCGTACTTGGTATTTCTTTTTCTCAATCTAGTGATGGGAAAAATGAACTGGGCCTTTGTCTTTCTTCTGCTGATTTTTGGCTTCATTTGCCTGAGTGGACCGAGGTTGTTAAATTCCTTAATGATTTTCATGCAAATTTTGAAAAAATTCCAGGGCAAGCAATAACAAGTAGTTTGACTGTGAATGCTTCTGAAAGCACCTCAGTACCTTTTACCTCACAAGAGATTAAGAATGATGTCTTAATAATTAAGTCAGAAAAAGTGTGTATTACATTTCACATCCCTGTTTGGGTTGGCGAAGAAGCTTGTGTGGAATTACAGCATGCTGAAGGTCTCAATGTGAAACCTTCAAGTGTATATTCTGAAGCAAAAGATGCAAAGCTTCTTACTGTTTCTTTAAACATGAATGTTTTTGAATTAGTCATAAGAAGCATAGGTATTCAACTGAAGTCCAAAATTGATAAACTAAGCAGTGTAATAATTATAGTTGAGAATGGAAGGCATACATCTTGGCCACTTCTTGATGTAATTGAGGTTGATGTGGTCGCTGTACTCTGTAAGAATCATCCAAACAGCAGCAAACTCAATGTGGAGATTATATGTGATAATGCCAATATTTCACATCCTGCAATTCATTCATGGGGTGCGGTAAAATTTGATGTTCTGGAATCAGGATCTTCTCAAAATTCAATTAGTGGCATTACTTTCAAATTTCGCATGAGGAAGGTTTCTATTCTTATAACTGATGGAAGGGTATGTTGATATCACCTTATGCTACTTTGTATTTCATTTTACTCACATTTGGTTCATTAAATACTAATTGTTTGATTCGTATTTTGGTTTAGGGTTTAGAGTCTAAAATTTTAGTTCCTATATATTCAAACAGTTTTTTAACATTCGCTGACTTATACTTACTGAAATTGGACCATGGATCCAAATACAGTTGATGTTGGGCAAAAAACCTTATTAAGTGTTTTGTGTTCCTTGTAGTGGAGCTATAATGGGCCTGAGCTTGAAGTTCTTGTCAGAAACATCTTTTTTCATATAATTGCAAGTGGAAAGCAGATGGAATGTTCTGTGAATGGGGACCTTCAAGTAAACTACAATAACATAGAAAAGGTGTATTGAATAAAAATTCTCTCTTGATACATACCTTCGTTATTGTTTAAATTATTTTGCATTAACTATTTGCTTGTGGTTGTGTTCTGCTAAATTGAAGGTGTCATGGGAGCCTTTTATTGAGCCTTGGCAGTTTTTGTTGACTTTGGTCAGGGAACAAGAAATGAGTGTTCTGCCGAACAGGTCTGTTTTGACAAATATCGTTCTCAAATCTACAACTCAGCTGAATATTAATATCACAGAATCCTTAGTTGAGGTATATAAAATTGTCCCTTTTTATCAGTTTTTGTAGAAACCTGTTATTTTGTCTTTCTAAATCATTTCTTTCCAGTCAGTTTAGGGGAAACTAAGGAAATAAGTAGTTCAGGTTCTTTGTTTTTGGTGACTGATCATTTTAATAGCCTTACAATGTAATTATTATTATTTTTTCTATGATAGTGGAAAACTAATTTGAAGTATCAGTCCATCCATTTGCCCTGTAGTTATAATATGTAATTCTGTCCACAAATATAAATATATTTTCTTAGCATATCAAATTTATAGTGAAGATTCCAGTTCTGGTTGGTCATGTTTCTATTCTTGTTTACTCCAACTAATTTGATTCCTTTGAATGACTGATCAATTTTGACTTGAAAGGATAGTCTACATTCTACTGTTTATTATATGCTGTTTATGGGAATTTTGATTTTCATATTTAATTTAGACTTTTGGCTTGCATGGTTTTTTGGTCTAGAGTGAAAAAGTAAGATAGCAATCTTGATAATCTTCAATTATTGTTTTGTCTGGTAGTTTTTAATATCTTGTATTTGTCAATAAAAAAAGGTGCAAATTTAGCCTTTGAGTGTTTCTTTTTGCAGTGTCTTTCACGTGCTACAGAGATGTTCTTTGATGCTCCAGGTCTAGTCAGATTGGATGAACATAAAGGCAACAAACTTTTGCATTCACCATGTGCAGAATATATGTCTGCTAGAAAATGTGGTGCTCCTTATGTTTTGCAAAACTTAACTTCAGTGCCTCTTTTATATCATGTATATCATGGGCTTGGCAATGCTGATGGGGTTCGTGGTTCTAATGAGACTCATGCAAAATATGTGCAACCAGGTTCTTCAATTCCGATATACATGGATGAAAATACAGAAAAGAAACTTTCTCGTTTCAGGCCTTCTCATTCTTCTGATAGTTTAAATGAGCAAAGGTCAAATGGATTTGCTCATCATTATATTACTGTACAGCTTGAAGGAACTTCAAGGTCATCTGATCCAATTTCAATGGATTTAGTGGGATTAACATGCTTTGAGGTTAATTTTTCCGAGTCATATAATGAAACTGCCGAGGATAGTAGTCTGAATACAGCCCCTACTTTCGTTGTTCCGGTAGTATTTGATGTTTCGGTGTTGCGCCATAGCAAATTAATACGAATATACTCCACTGTATGTACTAATTGGTTAAACGTTTTCTCTAGAGCCTAATTTTTCTGTTTACGAGGATTCATCCATTTTGCCATCCTTATTAATTAGCTTTTTATTATACAGGTTGTACTTCTAAATGCAACCTCAACAGCTCTTGAGCTGCGGTTTGATATTCCATTTGGTGTATCACCAACGGTACACAATTTTCTCCTGCTATTTAACAATTTCCACAGTTAGTGGTTTGTTATATTTATATAATGTTACTTTATGATGTATCATTTCATTACTTCAGATATTAGGTCCAATACAACCTGGGCAGCAGTTTCCACTTCCACTTCATTTGGCTGAAGCTGGCTGTGTAAGGTGGCGACCAATGGGGAACTCTTACTTGTGGAGTGAAGCTCATAATCTCTCCAATCTTCTTTCAGTTAACAGCAAAGTTGGAAATTTTAAGTCTTTCATCTGCTATCCATCTCATCCAAGTAGTCTACCATTTCGGTGCTGTCTATCTTTCAAGAATATTAGCTTGACTTCATCTGGCTGGCTGAAAACTAAGTTCCCTGACGATGATGTAAAGAAGCACTATATTCATCATTTGATCTTAAGTGCTCCACTAATAATTAACAATTACCTGCCTAAGGATATTTTGTTGATAAGTGAGAGTGGTGGTGTAGACTATACTGTGAGAGTTTCAGAGGTTTGTGATTGTTGTTTTCATTTTATTTGTTCATTTAATTTCTTTGTGTCTGTGTATTTCATCTTCATTACAGGGGTGCAACAGTCTAAAAGACTTAACATATCTTTTTTGTAGGTGGGAACTTCTGTATATCATATTGATCCTTCTCATGACCTTGGACTGGAGATCTGCATTGATGGATTTAAATGTTCTAATTTTAAATTTCCTCGTTTAGAAACTTTCTGCACAATGGCAAAGCTCACTGAAACCAAGTTTACATTTTCTGAAACCCTTAAATTTGAACCAAATAATTCGGATGGTAATTGATTTATCTGTAAATTTTTGTCTGGTATTAGTTTTGTTAGTTCACGCTTAAAAGTATTTTCTTGCCCTTGTAGGTCCAGTATATGTTACTGTAGAGAAAGTGATGGATGCATATTCTGGTTGTAGGGAACTCATCTTTTTCGTTCCCTTTATTTTATATAACTGTATGGGATTTCCCCTGTGTGTCATGGAACCCACTGGTGAAACGAATGAAAGGGGATTTGTCATCCCTTCATATTGTGACAGGGGTAGAAAGGAAATGTTATCTTATAAAAAGGATGGTCTTTCTTTGCTTACATCCAACCATGAATTATCTGCGGAATTACCTCATAATCCAAGGAGTTATATGAAGAATAATACCATTTCTTGCAGAGAGGATGGTAGTGCAAATTCTATTGGCAATTACCATAAGGATTTGGGAAGGCATCAAAGAAAATTTGATTCTATATTTCGAAATCCTTCTTCGGGAAGATTGAAGAGTACACTGAGCTCAAGGATCCAGTCCACTTGGAAGGATTCAGGTTCTGGTAATCATGATCATGAAAAGGTTCGGCCCTGCATTTATTCTCCAAGCCCTGAATCCTCTGCAAGCGATGCTTTTGTTAAAGTCAGTAGATGTTTTGCTGAAGATGTTAAGCAACAGTTGCCTCATTCCTTCTGGTCAAATCCATTTTCTCTGCTACCACCAAGTGGTTCAAGCACTATCCTTGTTCCTCAGTTGACTTCAAATTCTGCATTCATTCTAGCTATGACATCTAGCTCAGTTGCTGAACAATATGCTGGGAGGACAAATGCAATCACTTTCCAGCCTAGGTACATATTGATCTTCATTTATATTGTTATTGATGAAATCCGTTAGTGGACCTACCATTGACGGTGCAGGCTTTGAATGTGGTTGGTTCCTAGACATGGCAGTAAAGCCTCTTTGATGAAATGCTCAAGAGTCTGATCTTACTCTTGATTTTTTTAAACTAGTATAGAAAAATCGTATTGACCAGCATTATTCACCCTTTATTTCAAAAAGGATGTTCATGCTAGGATCTGTGTTGTAGTTGAAAACCATTATGTTGCCGTGTTGTGAATACCTTTAGTTGTAGACAATATACATAATTGTTTATATTAGTGTCTTTTCTTGTAATCGTTGTTATCTAAATGTGCAGATATGTAATCAGCAACGCATGTAGCAAGGAAATATCTTACAAGCAGAAAGGCACTGATGTTATGTTTTATTTAGGAATAGGAAAACATGATCATCTTCACTGGACAGATACAACCAGGTATGTATATTGGATAGTTTGTATTGTGTCTTTATTTAGGACAAGTGTAGTTGTTTGTTTCCACTAGAAAAGAAGGTTCTTTTCAAGATGTTATACACATACCAAGCTCAGTAGTGCTGGATGTAAGAGAGGGTATTTGTGAAAAACCGAAGTCCCACACTGACGACTACAGGTAGTTTCAAAATACAATAAATAAGTGAGGGCAATCCTCACCTTATAGACTGATTTTTGCAGGATTGAGTTAGGTTTAAACCACTTCATAAGATGGTATCATAACTTATCTTAGATTCATTAAAAGGATCACTCATCATGTTATACAGCCCAATAGTGCTGGAAGTGAGAGAGTGTAATGGGAAAAACTGAAGCCCCACATACTACAGAGTGTCAAAATACAGTATATAAGTGAAACAAATTTTATAAGCTGGTTTTGAATCTTTACTTAGGCCTAAAGCACTTTATAAGACTGGCACACTTTTACTTTGTCTTCTATTTATTTCATTCTTCAACTTCTAACATGTGACACAGGGAACTGCTTGTTTCAATTTGTTATGCTGAATCTGGATGGCAGTGGTCTGGAAGCTTTTTACCAGATCATCTGGGTGATACACAACTGAAAATGAGGAACTTTGTTTATGGAACATCAAACATGATACGGGTTGAAGTGCAGAATGCTGACATATCCATGGGAGATGAAAAAATAGTTGGAAACATCAAGGGAAACTCAGGGACCAACTTGATTCTTTTGTCAGATGATGACACTGGGTATATGCCATACAGAATTGATAATTTCTCAAAAGAGGTCTGTCTCTAATTTTTAAGTTGCATTACTGCTGTAGTTGGAATTCTCAAATAGTTGAACTGTTTTATATGATTACTAAAGGATTACCATTTTTATAATAAGATCAGGGTGTTTGCCCTTTTTATATGCATGCTGTTGAGTTTGTTGAGTCTTCTCTAGATTTTCATCTGAATGCGTCTATCTTAATATAACAGCATAGTGTTAACCTACCAGGTGACATGAGGTACATATATCACACGGGCCATTTGGTTTTGTTAAAAATCACTGCTTTAGGAATATTATTGACTAAGTGGTCTCTCTATTCAACTTCCTCTAAAGTCATTCTTGGTTAGTTACATGGATCACACAATGCCATTTAGTCCAGTTTAAAAAAGCCATGCAATCTACTCTTCTCCATACGTGTCCAAACCACATTAACCATGTAGTATGACCAAATGCTACATCAATCTCTTTTTGTTTGTGTTAGAGATATGACTTGATTATGTTAGATATATGATGTGATTACATAACATAGGGAGATATGATTTAGTTTAATAGGGAAATATCTTACAAATCTTTCCCATTATTAGGTATTGATTTTGTTCATTATTATTGTATTTCTTCTTCATTCTAAATAAGAGTACTTATTTGTGTATAGATCACACAATTACAAGCAATCCTCTCTATGGTATCAAATCCTTGGATTTTTTTCCCTTCTTCGGTGTGACTTACTGCTGATAAGCCACACAACCAAAACTTTCACCCTCCAGTGACCAATTTTATTCCCAAATCGCCTTACACACGGCTACTAACTGATACATGTAATTCACACACCCAATATATTGGTTCACTGCTTCTTTTCCAACATGCACCTTTCTCTAACGAATTTGTTTTGTGGCTGTTTGGTTGCTGTTAGGTTCAATGTGGTTTCCCTTGGCTATTTGTGTTTGTTTTGGTGTGTTTAATGGCTACTCCCCACTTTTGTTGTCTTTGTTTTGATGTTCACCAGTGTTCCTCTTATTTTTTATGAAAAATCACTGGAAAAGCCAGCTACACCACTTGGGCTGCTGCTTCTGTTCAATTGTGGTTTTAAGGACAAGGCTGCGATGCCCGCTTGACCACCAAAATCATGAATGTTGGAAGTGGACTAATGCCTCTCTATGTAATATTCTTTTTTTTTTGTGTTGCTCCCAACCTCCAAACATAGTTCTAGGCTTTTAATACTCTTGTTGATGCATGGACAAAGGCCGATAAACTATATTCTCTCTCATTTATTAAGAATAATATATTTCTTTTGTATTTCAATAATGAGGCAATTGGACCTATAAATACGTGAGCCTGTTGGTTATTTTAGGAAATATAGAGAGATAATCTAAGGAAACAAATCCCTATAATTATGGGATTGTTTTTAAATACATAATCCTAGTATTATTAATAGCAAGATACACCTATAATAAAGAATAAAATTACAAGAAAAAACAAAAAACTTCAGTGATGAGTGGCACGAATTCGACATATTCTAATGATGTTCATTTCTATAATGTCATCACTAGCTAAACAAGCATTAAATTTGAAAACATGGACATGCGAATGTATCTCGATAAACTTCACACCTTATTGCAAAATATTCCACCTTGATAAAGAGACATTTCACAACTAACCTTGCTATAGTTCAAAATTAGATTTTATCAAGACACATTGCTCCTAATTGTGACATAATCCAAGAAACTCCACATATTTTCGGATTCTAGTGCCCTTGTCTGACAATCATCCTATCTTGGAGGACATGGTGGTTGTTAAGGTAGTTTTCATTGCAACTACTATAAGAATTGGGGACACGTTGAAGAAGACTGTCAAATTGAAGCTAGGGAGTAGCCATCAGTATGGGCCCAACTCAACACTCCTATCTTTGTTTTAAAAAATAACTTATGCTAAGCATCACTATTAATTTTGTCATCTGAGCTAGTTTGACACCTTAAAATCCACCAATCATTTGTCATTACATGAAACATAACAGAAAAGAGAAAAGAGAGGAATACAAAACATGGGGGACCAAACCAAATCTCATGTAAGAAAAAGGAACACAACCTATCGATAACACTAAATATATGGAGTTTCCTGACTAGTAATTATAGTGGTATGGTCTGATAATCCTCAAGCCTTCATATCCAATGCCTCATTTTTTGGACCTTGGATCCTTGATTGTGCTTGCTTCAAAGTCCTTTTAGTGTATGTTTTTCATTTAGGTAAATATACTCGTATAAAACAATTGACTCATCAATTAAAATTTTACAATGCAAAAGAAGATTTGTCCTCCCAATTTTAGTGTTTTTCTAAGCTCACAATATTCTTCATCATGCTTCATGTGCAAAAATCCCTAATATGTATTTTTCTTGGTTACTCTTGTAGCAATAAGGACTACAAATGTTTCGCTCCACAACTTCAATTGTATTTGATCCCTATATTGATGTTTCTTTCTATTAAAATATTCTCTCTTTTTTCACTGTTAAAGATATTTCTCTAGATGTTCCACATGTACTTTTAGCCTAACTTGTTGCTCAGGTTGCAACAACACCTTTTATTCCTAGACATCCTCCACTACTCACATGTCAATGACACATCTTCGTCTATAGTGTGATTGCCAACATTGGGGTCACCTCTTTGGCCTGACCTCTACCTCAATGGTAGCAACGATAACATGTTCTTGTTTGTTGTTTGCGGGCACCAAAAACTTAACTCCCAAGATCAGGAGCTCTGAAACCAACTTGAAATACGTAGGAAACAAAAACTAATTTTACCTATAACAATCACAACAACTACAAACTAAGGGTTTCAGTTTGCTTAGGTGTTTCTTCGATAGAGGTGTTGCCTAATCATCACTTGACATTGTCGTTTCTTAGCGAAAGTATGCCTTTCACATCTTTGCTTAATTGGGCATGCTTGATTGTCACCCAAGTGACACTCCCAAGGAGCATTATTTTATTGTGTTAATGATGCATAAATAGATAATATTTTGTTTCGTCTAAATTATTATTTCAATAAATACAAAATGTTTTTGTATTGTGATTTTCAACCTAAGAAATTTATTATTCTATATCAGTTCATTGAGGCATGTTTAGTAGAAATAATTGATCATTTCAATGAAATATGCTTCTTGAAATATAAAATAAATGGTTAATTTTAGAAAAAAAATTCACGAATTAATACAAATGTCACTATCAGATTATTATTACACATTAAATGTATTTTTTTTAATTTACAAACAATTTCAGAAGTCATTCTGCATAATTTAGAACACTTTACATTGCATTAATGGAGGAAATAGTATGAATGTATTGGTTGTATTTGTGCACTTACTAAAGATATGCACCAAAAAAAAATCTTATTTTGGTGTCAATTGAAATCTTTTTGTTATTTTGGTACTTTTTAGAGATTGCGAATATATCAACAGAGGTGTGAAATGTTTGACACAGTCATTCACTCCTACACTTCTTGCCAGTACACTTGGGATGAACCCTGCTATCCTCGTCGACTTATTGTGGAGGTAATTTTTTTTTCACAAAAAAGAAACTTCAAATTACTTGACCCTAAAAATGATAACCACAATTGAAGGTACCTGGAGAGCGTGTTTTGGGATCATACGACCTTGATGATGTTAAACAATATATGCCTGTCTACCTACCATCAACCTCTGAGGTAAACCATTTAACATTTTCTAAGTCGTTTTTTCTTTTGACAATATGTTCTTTTTGTGCATCATTTATTCAGTGCATGTTACAAATCTTTGGTGATGATCTCTTTTAATATCTAAATAGTAAGAGTGTTTTATTTCCTTTATGTTGAATGATTTTAACATGTTACATGCTCATTAATATTGAAAATATTTTAGGTGTAGAAGGGGTAGTTTTTTCCTTTTCCTTTAATATGGTATCTAGAACATAGGGTTAAGGTTCAATTTTTATTGGTGAACCCACTGTTCATTGGAATTTTCCAACCACCGCCTCGCCGGATTTGCCATCGAACCCTTGTGGGAACCGATGCCGGACCCTAGCTAGAACTGCTGCCGCCAATTGACTGGTGACTGAATTTGTCCTTATCCTCTATGGCTTCTTCCGCTTCCGTTGCCACTGTGGCTTCTTCCACTGTTGCTGCCACTATGGCTTCTTCCCATTATGTCGGATCCGTCTATTTATACTAATTATGTCAATGTTCATCTCTCCATTGACAAATTGGATAGAACAAATTATGAATCTTGGACCTCAGATATTAAATTATGGCTTAAGAGTCTAGGTTATGTTGATCATCTTACCCATCCCAATGTTGCTGAAAATGAGGTTTCCCGTTGGTTGAAAATTGATGTTCACTTGGGCACAAAATTGACATATGTTATGCCTTACATGGTCGTCCTCCTAAATCTGTTGTGCTTGCTCCTGTGCAACCTTCTACAGTGGACCATACTTCAATTGATACCCCAAGCCAGCCTGCTATTTTCAATGAATTTCTTAAATGGTACGAGGATCGTAAGAACCCTAGTTCCACGACTTTTGTTGCACATTCAGTTACATCTTTTGTTGGCCTCACTCGCTGTACTTCCCTTGGCCCGTGGGTTCTAGATTCAGGTGCCACAAATCACATTACTGGTAATCAATCTTTTTTCTCTTCCCTATCTACTACGGAATATTTACTTTCGGTTACCATGGCCAGTGGATATAGGGTATTATTAATCTCTTTCCTTCTTTATCTATTGATAATGTTCTTTATGTCCTTGGGTCTCCATTTAACTTATTATCCATTAATCGTCTCACTCGTTCCCTTTATTGTGTTATTTCTTTTACCAAAGATTTTGTTTCTTTACAGGACCGGAGTTTGGGACGGATGATTGGCACTGGATGTGAGTCTCATGTACTTTATCAACTACAGATCTTTGTACATGTTGGCAGGGTTATGGATTCTCCATCTCTCATTCATGCTCGGTTGGGTCATCCTAGTCTTGCCAAGATGCAGCAACTTGTTCCAAGTTTGTCTAATGTGTCTAGTTTATCGTGTGAGTCATGTAAGTTAGGGAAGCACATTCGTAGTTCTTTCCTAGTAGTGTCTCACAACGTGCCTAGTTCACTTTGACATTTGGGGACCAAGTCGTATTAAGTCTAATTTAGGATTTCAGTATTTTGTTACTTTTATAAATGAAAAACCGTTCTGAGTTGTTTTCTATATTTCAAATATTTTACAATGAAATTAAAAATCAATTTGGAATTTTCATTCAAATTTTGCGTAGTGATAATGGACGTGGGTATCTTTCTCGTTCTTTTAAAAAATTTATGTCTTCTCATGATATTCTTCATCAAACTTCAAGTGCTTATAAACCTCAACAAAATGGGGTAGCTGAGTGCAAGAATAGACATGTTGAAACAACTCGTACTATTTTAATCCATGGTGATGTTCCTCAGCGTTTTTGGGGTGATGTTGTTCTTAGTGCATGTTATCTCATTAATCGCATGTCATCTTCAATTTTAGATGACAAAATTCCTCATTCTATTTTATTTCCACACGACTCTCTCTAGTCTTTACCTTCTAAAGTTTTTGGGTCCACACGCTTTGTTCAAATTTTAGTCCTAGTCTTGATAAATTATCTCCTACGTCACACAAATGTGTCTTTTTAGGGTTCACTAGATCACAAAAAGGATATAAATGTTTCTCACCTTCTCTAAACCGTTATTTTATTTCAGCAGATGTCACCTTCAATGAATCTTCCCTTTACTTTTAGTCCTGCCCATCTCGTTGTATGCCTTCATCTAATTAAGTTAATATTCTTCTTGTTGTGCCTAGTGCACCTAAAGATTCACCACCGCCACCAACTCTTCAGGTGTATAGTCGTCGTCAAACGTCTTATCGTCCATCAGATGACTCTTCTAGTGCCAACACCTCATCCCCCTCCACTTCCAACAGTTGAACCCTAATCTTCCTATTGCTATCTGTAAAGGTATACATTCTACCCGTAATCCCTTTCCCCATTATATTGATTTGTTGAGTTACCATAGACTATCTCAACACTTTTATACCTGCCTTTTGTCTATTTCTTCTGTCTCCATTCCAAAATTTCTAAGTGATGCCTTAGCTCATCCTGGTTGGCATCATACCATGCTTGATGAAATGAATGTGCTTCAGAATAATGGAACTTGGAAACTTGTTCCTTTACCATCTAGGAAATCTGTTGGTCCTGATGATACTATTGATCGTCTCAAAGCTCGTCATGAGGCTAAGGGTTATACCAAATTTTTGGTTTAGACTATGGTGATACTTTTTCTCCAGTAGCAAAAATGGCTTTTGTTTTCTTATTCATAGCTATGGTTGCTTTTCGACAATGACCTCTTTATCAACTGGGTGTCAAAAATGTCTTTCTTAATGGGGATTTGCAAGAAGAAATTTATATGGAGTAACCTCCCGGTTTTGTTTCTCAGGAGGAGTCTTCTAGATTGGTATGTAGTCTTCGTAAATCCTTATATGGCCTGAAGTAGTCTCCTAGTGCTTGTTTCGAAAATTTAGCAATGTTCTTCAATAGTTTGGTATGACTCGCAGTGAAGCAGATCATTAAGTTTTTTATCGTCACTGAAGTGCTGCATGTATCTATCTTGTAGTATATGTTAAAGACATTGTTCTTAAAGGCAGTGATCACCATGGCATCTCACAAATAAAAGAACACCTTTGTCAACACTTTCGGACCAAAGATCTTGGCAAACTCAGATATTTCTTCGGGATTTAGGTAGCACAATCCAATACTGGTATTGTTATCTTTCAAAGAAAATATGCATTGGATATTTTGGAGGAAATTGGGTTAATGAATTCGATATCTGTTGATACTCCCATGGATCCCAATGTCAAGCTTCTACCCAATCAGGGGGAGACTCTTTCAGATCCTGAGAAGTACAGGAGATTAGTTGGAAAATTGAACTATCTCACTGTTACTTGTCCTGAGATTTCCTTTGCAGTCAGTGTAGTGAATCAATTTCTTAATTTTCCATGTGAAGATCATTGGAATGCAGTCATTCGTATACTGAAGTACATTAAAGACACTCCTGGAAAAGGTTTGTTATATGGTCATAATAACCATACTAAAGTCGTTTGTTATTCAAATGCTAATTGGGTTGGATCTCCATCTGATAGAAGATCAACTTCCGGTTATTGTGTCTCCATTGGTGATAATTTGATCTCTTGGAAGAGGAAGAAACAAAGTGTTGTGGCGAGATCTAGTGCAGAAGCAGAATATAGAGTTATGGCCTCAGCGAGCTTATTTGGCTTAAACAGTTACTTAAAGAATTGAAATTTGGAGAGGTCACTTAAATGACACTTCTTTGTGATAATCAGGCTGCTCTTCGTATTAGCTCAAATCTAATTTTTCACGAAAGGACCAAACATGTTGAGATTGATTGTCATTTCATTCGAGAAAATATTATATTGGGAGATATCAAGAGTGGGTTTGTTAATTTAAATAATCAATTAACAGATATTTTTACTAAACCCTTACGAGGACCTAGGATTGATTACATTTGTAACAAGTGAGTACATATGATCTATATGCACCAACTTGAGGGGGAGTGTTAGATATTATAGATATTGTTAGATATTTCATATTTATGTAATGGGCTTAACCCATATGTTTCTTTTCCTATATAAACATAATCCTATGTGTTTAATATGCACAAGGGATTTATCCTATTCTTTCTTTTCCTTTAATACTCTCCATCATTAGCCATTATTAGATTTACCTTTATTATACTTTGAATGACTGTAAATAAAAGATTTACATGTGTGATTAAACACACAATTCACAAGAATAGAGAATATTTTTAATATATAATCCTATATTATGAGATATCATCCAAAAATTTTAATATCGTATTTTCTAATTATGCTAATTGGTACTAAGTAATAGTACTCATTGGTTCATTCTCTCTTCATGGTATCATTTTTTTTTTCTCTTTGTGCTTATCAGCTCTTAATATGTAATGCACTCATTCCTTGTGATTTACATAGTGAAAAATTCTACATTTAGAATTTTTTATATTGTTAGATATTTTTAGTCTTGGTAATTACGCAATTCTAAAATTTACATAATTATGGTAACTAGGAAATTAGTTATAACCCATCTTTATTTTATTTCTATTAAAATAGGTGCAATGCCCATGTTAAAACACCAGTATTTTGTCTTTTTCTCCTACTTTGCAGCATCTCTTATCAATGAAAAAACAACACAAAGAGTTGTTCGTAAGGACACCTGTTTTCAATAATTATAGGAGAGGTTTTGAAAGTTGATTTAACAAGCTGATCAAAGCTATTTTGTTGATAAGAATGATATTGTAGTTGGTCTAAATACACATTTGAATTCTACCAATTTTACAGATACAAAATTCTTGCACTGATGTCTAGGTTCCATAAATTTGATTTTCTAATGTTAGCATATGCAAATATTGATTTCAGAAGCCCGAGAGGACTTTCTATTTATCAGTACACGCAGAGGGAGCAACAAAGGTGACTAGAATGTAGTTAGATTTCATCTTATCCGACCTTAAAAAATACATTTCTTGACCTCATGGTTATTTATGCATATATTTTCAGGTCCTTAGTGTTCTTGATTCAAATTACCACATCTTTAATGACGTGAAGAAGTCAAGTGTTGTGCATGCTACAGAGAAAAGGTTGTATGATCAAAATGTAGTAGGGGCATCAGAATACAAGGAGAAAATATCAATTTTTGTTCCATGTATTGGGATTTCACTGATTGATTCATACTCACAGGTAACTGAACTGACAACTTTCTTTTCAGGATCTCTGCTATTCCACTATCTCTGTTAATTATACTTTTATTTATGTAGGAAGTGCTTTTTGCCTACATTAAGGATGTTCAAATGAATCTACTGCAAAGTTTGGATAGGCAATGTCTTTCCTTGATGATATCATTCTTACAAATTGACAACCAATTGCGCTTTACTCCATATCCAGTATTGCTATCCTTCGATGGTGGATACAGATCTGGCCAAGTTGATAATTTGAAGTCTAGGGATGATGTTACAAGAACAAAAAATTTGAGTCAAATGAGCAGCTCTTCTGTTCCTGTGTTATGCCTAGAAATATCAAAGTGGAGGAAAAAAGACATTTCATTTATTTCATATGAATACGTAAAATTGAGGTTTCTATTTTCTAACTTTGTTGCATGTTTACAGTTTACTGTTACTGCTTTGATTTTTTGTTGATTATGTACTTTGAAGTCAATTCTTACATATTATGCTTAATTTTTGCAGAATAGAAGATTTCCGTCTTGAGATTGAACAAGAAGTCATATTGAGCTTGTTTGAATTTTTCACAAATGTCTGTTCAGTGCTGCAATATGGAATCATGCCATCTTCAGATCACTATGATGGAGCATCTCTAGAGAATTCATCCTCATTTGTTCAAACTAGTGAGAAATTCAGATTAAGTGCTGACCAATGTCCTCCAAGAATTGCTCCGATGTTCAATGGAAAGCATAAAAGGATTGCATCTTTGCCTTCCATTGTTCCAATTGGAGCCCCATGGCAGGAGATCTATCTGTTGGCCAGAACCCAGAAGAAAATTTATATTGAAATGCTTGAATTATCACCAATCAAGTTGACTTTAAGGTCACTTGCTCATTTTAGGTTTTTTCCAACTGCAGTATTCAGTTTCTACGTGTACTATTTCTGAGAAAATGACATAAATTGTACAAATGCAGTTTTTCCAGTGCCCCATGGATGCTTCGAAATAGGATCCTGACACCCAAGGAATTTCTCATCCATGTAAGTAGTATTCTATTTTTCTTTTTGAAGTAATATTGCACTGTTAAAGTACCAATGAGAGTTGAGGCCTAGTTAAGAATATATGACCAAAGTAGTTCTTATTAGATTTGGGCAATGCTTTCCTCTGGCCACCAAGAAATGTCTAGTTCTGGAAACTTCTTGTACCAAATATTTAGTCCTGGGCATGAGGGGGGGTGATTAACACATAAAGTGGTTATTCTTTAACAGCTTATTTTTAATAATTACAGAGAGGTCTTATGGCTCTTGCTGATGTTGAGGGAGCACATATTTATTTAAAGGATTTAATCATTTCACATCATATGGCTAGTTTGGAATCCATTCAGGAGATTCTAATTAGGCATTACAACCGCCAACTACTTCATGAGACTTACAAGGTATAAAAATGATTTATATTTCAAAGTCATGTATCTTCATTATTCAGATTAGAAATGCTAATTATGCATGAATTCCCAAAATCATTAAAATCTTGTCAATTATCTGTTAACTTTTGTAACATGTTCATTCTTTCTATTAATGTATCTCATATATTGACAAATTTAAATTGGGATTGAAACTTTTTAGTTGAAAATATTTTAGCTCCTATTGGAATGATTAATTTTCTTATAATTGAATTGTAAGGTTCCAATGAAACATAATGAGCTAATTTTTTTAAAATTATTACTTACTATTATGTCTTAATGTATTGCATTAAGCAGTCCAGTTTCATATCTGTATAACACAACTTTCCACTGTTTCCTAAATTTGAAGTTGTTTGGTTCGGCTGGTGTCATTGGTAATCCCCTGGGCTTTGCAAGGAGCATGGGCCTTGGCATTAGAGATTTCTTGTCTGTGCCTGCAAAGAGCATTGTGAGGGTAAATGTCCTATATGCTGCCCCTTTTTATTTACTTATGATATCCTTGCATAACTATTTTAGCACTATTGGATCAATTTACAGAGCCCTACTGCACTTATCATGGGCATGGCTCAAGGCACCACTAGTCTTTTAAGCAACACAGTGTATGCTATTAGTGATGCAGCTTCTCAATTCAGCAAAGCTGCACGCAAGGTGTTTCTTGGTTTGATTTAATCAATGTTTGACTTGTAAGATTTAGTTATTTACTTTAAATCATTGGTAGTCTATTTTGTGTAGGGTATTGTTGCATTTACATATGATGATCAAGCAGTTTCAAGGATGGAAAAACACCAGACAACTGTAGCTTCTGACAGTAAAGGTGTAATTAATGAAGTCTTAGAGGTATGTCAATTATTTCATGTTTAATCTTTCCCAAAAATGTGTGTCCATTTATGAACGAGAGTACGGGCTTTAATGATCTTATCTAACCTCTCGTACTTGTAGTGGAGTTCTTCAAGATACACTCCAGTACCTCCTCGAATGCACCTATTAAATTTATACTCACTTGAATTAGCATTTGGAATTTAGAATTGATTTCCCAACAAATACATGAAAATAACTAATTCCAAGTGTTTGTTACGGATTGTTAGGTTACACATAGAGGAGTTAGTTAGAATTAGAATAGTCACGAGTTTGTTATTTGATTTGCTAGTTACATATAAATAAGAAAGAAGGAGGGGGGAGGGGCAGTGTGTAATATTTTTGTAGATTGAGCTTTAGCTCTTTGTGAAGGGAAAGCCCTTGAAGGAGAGAGTGCTCTCCTATTTCTTGTTCTTTTCTGTCTATTCAATAAAAACCCTTCTTTTCTTCTCTTCATAATACTTTGCCGGATCTGAAAAACAGAGAGTGAGGAAGAAAAGATGGAACAGAGAATGGAGGGAGTAGAGAAGTTTATCAGCGAACAGGGGAGATGGAATTCGTAAATGAGAGCGGAAATTCTGGGGTTGAAGGAAGGCATGTTGGACCTGAAAGAGATAAAAGAAATGCTGCAGGACATCAAGAAAGGAGACAAAATGTCTAAGGGAGGAGAGAAATCTGTTAGAACGGACACCAAGTAGCCTTCTAGACTTGAAAGAAATTAAAGAATTGCTTCGGGACATCAAGAAAAGGGACAGAATGTCGGAGGGAGGAGAGAAATCTGTTAATGGTGAAGAGAAGAAGACCCAAGATGTGGGAGAAGGTCCAGATATGAAGAATCACACCCTCTGCAGCGAAGAAAAAACCAACAATGAAGTGAGATTTACAAGAGAAACTGAAATGATAAGGGCAGAAGGGGATGCATCAATAAAGGAAGTGAAGACTATGTGCTATAATGATCTTTTTCTTGATAGTCCAATTATAGAGCTAACCAGTAAGAAAGTTGAAGGTGGAGATGCAACCAAGCATCATTTTTTCCCAAATTCAGATTTACTTCATATGCATAAGAAATCATTGTGGGATCAAGATTTTATAATGAAGGTGGGTAGAACATCAATGACATAAGAATCTTGGAATTTCAACTTACTGGGTACAAAGACTTTTATACAAAACCCCCACTCATTCCCACCACCACCTAAGCGTCCAGACCTGAATTTGCATGCAGTAGCCAATGGGTTCCCTCCCTAAGATAGACAATATCAAAAAATACTTCCAGGAACCGTAGATAAAGATCATGGTGTTGAAGATGAGCCACGGAGACAAGGTTCCACCGTTCCAACCTTGAGGACAAGGTTGTTTTTTGGAAGAGTGTATGGTTAGGTTACACATAGAGGAGGAGTTAGTTAGAATTAGAATAGTCATGAGTTAGTTACTTGATTTGCAAGTTAGTTACTTGTTCTTTTCTTTCTATTCATTAAAAACCTTTCTTTTCTTCTCTTTTTAATTCTTGGTTCCTAACACGGTATCTCTCCCTATTCTTCATAATTATTGTAATTGAGCAAATAAGATATTTGTGGTTATTATTTTATTAGTTTTAGTATAATTAAATATAGTTAGTTTGCACAGATGTTAGCTTTTACATCTGTTTAGCTATTATTAACAATAGCTATGATGTTAGCGGTGCTTATATATTAGTCTGTAAGACATTAGCTATTATTAACAAGTGTCATGAAATAATAAGAGTTTCAATTTGTTCCTCTTGTTCGTTTTCCTCTAAGATGATATCTAGACATGTTTTTTCGAGGATCCATCTTCTTCAACTCTAGGGTTTGTCTTTGTTGCCTTCTTTTGTGATTTTGCTCTTGCGTCTCATGTGATTTTCTCTCGTGACTCTTGTGTTTTCACTCTCGTAATTCTTCGTGGTTTTGCATTCACGACGTCTTCCTCTGTTCCTATGGCTTCCGCTTCGTGATCATTTCCAACCTCCATTGCTAAAAGCTTGATGACTCGAATTATCTTCATTGGCAACAACATGTTGAACCATTAGTCAAATCACACAAGCTGCTTCAGCGATCTGTTGTGAATCTTGTGGTTTCACCTTGTTATCTCACTGAAAACAATCGTACACTTGATTGTGTTAATCTCGAATATAAAGCATGGGAAGTTTAGGACCAAACATTACTTGTTTGGCTTCAGTCTACTCTCTAAGTTCATTCTTTCTCGCGTCCTTGGCTCCAATCTGAGGTTTCGGAGAAGAGCCATTTTAATTTTAGTATGGTGCTTATCCTTGCCAACATCTCTTGTGAATTACATATTCTTTGAAATTAAGTTTAGGTCTAACTCAATCTTACAAAACTGGTTCATAAGATGATGTAAGTATCTACTTATCTTCTGTAATTTGGTTATATCTCTAGTTGACATAAAATTTCCAATACATTTCCTCACATTAATAATAGGACATTTCTAACATGAAACTAGACATGGTTGTAGATAATTCAGTTAGTGTTCCAATGACTAGACAAATCTAACAAACTTCTTTAGTGTAGGTTATGGTACCATCTTAAAATATGGTTTTGTAGGGTTGAGTAAGACATTTTAAATTATATGTATTAACAGTTTAACTTAATATAAGGAAGTGACACTTATTATACGTAGCGTCTTCTGCCTGTGCAATTTTGGTATTCTGCATTTCCACCACTATATCTATTCCTGCTTCCATTTATTGTCATTAATGCTATTTATTCGAAGTTTTTTATATGATTTTGTTATATTGATGTTTTTCTGCTCACCTATGTTGTTTATAGGGACTCACTGGTCTTCTCCAGTTTCCTGTAACAGGAGCTGAGAGGCATGGTCTTCCTGGTGTCCTCTCTGGTGAATCAATTTGAATGAATTGTTTATAAGTTTCTTAAATATTTAAAGTAACATTAAGAATTGCCAGTGGCAATTGTTGCTTGAGATGAAGTATTCTCTTTGCTTGGCTACTGACCGTGTTTTCTTTTTCTTCTTTCTTTATTGAAGGAGTTGCATTAGGGATTACAGGACTTGTGGCTAAACCTGCTGCTAGTATACTTGAAGTAACGGGAAAAACTGCTCTCAGTATTAGAAACCGTAGTAAACCCAGTCAATTAAGACCGCAACACTATAGGGTTCGGCTTCGAAGGCCACTGTGCCGTGAATTTCCATTAAAACCTTATTCGTGGGAAGAAGCAGTTGGAACATCCGTACTTGTGGAAGCTGATGATGGTTTGAAGTTCAAAGATGAGAAGCTAGTGGCTTGCAAAGCCCTTAAAGAAGCTGGAAAATTTGTTGTCTTAACAGAAAGATTTGTACTGATTGTTTTCAGTGCGAGTTTGATGAACTTAGGCAAGCCTGAATTCTGTGGCATCCCTGTTGATTTGGAGTGGATAGTTGAATGGGAGATTGGATTGGAGAATATAATACATGCGGACAGTAGTGAAGGGGTTGTACACATAGTTGGTAGTAGACCAGAGTCCTTATTAAGACAAAATCAGCATTCTCCCAAGGGAGGTAGTGGTGGCAGAACAAGATCTGTACGTTGGAACCAATATGCCACTCATCTTCCATTTCCTCAGACAAATTTGGAACTGGCAAGTAAGGAAGATGCAGCCAATTTGTTACAGATTTTATTGTCTGCTATCGAAAAAGAGAAAGGTAAAGCATGGGACTGTGGGCGGATTCTGCATCGTGCTAGAATGAAATAGGTTTATTATGTCTGTATTATGGAAATGTAGTTTCTACCACTAAAATTCAAATCTAGATTGGCATGCCTTTTTCATAAATTGGAATCACCAAGCTTTCTGGCTTTGGGGAGGAAAGAAGATAAGCACTTACATACATGTCTTCATTCACATTTGATAAACGAATACATTTGTTTGCGGCTCTTTACAGTTTTAGGCTCAGAGTCCCCTTACCTACCTACATTTGGCCTCCATGCCGTTCTGCTTCCTCAAAACCTTCCAGGTCTAGAACGAAGGAAACATGGAAGGAGGAAGGAAATTTTTATGTAGAAAATCAAAGCAATGAGCAAACAACTTAATATGTTTTGTCCTAGTTAAGCATTTGTATAGCAAAGAATTGTGTATATTTTGCCGTTACCATTTTTTTCGGCGATGTTAATATTACCAACGATTGTGTAAATATTATTGTTTAGATTTTTTAGTAACTCCCTTGGTTCAATAAGATTATTTATTGTCTAAGAAGATTTGTCCTAAGCTACTACGCAATTTTTTAAAGGTAAATCTTTTTTAGAGAAAGATTCTTAAAAAGTATAAGTATATTTTTTCACAAAAGAAAAAAAAAAACTGCTTTTAAAAGGAAAAGTTCTAGTTTTTTTTTAAAATGAACGGCAGGTTTTAATCTCTATTCCCCTTATAGAACTAATCTGGGCTGTATTGTTTGGTTTGATTTCTTATTAAAAATATGTACAAACTAAGAATAAAAATGATATGTTTTGGATATAAGAATTATTTAATCAAACTACACTATTTGTGGTTTGTTTTAGATCTATCTTGTAACTTTATTATATAATATTGTTAGTACATGTATTTAATCTTTTTTTTATATGACGTTATAATGTTATATGAAAACTTTTACTCTCTACTTTAATATTATATACAATACTGAATAATTTGTTTAAACATATTTACAATTTTTTATTTATTTGTGGGCAAAGGAACTATAATAAAATATAAAGGTAGACGGGTGTATATGTTTATACAACAACAAAAATACAAAGAACAAATGTATTTATATTGTATTTATTGACATAAATAATAGATAACTTTTAGGATCTATAAGTTTCACAATCTACTTGTATAAGTATGTAATAAATTCAAAACATAAACAATAAATTGAATTTCTTTTGTATTGTTTTCTTTCAATACTCAGTTATTTCATCATATAGCAATTTTCTCCTCCAATGTTAATAATACAACATTTATACTATAACGGCAACACTTCCTGCACTTTATTTATATGTTAAAAATAGTGTTATTTTTCTTTGAGATTATAACTATAAATGAAGTTAGACACATTAAGTTTTCTTCTCAAATACAATATTTAGCATATAGTTGAAATTAAAGATAATATAAGATAATAATGATAAAATGACAATACAATAATAAGAGGTAACAAGTAGTGATGAGAATAATATTGATGTTAATCATGGTATTGTTAATAATAATAATAATAATGATGATAATAATGACAAGATGAAATGAAATGATGCTGGTGAATGGTAAAAACAATGATAAAAAGTGATGATAATTATTACAATAATAATGACAACGACGTGATAATTGTTTTGAATGAAGATAACATTATAATAACAAAATGATAATAGTAGTAAACATGACCAGAAATGTGAAAGTGGTGATAAGTGTTTTGGTAACAATAGTATAAATAATAGTGGTTAATCATGGTGTGGAGGTGTTGGCAATGTTGATGGTTGGTATGATAAATATGATTAAGATAATGAAAACAATATATTTGAGAATTATAAAACAATAACCAAATATATTGGTGGTGAAGAAAACAAATTATAATAAAAAAGGTTAAATAGTCAGGCGAAACAACTTCCAAATATAGGTTTCGTAGGCTATATAGTATCTCAAACGGTAAAGGAAAAAAAAAAAAAGAGGATCATAGTTTTATTCAAACTTGGAACTTCTAATCATAGTTTTTTGGATTGTAATTGTGAATTAATTAACTGATTTAAATAAGATTCATTTAACTGGGTTTATTTACACTTATTCATCGAACTGGTTTATTTAGACTTTAACTGTTATTTTTGTTAAATTTTAGATTTTTAGTTAGAAAAATGGTTTAATTCCTTGTCCAATAACTCATTTATTAAGACTTAATGGAAAAAAAAAATATCTTAATAACATTAAATGTGATAGATGAAGGTATAGAAAGATTTGATGGAAGAAACGTGCGAGTGAGCCTATATTAATCAAAATTCAAGTTTCTTTACTGAATAAAAACAAAAAATCTGAATAAAAGAATTAGAAAATATAATCTACAATATTTTATAAACAAGTTTGGAAGTAAATAATCTGAAAAAAAAAGGGAAAACAAAATTTAAAATAAAATGGAAATAAAAAATCTGAAATTTCTGAAAAAATGGACACTGAGAATTTGTGGACAACATCAAAACCACAATCTAATTCCAAGATTCAAGGAAAGCAATAATTTGAGTTAGGCTAAGTCTAACAAAAAAAAATTGTAGCTATATTTAAGCTTTTATATTTATATCCTCTATTTTGAAAAAATGGAAACGAAGCAATGAAAAATCCAAATAAAGTGCAACCATTGAATGAAGTAGTGGAAAGTAGACTAATCAAATGGGATAAGTTTAATTGTGCTCCTTCCAATCCTTTTCACTTAACAATTTAAGGTTATGTGACTATTCAATTCTTTCATCAGTTGGTGAAAGAAAAGTAAAAAAGAAAAGGTGATGAATTGCTGATTCGTATCAAAGGTGCAAAATTACACTAATCGCGACGAACCCATTGTTCTCCCATTGTTGGCTACCAACGACCCTAATATAACTGTCGCAGGTCATCATCAACCCCCATATCACCAACACTAACCCTCCCATAATTGTCCGACCCTCCCATCATTATTGTTAAACATCCCATTACCATCCTCATTGTTGAGCTCCCATCACCATCAACATCATTGAAGCTCCCATCAACGTAACCAAAGCTCCAATTGCCACCACCAACACTCCTTCATCGTCACCAATTGTTGAGGGTATAACCAAACTGGTTCCTAGTTTGACTGGTTGAGCTAGCCCAATACGGTTTAAAAAAATGCACTATTAACACTTTTAAGTAGATTGAATGAGGGCACATTACAAATGAAAATCATTCTTGAGCATTTACCAAATAAGACAAGCTTACAGGACCATGGTCCTTGACACCTAGGACAAACTAGACTAGATTGTCAAGAACACACTAGCCTAGGCATAAACAACAATAATACCTAGTGAAAAAATAAATAATCCTACCTTTGTAGTGACATGAGAAATGAACGATTGCCCAGCTTGACTACCTGCAGAAAAAAACCATTAATAAAAACCAAATATACAATTATTTCACCTTGACAATAGGTTGACCAACACATGGATTAGCACAAGAAAACAGGTCAAAAATTGAAATTTAATCTTGTGGAAGATTATTAAATTCTCAAAAGTTTGTTAGAAAGAGGAGAGGAAAGTAAAAAGCCATTGGAGGATAATGTATCCTACTGTTCTCTATAGCAAAGCATGTAACAACATAAAAAACATTTTCTCCCAAATCATTGTTTTATAGGGATTGAAAACCGAACAAACCGACTAGCCAGTAAATAATAAAGATTATTGGTCCCCATCTTGTCTTTGAAAACATATGGATTGATCACTACACATTCCTCCCCCGTTAAGAAGAGAAGGAATTGACTAGGACCTACTAAGTTTAGGGCTAAGCAATTAGAATTGAATTGAATTATTATGAAATTGAATTTTAAAGGTGATTCAACAGAACTGAACTAAATAGTATAATGGTAACAGCATCACGGTTTTAGTGAATTGAATCAAATTAAATTATTCTAAATTTAGAATTGCTTGAACTATATGAATGGATTGAATTACTACCAATGGACATTTCATTTTAGAATATTTTCCAATTTCATAAGTTATAGTCCAGATTAGTTCAAACAGTTTTATATAAGAACAATTCAGTCTTCAAAAATTAAACTAATACAACAATTCAGTTTAATTTTTTTATACAATTCAATTTAGAATCAATTTAGTTCAGTTCAAATATTTTTGAAAGCCCTAGATAAGTTTCGTATAAATGAAGAAATTGAAATTCATACACTGACACGAGAACCTAAGGTTAATAAAAGTCCTTAAAAAAGATTCATTGATAAGATATACTGGAATTGAGAAGAAAACCTACCATGGAAAAATGGAAAAGGATGTCAATGTTAATTGTCATTTAATAAGTAAAGAATAAAAAAGAACCCAGTGTACGAGGCTCCTGATAGTAAGGGTTGAGGATGGTAGATGTAAATAACCTTAGCCCAAAGAGCAGAAAGGCTGTTTACAGGATTTGAACACATGAGTCAGGTCACAAAGCAGTAACTTTATTGTTGCACCAAGGCTCGTCCTAATTTATGTTAAGTAATGAATATAAAATATTTTTTTAAAACAGATAAAAAAACAAGGTTTCAATATGTCAAGGCAGTGTAGCCACAGGGACAGGGCGAAGGTGCTTTATCAAGAAGTTAGACCTCAAGAATTGACATCATACAGAAGAAAATTTTAGTTTTTACTTTTTTGGAATAAGAGGTAAACCCTTCTTCAGGCCTTCCATTGAAGTTATAAATAAATTCCCTATCACTCAAATCAAGGTTCGATACAATCCAAAGCCTTATTTGGAGCTTGACAAGGAAATTTAATTTTTCTTCTTACATATAAAATAAATAAAATATATCTGAACATAAACTCTTCGAATCGAAGTTAAATGGCTTACCACACACCCGTCTGGATAATTTCCCCAACTCTGCTGCTGCTAGCTTGGCCTTTTTTCCAGCAAATTCTCTTTTTTCAACAGCATCAGAACTCCACTATAACAACACGTATAAACTCTACAATAAATATAGTACTTACTACAAATGATACAACTGAGAATCTAAAATTTCTTTACTATTTTTTTCATTAATGGTTACAAGTATTGGTTATAGGTTGCTTTTGAAAGACAAGCTTAGACACAGAATGCTGGAATTAAGAAGTACCTCTTGATCACCTCGCTGTGATGCAGAAATAAAGACATCCTCTAAAATTATTATAATGGGGTCCCAAGGCTTTTTCCATGGAATTTTTATGCTTAACTTTCCAACTCGACCTAGCCAAATTTTCAAGCTGTTAGGAAAGAAAAAATAGGAGTTCCAAAGAATTTTCCAGTACACTTCTTTCAATCAACCACTTTATCAGAAAAAATTAAAAACAGAACAGAATAGTTATAAATAGAATACAAAGCGTATGGAGTAGAAAAACAGGTCCAGATTTTTTATGGAAATGAGCTGCATTTGTTAGTTATATTTTGTAGGAGGAGGAATTTGCTATACCTTGTTTTAGTGCAAAGGGAAGCTGGAGATAATCAAATGCGTCAAGTATTAGCTCCACATTTTCCAATAGTACTTCCTCTATGAAATAATAAATGTCTCAAAAATCAGTTCGCCAAGAAAGAGGGGAAGCAGCATTGGCATCAAATCAACGTAACACTAGGGTAATTCCAACACGCACTAACATACTCCCAAAAGTTTAGTATCAAAACATAGGAAATATAATTACTGAATAAGCACAACGAGTAAATCACGTACCGAGCCTAATCTTCAGCTGCTCTTTCTGGATATCTTTGAAATATCGTCCCAAGTAACCCAGAAGCAACTGATGAACCAGTCCTTCAAACATTGCTGGAGAATTATCTTCGCAGTTGCAACATTACTATCTTAGTTTGATTTCACTCAAATCAAATACCAATCGAATATGGTGTTATAGATTTTCGTGTTTGATATCGTTGTAGTGATTCGAGCGATGATCGTTGTGGGCGGAAGAAGGGAGCAGAGAGAGAAAAGAGGAAGCCAGTGCTAGTTTTGAATCGAATAGAAAATGGAATACGCTACTTTTTCTGTTTTATATTTATTTTCTCTCTTTTGTAGGGTTTTTTCGGGTTTTCATGGTAGGAGTGACACGTCATTGGCGCTGGAACCCCGCGTTGGCTGAGGCGGGTAAGGAAATGGTAAAGCATTTCTTCTGCCTGCACAATTCACATTCTAAGTGTGAAAGTTTAAAAATCGAGCAAGCGGGCTGTCGGGCCGGCCGGCACTTGCGATGTTAATTGAGCAAGTGTACTGGGTGACCGGCCGGCAATTGCGATGTTAATCGAGCAAGCGGGCTTTGGGCGGCCGGCACTTGCGATCTTAATCGAGCAAGCGGGCGTTGGGCGGCCGGCACTTGCGATCTTAATCGAGCAAGCGTAGTGAGCGGCCGGTACTTGCGATGATAATCGAGCAAGTGTAGGTGGCGGTCGACCGGTACTTGCGATGATAATCGAGCAAGTGTAGGTGGCGGTCGACCGGTACTTGCGATGATAATCGAGCAAGTGTACGTGGTGATCGGCCGGTACTTGCGATGATAATCGAGCAAGTGTAGAGGGCGGCCGGCAATTACTTGCAATGATAACCGAGCAAATTTGGTAAGCGTTCGGCCGGCACTTGCGATGTTAATCGAGCAAGCGGGCGTTGGGCAAGCGGGCGTTGGGCAAGCGGGCGTTGTAGACTTGGCCGAACGACAGAGATGTCGAGACCTTTGGAGACTTAACCAAACGACCGAGAGGTTTGTAGACTTGGCCGAACGATGAAGATGTCGAGACCTTTGGAGACTTGGCCGAACGACAGAGATGTCGAGACCTTTGTAGACTTGGCCGAACGACAGAGATGTCGAGACCTTTGGAGACTTGGCCGAACGACTGAGATGTCGAGACCACGGGTATTTGGCCGACGGCGGAACCCCATTTCAATTAACGCTCAAACCGAGATCAGTGAAGCTAATCCATCATTAAGAATTAGGTAATGCAACCCTAAGCGGTACCCACCTCGATAAACAGGCCCAACAAGGAAGGCCCACTAGAATACTATAAATAGCGCACATCCCAGAGAGTAAGGTATGTCATTTATCACTCTGAGAGCTGATCACCAGCTTTACTGACTTGAGCGTCGGAGTGCCTTCGCAGGTACCCCACCATTCGGTGTTCAGCCGAGGCCGAGGGCCGAAGGAGAAGCAGGAGAAGCAGGAGGGCGAAGAGAAGCCCAGCTCACTACCCAGTCACCTAATCGACCGAAGGAAGGAGAAGAAGACTTCAATAGTTCTCTAGGTCCCATCTCCCTAGCAGGAACAATTACTATTTTAAGTCTTAATAGTGTTGGAAATTTCTTTTTTGTAATTTTTCATTTTTAAAACTTATAAACATAATATTTTGTATGTGTATGTTTCCTTCAATATTTTAATGTATTTTTTAAGTTAATGTTTCTATTCATTATTTTATATTTATAAATCTTCAAAATAGTATATTTTTAATAAATTAAAACAATGACCTTTTTTAAAAGATATTATGAAATTTATCATGGTAAACAGGTATTTCTTTGAAGGTTAAGAACTCAATGGTCATGATTTGCCACTAGGAATTGGCAAGGTATTTCACCTTCATTTGATGAAGCCATGACTATAATAATGGTATGTGTACCTGTATGGATATTGGGGACTGAGTAATGTTGATCCATATAATCATGATGGCTGTTAGCGGTTCAGCCTCAATCCATTTAGTAAAGTAATCTATGCCAACCAACAAGAACTTGCATTGTCCCTTTCCAGGTGTGAAAGGTCCGATAATATCCATGCCCCACTTCACAAATGGCCAAGGGGATAGGATATAGTGTAGGTGTTATGGCTTTTGGTGCGATAGGGTGCCGAACTCCTGACACTTTATACATCTTTGAACGTATTCGGTGCAGTCCCCTTGTACGGTCGGCCAGTAGTATCCGGCTCTATGCAGACCTGCGATCACTAGGGTCAATCACCGGCATCCGAGGTATTGTCCGCTTTGGAGGTCGGTGCTCCGTCACGGTTTTGTCCTTAAAAGGCGCCTCGAAGGGTGAAGGGAGGAAGGAGTATATAAACTGCCCTTGACCTCGATTCCTGAGCGATGTGGGACTGTATTGGCATACGGGAACAAAATATATATATATATATATATATATATATATATATATATTTGATATTTTAAAGATTATATACATCTGCATATTCATGTTGTATCACTATGTTAATGTCTCTCTTACATAGTATTAACAACGTATCAGTGTCTGAATTAATTAATGTGTGTACTAAATAATTTTAAAAAGGGTTATGATATTTTGACACTCATTGCTCCACCTTACATCCACAATAAATATTAATATTTGTAATAAAAAAAATTAAAAAAAAAACACCTTAATGAAAATACAAGCCAAATACAAAATATTTCAAAATTAAAAAAATTATAAATTTTTATAAATAATTAAAATATTAATATTTAGGGTTTAGGGTGTAGGACGGAGTATGAATGCCAAATAAACATTTTTGTTTTAAAAACTGAAGAAAAAAAATAAATAACCTATTTTATTTCATCTAGTGGAGCAAACTCTTCGAGCAAGGACACAACACTGGTCTATTAACTGCACTATCTGCTGTCACAATCCTCAACGTTTTTCAAGTAAAAAAAATAAAGTATTTATCAAGCCATATGATTGGCTTGGTTTTTAGTTAAAAAAAATGATTTAGTTTGATTTGAATATAAAAAAAAAAAAATTGAATCAAACTTAATAAATTTTTGTGGTTTGATATGAATTGGTTTTTATAGTTACATAGCATAATTTTTTATTTATTAATACATGTATTTAGTTTTAAATTTCTAGTCTAATGTTATATTATAATAAATATTTGTTTCATTATACTTAAGTATTCCTGTTTTTAATATTATGTATAATATTAAATAATTTGTGACATAATAAAAAAAATTATTACTAAAAGAAACTATAATAAAATACAAGAACATAATGAATATGCTTTTATGACAAAGAAAATAAATAAAGAACAAATTATAACTTAAACATGCTGTGTTTTTCATCACAACTTTATAGGCATTAACTACATTATACATATTAAAATTTCTTTCAGCACACAGTTTTTGAATAATAGGTAATATAATAATGTTTAAATAATTAATTTCGGTTGGAATCGATTTTAATATAAGACTGTAAACCAAGCAACTCGATTTTGAAAAAAAAAATCTAAACTGATAAAAAAATTGATTTTAATATATTATCAACATTTTTAGATTGATTTTCAATTATGTTTTTTAATTGGTGATACCTAATATTTATGTATTTATATCAAGTTTTTTTTTCACTTTTTCCACTAAATATGTCACAATATCTTTTTAATTAATTAATATTATATATATATATGTATTTCAATCATAAAATTAAATATGCTTTCATATTATATTTATTAATTGTTTTTTTTTATCTTTTACATAATATTTGGTTTTCTCTTTTTAATTTTTTTAATGTAAAAAAAAAATTTAAGTAAGAAAAAAAAATTGTTGTAAGCATGAAAAGTAACATGTCGTAAATGAATGTTAAGAAAAAATTTAGTATATTACAAATCAAACTATATATAAAAAAAAAAAACACATTAAGCTCTTTAACAAATTACATTGAAAATGTTTTGTAGAATGATGTAATACTACACTTGTATTTATTTATTTTATTTCTTCTTGCACTTCAACTATATTCAATTGATGTTAAAAGTTATAATTTCTTTAAATATAATTAAGTGGAGTGGCAAAAGTAATCTTAATATATATATATAAGATAATAGTTTCTGCAAAACTTAAAATCATATTAATTATATTATTTTTCATGTGACACGTGTTTGTTAACATAAATTTTATAAAAAAATTTATTAAAATAATATAATATTGCTCTTTTAAC
The DNA here is from genome assembly GCF_000499845.2 of Phaseolus vulgaris. Lineage (NCBI taxonomy): Eukaryota > Viridiplantae > Streptophyta > Magnoliopsida > Fabales > Fabaceae > Phaseolus > Phaseolus vulgaris. The sequence continues at coordinate 49,378,102 of NC_023758.2, forward strand.
CCATTAAAATAAAAGTTTAGTAATACTTAATTGTTGTATAAAAGCTATAATCATACATGTTTTTTAACCAACTAAACTAAAATACTAGTCAATTATTCAATTAGAATACTTATTACACAGTGTTTTCATAAATTAATTTTTTTTACTTTTCTATAAAAAAATGGTTTTGTGATGTGATTAAAAAAAATGGTTTTTCACGAGGTTTAAAATCATGAAAAACTCTCACTGAACAATTAAAATTATCTTATTCATCCATTTTTAAAAAAATTCACTTTAAATTTAATTTAATTTTATAAAATTGGTTTATAAAGTGAGATTTATATCAAACTATATATTATTAAATGTTTTTATTTTTTAATTTTCTGATTTTCAACATCTCCATAAACAATTTATTAGAAACAAAGTTAAAAAAACATGTGAGATGTTCAACCTTCTTCTTTTTAATTTGTCTTTAATGTCATTTGAATGGTCTCATACTTGATCATATATAATTATTGCAAATAAAAAATATTTTTATATTTCATTTTTTACTTATTTATTTTACACTAAACAACACAATACAACATCTTATTTTATTATTTGATCCTTATGTAAGGTACTTTGAATATGGATCAATAAAAACAAGTTAAGTTTATTAATTTTTTTAGAAGGATGTTATCCGTGTACCAACTTAATTATTTTTAAAACTATATTCTCATTTTATAATACAAAACACACATTTTCGTAATATTTAATACAAGTCAAAATAATTTTACCTTACTGAAATATAATATACTTTACTTTTTAAATGAATAAAAAATATTTTGATGATCTAATTTAGAAAGGTGAAATGCAATAAAGAGTTGAATAAGACAAATTAGTTATGATAAACTCTTAATATCAATATTTATTTTTCTATACCAAAAATTTACAATAAGTAAATACTTGTAGATAAATAATATTTATTATAATAAATAATATAAATTATATTTTACATTTGGTGTATATTTGAGACAACATTATAGTTATACTTTCTACATGTAAATAATATTTTATTACATAATATTGTTGGAGATCTTACACTCAAGATACAAAATTTTCATAGTATTTAAACGACTGCAAAACTAATTTCATAAATCAAATTTATAAGATTGAATTAAACTTAAAATACAATTTTTAAGATATCAAATTCATTTATAGTCTATTTTAACAAGAGTTCGTTGAGTTTATCAGATCATATATTTTTTGACTACCTATAATATATAGTCTTATGCACGAGTTAACATCTTTAACGAGATAATGTATCGTGAAAATCTCACATCAAGTATTTTTTTTAAATATATAAGTGAATATAAATATTATCTTATAAATAAATTTTATAAAATTAAATTAAACTTAAAATTCACTTTTTAATAATATGCGTTATTAAAATTTTATAAAAAATAAAATTTAACATTTAGAAAATTAAAAAAGTAGATTATATTGAAGATATGGTGTATAAAATTGAATTTGTGGAGTAATTGATAAGAGTGATGAAAGGGGGTGGTTAAAGACAAATAAGAAGTGATTGGCATTATCATGTCTCTTGTTTTTTCTAATTCTCGTACTTTATGTATTTATTATCTTATCATTGTTTTGCCTTTTTCCATTAATGTTCTTATCTCTTCCTTTTTCATTATTCAATTTTATATGATTTTTGATGCAGTCATGTCACATGTGTGAAAAAATCCACTGAAATTATACTTCATTAATTTCTGCAACTTTCTTCTATTGGAAACTTCTACATAAAATGCAATGCTCTTCTATTTTTATAACTAATTATATTATTTATATTCAATGCTTTCTATCTCAATCACTACGAGAAAATCATGAAATAAAAATCAATTTCTAAAAACCAAAATAATTAGTTGCAATAGTAACTAAATTAAAGATCATTTTAAAAACTAAAAAAAAAATTGGTTTCTCTACATTAGTTTTTATTATTGTTAAATAGTTTCTAAATTGGTATCTAATTAGCAACCAAGGTTTTAGAGACTAAATTTAGAAACTAAATAATTGGTATCTAAAACCTTAGTTGCTAATTAGATACCAATTTAGAAACTATTTCACAATAATAAAAAATAATAGAAACTAATTTAGAAACCAATTTTTTTATTAGTTTCTAAAATGGTCTCTATTTTAGTTCCTATTGTAACTAATTATTTTGATCTCTAAAAATTGGTTTCTATTTCATGATTTTCTTGTAGTTAACTAATTAATTACTCTATTCAACTATTACAAACTTCTAAGGGTCAAAAACACTGTTGTTTAATTCAACATAATGATTTTTTTATTATCAAAGTTAAACAAATATTAAATACTGATCATCGTTTTTTATACATCAATTGCACAATTATTTATTTTCCCTCTTTATTGCAAGAATCACTAGAAAACTTAATGATTTTTAGTAAAGAAAACAAAAATTATAAGTTAAGTTCCTCCTTTGTGCTTGGAATTTGCATATTTGACATCATCAATAATAGCTAAAAGTCAAAATTTGACATGTGGTTCATCTAATAACCATTTTATACACAGTTATAGGATAATTATTTAATTTAGTGGACCCAAATCATAATTTTAAATTTGCTATTTTGATGAACACCTTACTATAAGTAATGTTGTTTAATTTTGAAATTATACTAGTGAAATACGATAAATTACGTCATTCGGTATTATGAGTTTATTCACCAGATAAATTGATTACATTAATAAAAAGTAAAAAGATATCTGATAAATAAGGTAATATGTTGTAAATTTGATAAACATGTAATGTTATTTTAGCAAATATATGTATTAGATATTGTCTATAAACGAACTAGTCAACTGTTAACACTATAAATAAATATGGTTATATCAAAGTAAAATATATTTTACCAATATATCATTCACTCTAATATATAAAATTTACTTATCGAAAAATATTTTTACTTAAAACAAAATACTAGAAAATAAAAAAAACAAAATAATAGCAACATAAACAATTATTCAACCCGATAACATATAATATCATATAATATCTAAGTTCTATACAAATAAAACACTAACTACATTATAATTGTTCTAATAAAATTAAATCACAAAACTTAAATAAAGATAAAATATACTCTACCAATCTATTAAAAAATTTATTACAACTTAAATGATACTTAAATCAATCAATACTTAGCTTTCTTAATCTATAAAAAGCATTTTTAAATGCTTTCTTATCATATTTATTTTCCAAAAGTTGTTATCAAAGACCTTTTAATGTGAAAACTTACAAGAAAATAAATTACCACCATTTTTTTTGGCTTAAAATTCAGGGGAAACATGGCAAAAAGTGACATTTTAAGAATTAAAAAAAATAAAAAAATTCAGTTGGATTGTATATTTAAAAAAATAGTGACAGAAGGATGAGAAGTTCCCTAATAATAGTAATATCCCTGTTAATTAGGGCACCTTGAGAATGACAGAATGACACGTGTATTCTTGTTTTCAAGTCACCATCACCCACTTTCCATCCTTAATTACTTTTCAACGTTCTAAGATCTTGCAAACGAGCTTTTGCTACCATTAACTGCTTATTTTTTCAATCATAATCTATTATACAAATTGAACTTTAATCCTAACTCAATCTCATAAAATTCATTTATAAGATTTTTGCATTCATTTATATATAATAAAATGTCTTTATCTCTTTCGTCTCGAAATAATATTGTTAGGATTAATATTCCTATACAAAAGATTGTTTACTTTAAAATTCTGAATTTTATATTTGAAAGGTCTTTTTGGAGTGTTAAAGAAAATAAATATATATAAATCCTTTTAATTTCAACTGTTAAATAATATAAAACTATTACACATTTAAATATAAACAATTGATTTTTTTAACTTTTATAAATTTGTAAGTATGTTAACAGATATTGATAAGATATATTTAAGATTCTACAATTTTAATTGTTGATTTTTTTAGTTATTTTCATAATGTAAATTTTATTCTACAATACATCGTCTTATAAAGATCGAATTTTCTATTTAAATATTACAAATTAAAGTATATACACAATTTAGAAAATTAGATTTTTATTTTCCTCACCTGTATGTGATGTCATTAGTATTTTATATATTCATTTTATACGACCTTTGTCATTAATAAAATATTTTTTCTCTAACCATTATTTTAAACCGTGATTCTTTATATATTTGATTTTCTTTTAAACATTCTTCATCTTGTATACAATAACTTTATTAGTGAGCGTCTTAAAAATATTTGTTAAAAATTAAAATATTTTCGAGAACACAAAAAAATTAAATATATTATATAGTAAAGGCTTATATATTTTAATTGAATAGTTTGATTTTTAATAAATATAAACAGCCGTTATGATTTAGTGATAAGTCACTGTCCTTCATGGGCAACGACTTTGGGGCTATGCATCAGAAATTTGTGGCCAATAAAATTTGTGGTCAATAATAAAACTGCAATAAATGTTCTATAGCAAAGTAATACCTCACGTCACCTTTTTCTTTCACTTTTCCTTCCTTTTCTTTAATCTATTTTTTTATTTATTTATAATAAACCCATTCCATTCTATCTATTTTTTCAAAAATATATTTTATTTAACTAAATTCAGTTTCACATCTAATTTCAAAATTAATTTAATCAAATACATTGCTTTATTTTGAAAGTAATGTATAACTCGGTTGAATAATTAGACACACAAAGAATTTATGGCTCATACACGTCTCTTAAATAGTGTGTTCGTGTCCGATACACGTATCGGACATCGACACTCGCTTAACACTTATAGGACATATATTGGTGAAGTGTCAAATTCAAAAAAATATTTGTTGAATTTATGACAATTCTAATACGATTCTAACGTAATTTTAAAAAAGAGAAATACATTAATTTTATAAAATTTTATTATAATTATAAAAATAAAAAACAAATCCTTTTGAATTAATCATAAAAAATATTTTTTTACTACAAGTCTCCTCTTATCCTAATTTTAGAGATTATACACATTTATGTGACGGTGTCCATGTAGCATAGAATTAATATACTAATTAAGATTGTGATAATTATATTTTTAAGTTAACTTTCATTAAGACTATGATATAATTTTAGGGTTTTACAGTGAATTATAATTCAAACTGTTTCAATCAGATTAAACTAACTTTTTATGAATGAAACCATTTTTTTGAAAACTCAATCAAACCAAATAGTCAACATCTCTATCCACCAACCAAAACTAAACAGTGAAGACAGTTCTTCTCTTTGATTAATTGATTTCAGGTAACTACAGTAACAAGTATATTTTTAAGAGTGATTGAATAAGATTTGAAAGAGGAAGAAATAATAAAGAGAAATGAGAAATGAAATTGTGGAAAAGTAAAGAATAATGGTGGAGGCTAAGAGGAAAAGGTGAAGTGTTGTAGTACGAAGTCTAGTAGATTGTCCACCAAGTGTTTGTATATATATAAATTATGGAGAATGGTGGGATGCAAGATTTGAGTGTGTAGGAAGCACTAGGAGTGTAGGACACAGTAGATTTGGTTGAAAAAGGAAAAGAAGAAAGGGGTAATAATGGGTACCGTTATCCGCGAGTAGCATAGAAGAGGAGAGAATTGAATAGAGCATTGAAAAGGTGGGAGCAGAGTGCGGGCTACTCAAGTAGTACAAGAGAAGAGAAGAGATGAGATGAGATGCACATGAAATGAAAGTGAGTTTTTTTTGCAACTTCTCCACTTCAATGAAATGCCCTTTGTCCTATACTTGCATATCACTAAGGACAAACATTGGGTTTCCTTCAAATAGCAAAACTTGAAGACTCAAAGCAACCAACTTCTTCATTCTCTATGCCAAATTCACACCACTTCACCACAATCACCAAACTCATAACACCACCACCACTACTTTCATATGGGACTCCACTAAACACAAAAAACATATAGAGATAAGGAGGAGGAGGAGGAAGAAGAAAGAGAAAGCTAAGTTTTTTTGTGTGTGTTTTCCAGTCCCACTACCAAGTTCCCCTTTAATTTTCTCTCTGGGACTGGGAAGTGCCTGTGACCCTCTATTTTCTCAAGTGGGTCATGCTTTGTGGCCCCTACCATCTCCCACTTGCTCCTAGTCTCTGCTGTCTTAGCCTCTGCCCTTTAATGTTGTCTTCACAACTCTCTTGTCTCTTCCATTTTTGTGCTCTTATTCCTTCCACAAACAGAAACAAAGATCCATTCTTTCTCCATATGGGGGCTAAGTGATTTTGGTTTCCCTGCTTCCTAAAGGTGGTGAATGGTATCAAACATCTGTTTGTGTTTCTTTTGGAATATTTCAGTCTTGTCTGCTGAATAGGAGACTGCTCCAGTTCAATTCAACCATCTGGATCGCCTCGCTCGGAAGCTTGCAAGGCCTGTTGCTTGCGACTGTTTTGGATTTGATTGTCTTGGTTCGGGAGCTGTTTGCAAAAAAGGGGTTCTTTGAATGGTTTTCTAGATACCGAAGACCATACTTGGAGTCGAGAGATTCATGCTTGGTCAAAGAACAAAATGGAGAGGTTTCCACTTCTTTAGCATTTAGTACTCTAGAGAATAGATATGAAGAACATTCTTAAGAAGCTTCATATCATGTCTAACCAATCGGATGATCCACAGGGGGCTACTTCATCGAAGAGCACCAAGTCCAGTGATGGCTCATCTTCATCCACTGCCCCTAAGAAGCTATCCAATTGGTTGCATTCAGTTTCTAATAGGCAGAGTCCCAGTCCTCCATCTCCCAACCTGGCCAGAGGAGAAAGAATGGACCCTTCTGATTCAGTGAGCAGTGGTGGTTTGGATGTTGTGTCTGATTCAGCAAGGCGTGATTCGGAGTCCAGCACGTCTAGAGATCCTGAAGTGGAAGAGGAATATCAGATACAATTGGCTTTGGAGCTGAGTGCAAAAGAGGATCCTGAGGCTGTGCAGATTGAAGCTGTTAAGCAGATCAGTTTGGGATCTTGTGACCCTGATAATACACCAGCTGAAGTTGTGGCCTACCGGTACTGGGTAAGTCATTTTGTTAGGCCATTGACTTAAAGGTTGATGTCACATTCTTCTAGTTATGCTTATGAGGGTGCCACCAGAGCAAAAGTATAATCTATCATAAACAGAGAAATGCAAAGCTTTAAAGAACTTCTGATTGCTTCATTTTCATAACTTGAATCATGGAATTGTAATACGTGTAAAGCCTGAAGAAAGGGAGGGGGCGGATTTTGAAAGCAAAGGATCTGTGACTCTTTATATTGCATTTGACCTGACTTGTTTTTTTGTCTTTAAACTTTCTTATCTGTGTGAAATGACAAAGATAACAACTCATGATTGTTGGTAGAATTTTGCCATCATTAAATTTATCAATAGCACTCTGAACAGTGCTGTAGGGCTGGAACTTCCTATATCACTAAGCATATTTGCTCTTAGAAGTTGGAGTTTCATAATGGCTACGATTTCTACCATGTCATATATATTGAAAGAGGATGCTGAAGTTGTGCCTGAGGTGCATTAAGATCTTTCAATTTGGACTTATACCACATACTTCCAGGACATCAAACGATTTATAATAGTAATAGTTTGTTGACATCTTGGGAAAGTAAATTTAGAGTTAATGATGCTGAATTGATCAGGATGTTGATGCATGAACTGGTGAAAGCTAACTTCTTTCTGTAAATTACTTAACTGTAATATGTCCTACTTTATATTCCTTTCTGACTTATCTCATATCGTAGATTTATCCGTGCTTCACAGAATTACAATGCTCTTGGTTATGATGACAAGATCTCAGATGGTTTCTATGATCTGTATGGGATCTTGACTGAGTCAACGTCTGCAAGAATGCCTTCTCTTGTAGATCTGCAAGGAAAACCGACCTCAGATGATGTGACATGGGAAGCAGTCTTGGTCAATAGGGCTGGTGATTCCAACTTGTTGAAACTTGAACAAGAAGCCATGAAGATGGCTGCCAATTCAGGAAAAGATTTTGAAGTAGTTTTAAATAGTAATTTGGTACGCAAGCTTGCAATAATGGTGGCTGACTATATGGGTGGATCAGTGAAGGATCCTGAAAGCATGTCCAGAGCCTGGAAGAGTCTTAGTTACAGTCTAAAAGCAACCCTTGGCAGCATGGTTTTGCCACTTGGTTCGCTCACCATTGGATTGGCTCGGCATCGCGCATTGTTATTTAAGGTACTTTTCCCAATATTCTTCTTTCTGGTTTACATTTCAATGAAGAATGGTTTGGCACTAATTATGGTTAGATTTAATATAAACAATATCATTTCAATGAGCAGGTAGGACCCCTATTTGCTATGAGATTTTTGTTATACTCTTCTGGAAATTCTCATCATTCATCTAATAAAGTTATATTTATCTGTATTAAATCTTAGTAAGAGGGTTCTCCAACATTATATGTAGGTTTTAGCTGACAGTTTGGGCATTCCATGTCGATTAGTGAAAGGACTGCAGTATATGGGTTCCGATGATGTGGCAATGAACTTTGTCAAGATTGATGATGGAAGGTAAGCACCATTAATATCTATCCATGGTCATTGAAACAAGATTTTTATACTCATGTACAATAGTTGTACCTGTTTTATGTGTGCAATGCTAAATTTCAGTAGAATATGCAGGAAATCTTGGTTATTAATGCTTCCTTTGTCTGTTCTTAACTTTTTTTATATAAAAGCTTTCATGTTAGGCATCACTTTGCAACTTGACATCTCAGTTAGGCTGACACCTCAAGTATTGTCTGTTCCTAACTTGAAAACGTGTTATATTACTATTACTAATACTGTTTACTAGTCTCTTTTGTTTGTCAGGTTTTCAATAAATCATTTAATATTGCCTAGAGCTGAATGTTCTCTCATTCTTTCTTTAACTTTCTTAAGTAGAAGTTGCAAACCCTTGTTAACATGTATCTGCAAGTTATGACTGATATGAATTTCAGGGAGTACATTGTGGACCTAATGGCAGCTCCTGGAGCACTTATTCCATCTGATGCTACTGGATCACACATTGAATGCGATGGATCTTCCTCTGTGGCCAGTCCTTCATCAAGAGAGCTAGATTCGTCCAATGTAGCATCATTCAGTAGCGGGGTTGGAAGTTCATCTGAAGAAACTTCAGACTGTGGAGGGAAAGAATCCGGTGTGAGTGGCCTTGCTGCAGTTAAGGAATATTTAAAGAAACCATCAATTGAATCCAAAAATACCCCCTATGCAGAGAAGATCAGAGTGAAGGAATCTTCCAGCAGACCTAACTATTCATACATGCATGGAAGATCTCCTTCTTGGACTGAAGGCATCAGTTCCCCTGCAGCACGTAGAATGAAAGTCAAAGATGTTTCTCAATACATGATTGATGCTGCTAAGGAGAATCCTAACTTGGCTCAAAAACTTCATGATGTTTTACTTGAAAGTGGTGTTGTTGCACCTCCTAACTTATTTTCTGAAATGTATCATGGGCAGTTAGGTACTTCAACTGGTACCAATTTTCTAACTGAACAAAAAGATGAAAATAAACAAGCAAGTGTGGAGCAAGAAATTAAGACTGATGACAGCCTAGTTCCTGCTCGATTTTTGCCTCCTTTGCCTTACCTCAAAATTCTTCGCAAATCAACTCCTGGCAGTCCGCTGGATTCTAGGCCTGTAGATGGCTTAGGAATTGGTCTTTCTCTTGATACAGGGGAAACTGCTGGACATGGCATACCATCTCAGGCAGAAGCAGCTCGGGTAAAGTATGGGAAGAATGTCCCAGTGGCAGCGGCTGCAGCTGCTGCTGCGGCTGTTGTTGCATCTTCTATGGTAGTTGCTGTGACAAAATCAAACACTGACTCAAATCTCGAGATTCCTGTAGCAGCAGCTGCTACTGCTACTGCTGCAGCTGTTGTAGCAACTACTGCTGCTGTCAGTAAGTATGAGCAGGGCAGTCGAAGTGATGGGGATACAGAGGGTGGTGGTTCTGAGTCAAAGGGTAGTGGTGATGGAGAGCCTAATGCTTTAGGAGAAAACTCAGAAGGTGAGAGAAAATCTGATAGATCTGTAAGTAATGACAGCACAAAATCTGATTCTGCACTGGACGAGGTTGCCGAGTATGACATTCCATGGGAGGAAATCAAAATGGGAGAGCGTATTGGACTAGGTATTAATTGTGCATTGTTCTATATCACTTGTACATTTTTCTGTTTGTTGTCCTTGTTCTGTAGAAAAATCTCAATTTGCAACTGTGTGGCTTGTGTTTCACATGCAGGATCATATGGGGAAGTTTACCGTGGTGAATGGCACGGAACTGTGAGTATCATACCATCATGAACCTTATCAATTGTATTATTTAGCGTACCACATAGGTTTTTCATCTTTCTTTTACTATTCATTTAGTCATTATTGTTTGCAATAAAATGTGAACCTTTTAAGCCTTCACTACTGCAATTGCACCTCTGTACATACAAGTACAACAGTTTATAAAATGTAATTTTGTTGCTGTATTGCCTACCTCATTGATGTTGCCACTTGTCAATATATATATATATAATCCTTTTACATTGCAGATTATATTTTTTATATATATATTTACAGTATGTTCCCTCTCTTTTCTTTATAGGAAGTTGCAGTAAAAAAGTTCTTATATCAGGATATCTCTGGTGAATTACTTGAAGAGTTCAAAAGTGAGGTAAGGCCATTGCTACCTAAGGTTTTTTTACTTATTTATGATTAATGATTCCATTGAGAGTAAATATTATAGCTTGGTCTGGTCAATAGAGGCTTTAGAGTTTTAGTGAGATAAGTGGATCAAATGGAACATAGTTTAATTTAGTCGTTTCTTTAATATTTCTAATTTAAGATTTACCAATTCAAAATTTGATGTGAAGTAATTTTTTCGTCAATTCTTCAGGTATTATGTAATATTGGTTGTTTTTGTTGTCCCACCATCTCATTTACATCTTTATATGGTTCCCTGTTCAATGATGGAGGTGATTGTTTAATTTATGTAAATTGCAATAGGTCCAAATAATGAAAAGACTGAGGCATCCAAATGTTGTTCTCTTCATGGGAGCAGTAACTCGGCCTCCAAATCTTTCAATTGTTTCTGAATTTCTTCCTAGGTAACTTGAATTTCTTCATTTCCTGAGCTTAATGAGACTGATATTGTGGATTTGCAATTTTTTAGAAGTTGATATTTGCTTGCACTACCAGCTTAATCAATTAAATAGACAAATAATTGTAACTGTTCTATGAGACAAGAGTAATGCTACATCTTCCAAAAATACTTTGTAAATTACTTTAGCGAATGATGTGGCATGTGCAGTAAGGAGAAAATCCTTATTGGATAGTATAATAGCATTTGGACCTCTCTCTTCTATCTTAATGACTCCTTGATTACATATACAAAATAGAAACACTTTTGAATGCATTCAGTGTATCCTTTTCATAAAACTATTTGTGACTGTGTTCAATACCATTTTCTAATAATATATGAATGCTGTGAACTGAAACTGTAGGCGTGTATTTGCAAATGTACCATTTACATGTTACTAATTCAAAGCCAACTTATGCTGATGTTTGTTAGGCTAGTGATGTAAGAAGTCCGAAATTATAGATAACCATACTCAAGGGTATTTATTATAGTTGATTAATGTCTTTCTGAGTTTGATTCTTTGAGTACTGATATGTTGATAATCTTTTGCAGAGGGAGTTTGTATAGATTAATTCACCGACCTAACAATCAATTAGATGAGCGGAGGCGGTTGCGGATGGCCCTTGATGCTGTAGGATCTTGTTGTCTTTAAGTGAATGCAGTTTCACTAAGTAAATTATTGCTGTAACAACCAGAGATCTCATGATATATAACCTTGTTCTCTTTTGATTATTCAGGCCCGAGGAATGAACTATCTGCACAGCAGTACTCCAGTGATAGTGCATCGTGATTTGAAGTCCCCAAATCTTCTTGTTGACAAAAACTGGGTTGTAAAGGTTATTATAATGAATCTTGTGGTTTATGTTCCTTATAGTGTTGTGAGTGACTTTATTTGTTGATAGGCTATCACTTTTTTGCTGTTGAATAGGTATGTGATTTTGGCTTATCACGAATGAAGCATAGCACCTTCCTTTCTTCCAGATCAACTGCAGGAACAGTAAGCTATCATAATTTTTATTTCCTTTGACCACTAGCTGTTATAAAATCTGCCCCCTTTGTTAAATAATATCATGCTAATGAACATATGTTCGAACACAAATTAAAGACACTTCGTATATCTTTTAACTAATAATTTTGGCATTGTTTATGACATCCATTTTCTTGCATCATCATTCTTTTATCTGCAATGATGAAAGACGGCCCAGTAGAACTCATTGGAATTGGATATACAAGAAAATACTCATGTGTATAATATATGTTTCAGGCTGAATGGATGGCTCCAGAAGTGTTGAGAAATGAACTTTCAGATGAAAAGTAAGCTCTATTATTCTTGGTAGTCGTTGTTTTGCTTTAAGGACACAAAGGTGTTGTGAAAACCCTTCCAATCTGACCACTCTTCCTCTATTTAACATTGCCACAAATGTATGACTAGCATATTGTGCATGCAAATATTTATGTAGATTTCATTAGTTTAACAAGTAGGCAGGACAAACTGATTCTTTTAGCCTATTCTAAATATCAGTAGCTAAATTTATTAATTTATATTAAGTGCACGTTTGATTCAGCTTATTTGAAGAAATAATTGCTCATGTTTGTTAGCTTTCTGAAAGAGCTTTTGGAAAATTTATTATTTGCTACAATTTAAACCATCCCAAGCAAGCCAGGTATACCAAACAAGAACAAACTACATGTCATACTTGGTAATTAAAAAGTTGGATATATAACTACAGATGCTATATGTAAGGTTCTACAATGTTCAGTTCAGAAGCTATGGTTTTTAAGACTTTAAACTGAGGAAGAATATATCTAAGTTTGGAGCAATAAATCAGGATAGGGTATTGGACAGTCTGAGTTTCATGATTGGATATCACATGTTTGTCTTCTATAATTTGATCAATGCCAATCATGGGGAAATAGAAGCATCAGTTGATCTTGGATGCTACATCTTGCTCGTAGTAACGAGGAAGAAAAGGAAAATGAAGAAACTATTGATCATAAATCTCCAATGTGGTCCAATTCTCTTTTTATTTTTCTGAAGTGATATATTGATAAGAACATTCATGGGCTTGCACCTAACAACTAAAGCTTTTGGGAGAGTTGGTTCTTGATGCTAACCTTCCACATTTTTTCCCCAGGAGGACTGTGATAATCCCTTTTTTCTCTTTGTAATTAAAGATTATTCTTTTATCAACAAAAAATAAGCTTGGTTAACTTGCTGAATCCTCTGCAATCTACAGTTTTAGGGAAATCAAAACAAGGTTTTTCTTTTCTTGTGCACTAAACACTGTTCTATCATTGTCTTTATCACGAACCAATTTTCTCATTGCCTCAGCCACTTTTTAGAACTCAATGCTTTTATGATGACATGTTGCTATTCATGTTCTAGGTGCGACGTTTTCAGCTATGGCGTCATATTGTGGGAGCTCTCTACTTTGCAGCAACCCTGGGGAGGAATGAATCCAATGCAAGTTGTCGGTGCAGTGGGTTTCCAACATCGCCGTCTTGACATTCCAGATGATGTAGACCCTGCCATTGCAGATATTATCAGACAATGCTGGCAGACGTGAGTGTACTTTCAATCATTTTGTCCTTCCATTCTGAACTGTGACTCAAATATGTCATACCCTTCTATTTAACCAGATAGAATTGTGGCATATCACTCTGAGAAGTTGTTCTTCTCATTCTGTTTAGATTGTTTGACATTCTCCAACTGTAAGGATGAATTTCTGAGTTTAAATGGTGAAACAGTTGGAGATTATGTGTTTTCTTTGAATGTGATCTTTTAAAGGGCATAAACATGTTTTTAAGGTTGTAGATACGAGTTTGCAATAATATATATCAGTCATTGCATGTTTGAATGAAAGAATATTTTTGTTTTCTACAGTAAGAAATATGACCGGATATGCTACTTTTCTGAATTGCAGAGATCCAAAGTTGAGGCCCACATTTGCTGAAATCATGGCTACTCTGAAGCCATTGCAGAGGCCAATTACTGTTTCTCAAGTGCCTAGATCAAGTGCTCAGTCATCACGAGTTGCTGAATTTCGTGCAGGATAGGAGACAATTATACAACTAACATTTTGTTTTTCCTTTTATTGCTAAAAATGTGAGGGCAAATTGTAGAGTATTTACCGTTTGGGATTGACAAAAGTGATTGGTTCAGCTAACTTACATTCTCATTCAAGCTTTCCACCCCTCTAGTTCCTTCTCCTTTGTTTTCGTCCATTTCCTTGTCTTTTCTGTGTAATCCACAGTGCAGCAAGTGTCAGGTTGTACCATTTGTTTGTACAAAATTCTTTGGAAAATGTTGTAATCAGTGTCTAAATTTTGTTGTTCATAAATAGTTATGGAAAATTGCATCTGTAATTTGGACAGAAGAAAGGATTAACGATAATTGAAAGTTGCTTGCTTCTGTAATCAGTGACCATGTTAACTGGTTAAATGTGCTAAATTTTCTGTGATTCTTGCAATTCTCTCTTGGACTTGCATACTGTTACAGGAAATATCATGTTTTATATTAAAATTAATAATACTTTAAAAAGGAAACAAACATGTGATTTAATATTGATTGATAAGATAAAATAGATTATTATGCAAACGACTAGTAATGGCTAATTATATAAATAAAGTTTTTAATGGTAGAATAAAAAGATTAGTTTTAAATTTGAGGATCAAAAGTAAATTTATCTCAGACTTTATAGAGCAAGTATCTGAAAGTAACATTACATGAATATATATAGATAGATATAGATTACATGCATTGGGAAGAGAGAGTGGCATGATGTAGCTATAGTTGGCATTGGCAGGGAAACTTTTCCTTTTTCCCCTTTAACACAGAAAGAAAGAAAGAAAGAAACGTGTCATTCTTTGTTTTACTGCAAAAGCAGAGAATCAAGTCTGCATAATTTATACGTAACAGCTAAGGTTTTATAGTTTATGTTATCATTTGTGACATGTGTGCAACTAAAGGCTAAG
The DNA here is from genome assembly GCF_000499845.2 of Phaseolus vulgaris. Taxonomy (NCBI): domain Eukaryota; kingdom Viridiplantae; phylum Streptophyta; class Magnoliopsida; order Fabales; family Fabaceae; genus Phaseolus; species Phaseolus vulgaris. The sequence continues at coordinate 49,393,240 of NC_023758.2, forward strand.
ATGAATGTTGTAAGGGATAAGGTGGGGACTTGTGAGATATTTCTTTTTACCTTTTCTATCTAAACCAACCAACCTTCTTTCATCATCAACATGGCTACTTTCTTTGGTTCCCCACCCATTTTCTCCCTTCCCCTTGCCAGAACTCATCACATTTCTTCATCATCAGGGACTCCACCACCAACACCTCCACCAACTCCTCCCCCACAGTCTCAGCCCCCAACTTCCTCTCCACAGCTAAGAACAACAAACTTGAATGAGGAATCAGTGCAAGTGTCCACTGAAGCTAAGCAACAGAAGCCCATCAAACCAGTCACTTCATCCACTAAGGTTGATTCCACAGATTGGATAGCGACTTCCTTGACTAGACGGTTTGGGCTAGGAGCTGGTCTTGCATGGGTTGGTTTTCTTGCATTTGGTGTCATCTCAGAACAAATCAAGACTCGTCTTGAGGTGTCTCAGCAAGAGGCAAATACAAGGTCCGTGTTCCAAGTTTCCATACAAAAGTGTCTGTGAGTGTGTTTGAGAGAGTTTTTTGCTTCATCCTTAGGAAACTTCTTCAACCCCTACAGAAATTTATGACCTTGAAATATATATACTTTTCAAAAGAAAAATGTTAGTTTGATAACTGTAAATTGAAACAAAACAGTTTCCAACTGTGATTTTATCAATACAATTTTATAATTGCTCCATTTTAATAGAAAATTGTTTTTTTTTCCAGTTGTAATAATGCATCAAAGTTGTAATCCGGTACATAATTGTCAACATATCAACACTCTTTTTAAAATCCACTGAACACCTCAGTTATGAATGTAACAAGTTCTCTCACAAAATGTGGCAAAAGTATATCATTTGGTGGCACCAGTAGGCCTCTTAGGCTATGATAGAAGTTAGAAAATTACTTTTGTCATTCAAATACACAATTTCGAATTCCAATTCATGAAGGAAAAGAATATTTCTTTGAGAGTGAAAGTAGTTTTTAACTCCCAACTGAAATCTAAATATGCACTTACATATCTATCAATAACTTTCCGGCAATGTTTGAAAGTTACTAAAAGCATCTTTTTTTCTTCTACTGAGGTCACTTCTTCAAGAAAATTTACAGTTCTTAGGATTTGTGTTTGTACAGTAAAAACTTTCTGTGTCTTATAAGAACTACATTTGTCATATCTCTAAACACTACTTAGGTTTTACTTGGTCCTATTGGCTAGCCCTTCTATAAGTAGACCTTTTGAAGACCACTAACTCTAGGTTCCAATTAAGGCAGGTTAGAACTCATTGCAATTAAGATGAGTTTTCAACATTAACCCTCTTCTCTTATATATTAGTTAGTTCTTTAGTGATGACTGATGAGGTTCTTGTCTTGCATTGCATAGGAACGTTGAGAAGGTGGAAGAGGTGGTGCTGCCTAATGGCATAAGGTTCACTATCTTTTACACTCTATAATAAGCTAGGTAATTTCACACAGTTATATGCCTCATTTTCTGATGCTTTGAACTCAGGTACTATGAATTGAAAGTTGGTGGTGGCGCTTCACCAAGACAGGGTGATCTGATTGTGATTGATATTATGGGAAAAGTTGAAAACAATGGAGAAGTGTTTGTGAACACATTTGAGGGGGAGAAGAAACCATTGGCTCTAGTGATGGGATCAAGGCCATATAGCAAGGGATTGTGTGAAGGGATAGAATATGTTCTAAAAACTATGAAAGCAGGAGGCAAGAGGAAGGTAATAGTCCCTCCTCAATTGGGGTTTAGAGAGAATGGTGCTGACTTAGGCACTGGTGTGCAAATCCCTCCATTTGCAACCCTTGAATACATTGTAGAGGTGGACAAAGTCTCCATTGCTCCTGCTTAATGATTCAATGCAGATTTTCCTCTTGTAAGTCCTCATCATTGTTCATAATTCCTTGATCCAATAATGAATGTATCATAAGATTATCCATTTGTTTTCTCATTCTCTTCAATGGGATTGAAAGGTAATATACATTTCAATAATCAACAAGTTTTCCTAACAGACTTTTGGAGGCCAGAGGCAACAATAGTATCAACAGTTATCAGTAATTTAATTTAAAATATTATTATAAAGAGTTGTGAAATGAAAATGTGTTACTGTTGGATGTGTGAAAGAATCTTTATTGTTTGTTTAGAAGAAGTCCATTGATGGCATTGGCAGCTGTAATGAAGAATCAAAAGAAATCAATTTTCACATATCAGTAAGGGGTCAGGCTAAGACAGATAAACCAGAAACTTGTGAGAAATTTGAATTAGGCTGAGTTAGAAAGTTTTCTACTATTGGACCCTTACACTGACTCATGCATAGCTAAAACTTAAAAACACTGTTACTTTGGCTGATTCTCTGTGTACGATATCAATTCAAATCTATAACAAAAAATTGATGTAAAATGTCCATAATTTAAATTACAAAGTTCTGGATATACAAATATTTAAAAATTATATGATTTTGTAAGAAAATTGCTTGTTTTATATGTTTAAATTTTATAATTTATAATTTTTATAAAGAACTATTTATTTCTTTGGTTTTTCTACATAAAGGGAAAATGGAGATGGGGAGAAGCAAATTCAAATTATATAATCTAAAAATTTAAAATGCAAAATATCACTAATGTTATTTTGAATGTTAATTCAGGAAGTTTTTAAATTCTAGATTTCAGAAATAAAGTAAACATCAATAAAATATAGATTAATTTCGATATTTTAAGAAGTATGGAAATAAAAAATAAAGTATATGAAAGTGCGGTAAGAAAATATGAAGGTGCAGGAAGAAAATAACTTTTTAATGGACTTAATTTAAAAACAACTTTTTAATTAAGTAATGTTCTAATATTACTCTTGGATGAAAAAAAATGTTCTAGTAGAAAAAAACTATAGAATGAAGGAAAAAAATTTAAATTTTACTATTTGAAAAAAATGGTGGCGCGACTAACATAAAAATAAATAGTTTTCCTTAAGTTAGTGAAATAAATGGAAGGGAATCCTTTTTAAGTTTTTTTTTTAATTTTAATTTTTTTAAAATAACACTTAATTTTATGTTTGGAGAAAATAGTAAAACAAAAGTTTACAATTTTTTATCTAAATTATTTTAAAAAATGACTATATATTTTTTTATTAAAATATTTTTTTATTATAATAATATTTCTATTATTTGAAAAATAACATATATTAATAATACAAAACACTTTATATTATAATTTAATAGCAAATCATATATACTAAGTTTGCTAAGTTTTATTTTAAGTTTAAAAACTTTACATCTTCAGGAAATCTTATTCGAAGTGATCAGAAGGAGATAGGAAAAGGTGGTAGATTGATGAGTAACTCATTTTATAATATATGAGTTGTCTCTTTAATGAATGATTAGTAAATAAAATGCAAAATATTAATGTATTTCGAATATAGAAATTCATAATTTAAAAAAACATTCCGATCCATTAAAATATTAATGTATTTCGAATATAGAAATTCATAATTTAAAAAAATATTTTGATCCATCCATCAGTAATAGAAATTAGGTTTTTGAATTCAACAATTTATAAAAACTTTGCTACCAGAACACCTTTTTATCCAGAAAACAACACGATTTACTTATGAATTGATAATCCATAGCACACTCCAATATTTCGATTTTCGATAATCCAAAAAACTTCATATTTTTCAAATAAAAAATAAAGGTCAATTTTGGAATTTATAAAATTGTAGGGGTACAGGAAAAAAAAAAGCCTACCATTTTTAGTTGAATGAGAATGTAAAATATTTTATCTATTTATTTTTACGTTCAAGTGGAAAATATATTTATTTTGCTATTTTTCTTATATATAACTTTTTTAAAATTTTGCTTTCTCCGTATTCGTCTCTTGTGCCCTAACCCTATTTCCTTAGCACTCACAACACAACACAACACAACACAAAACGTTACACTGCACTTAACTCAGCTTAGTATCAAAAACCCCTAATTCTTCTTCACCAACCTTAATTCACGCATCCATTCCAAATTTCCAAATCTCATTCAATCTCTCTCTTTTCCCTAATCCCTTCGTTCGCGTCGCAAATCGGTAGGCACGCTATTTTGATCTTCTTCTCTACGCTCACATTTCCCTCTTTCTGAATGCGTGTTTCGTTTTCTCTGCTCCATTTTTAGATTTAATTCGTTTCCTACTGTGCTTGTGTGAAACAAGGGGGTCTATTTGGGTGTCATTGCATCACCCAACGTTGTGAGTTTTTCTGATAATTGGTTTGTGTGGGTTGAGAATTTTGTTACGCTTAATTATTTTAATGTTGAATATTGAGTCCTGCGCATGGTTGTTGAAAGACAGTTGAAAAACCCATGTTGTCCTTGTGCTTTTCTGTTCCGTGAACTGGGAAGAAGCCTCAATAGGATAGGGTTTCCCCCCCTTTGTTGTGAGACGATTGCTGTTGAAAAAATGGATTTTTTTATCTGATTTTATGGTTTCGTGATGCAGCTACAATTTGATATTGTGTCCATTTGCAGATTCTTGACGCTACTCACAACTTTTTGACAAAGGATGGCTTCTAGATTCTGGACCCAGGTTTTTAACACATTCTTAATTATGTTTTGGTTATTTGCTGTGTTGAGTTTAAGAAATATGTGATATCAAAGCGTTTTTTATTTACTGAATGGTAGGGTGGAAGTGATTCTGAGGAGGAGGAGAGTGATTATGATGAGGAGGTCGAAACGGCGGTTGGTGATTCTGCCAATCAAGCAGTGACAAGCAGGTACCTGCAGGACAATGCAAGTGACAGTGATGACTCCGATGGCCAGAAACGTGTTGTGCGGTCAGCAAAAGACAAGCGTTTTGAGGAGATGGTTTCCACTGTCGACCAGATGAAGAATGCCATGAAGATCAATGACTGGGTGAGCTTGCTAGAGAATTTTGACAAGATTAACAAACAGCTTGAGAAAGTCATGCGCATCACTGAGTCGGTGAAGGTCCCCAACCTTTACATCAAGGCACTTGTGATCTTGGAGGATTTCTTGGCTCAGGCTTTGGCTAATAAGGATGCCAAGAAGAAAATGAGTAGTAGCAATGCTAAAGCCTTGAACTCAATGAAGCAGAAGCTGAAGAAGAATAACAAGCAGTATGAGGAGTTGATTAATAAGTGCAGGGAGAACCCTGAGAGTGAGGAGGAGAAAGAAGAAGAGGAGAGTGAGGAAGATTATGAAAGTGATGATGAGATTATTGAGCCTGAGCAGCTTCGAAAACCAGAAGCGAAATCTGATTCGGAAGGCTCTCAATATGACGATGATAAGGCAGATGAAGGTCCTTGGGACCAAAAGCTTAGCAAGAAGGACAGACTTTTAGATAGACAGTTCATGAAAAACCCTAGTGAGATCACATGGGACACTGTTAACAAGAAGTTTAAAGAGGTTGTGTCTGCTAGGGGAAGGAAGGGAACTGGGAGGTTTGAGCAGGTTGAGCAGCTCACTTTCCTAACTAAAGTTGCTAAGACACCTGCACAGAAGCTGGAAATTCTTTTCAGTGTGGTTTCTGCTCAGTTTGATGTTAATCCAGGTCTGAATGGGTACATGCCCATAAATGTATGGAAAAAGTGTGTGCACAACATGCTGATCATTCTTGATATTTTAGTCCAGTACCCAAACATAGTGGTTGATGATTCTGTGGAACCAGATGAAAATGAGACTCAGAAAGGTATCGAACATAATGGACCAATTCGGGTTTGGGGTAACTTAGTTGCTTTCTTAGAAAGAATTGATGTTGAGTTTTTCAAGAGCTTGCAATGTATAGATCCTCATACACGTGACTATGTGGAGAGACTTAGGGATGAACCATTATTTCTGGTTCTTGCTCAGAATGTCCAGGAATATATTGAAAGAGTTGGAAATTTCAAAGCCGCTTCTAAGGTGGCCTTAAGGAGGGTTGAGCTCATTTACTACAAACCACAGGAGGTTTATGATGCTATGAGAAAATTGACTGAGTTGACAGAAGCTGGTGAGAATGCAGGGGAGGCAAGTGAGGAGTCAAAAGAATTTGAACCAAGAGTTCCAACTGCATTTGTTGTTACCCCAGAGGTTGTGGCACGGAAACCCACTTTCCCTGAGTATAGCAGGACCTTGATGGATGTATTGGTATCTTTGATATACAAATATGGAGATGAGCGAACTAAAGCACGAGCAATGCTCTGTGATATATATCAGCATGCACTTCTTGATGAGTTCTCAATTGCCCGTGATCTGCTGCTTATGAGCCATTTGCAAGATAGTGTTCAGCATTTAGACATTTCAACACAGATACTTTTTAACAGGGCTATGTCACAGTTAGGTTTATGTGCTTTTCGGGTTGGACTGATTTCTGAAGCACATGGCTGTCTGTCCGAACTCTACTCTGGTGGAAGGGTGAAGGAGTTGCTGGCACAAGGTGTGTCACAAAGTCGTTATCATGAGAAGACTCCAGAACAGGTATTGATCTCCTTTAATTGATTGATATGGTGGATGCTTATTAGGTGCTGGTCTTTGTTAAGAGTTCAATTCATTTATTGTTAAGGGAGTATTTGCTAGATATGTGTATGTATACATGTATGGTTATGCTATTTTTCTTATTGTAATATTTTCAAAATAGAATATATTTTAAAATGCCTAGATCCTCTTCAGCAAGGTTATCAAACTCGAGAGTCTGTGTAGACTCGTGGGAGTTCCGTAAACTAGATTCATAAACTCTTTCATATGAAAAAATATTTTAATAATAAAATAATCAAAGTACTTAAAAACAAAAGATCACAATACTATTAAAATAACTACATTTAGTAGTAAATGAAAATTATTTAAGTTCAAAGTACCCTAAATAAATAGGTTCATACAAATATTACAAAACATTATGTAATTGGGTTATGGAGAAATATTATCTTTTGGAGCATTTTTACTTCTACTTTGAATAGATGAGGATGCACTTAGTTTGCTTCCGAGTTAATTTGGAAAGAGTTAACGAGTTAACTTGCTAGTTTTATAACCATGCTCCTCAGTCATTTCGATCTCACCCTAGTCTCTCACTACCAAGATCAGGTAAGATGCTTCTCTGCCGTGAGGCATTAAGTGTTAAACTTCCTTTGTTTAGTGAAACTGTGCTTTTTTAATGTATGCATTGGATTGCAATTAATCAGAAAACTACATGGATTATTTAACTGCTTAGATGTACCATGTAAATCAGTACTAAAGAGCTAAACCTTTTTTATATGAAAAATGACATCATAGGATAATTTATAGCCAAAGAACTGAAAGAAATTGAAGTAATGTGAAACTGATAATAATTTGGTCAGCATGCTGATACTCAGTTCGTCAAGAGAGGGTTGATCTGGCTTTTTTGCTTTTTTGTTGGTTCTGCAATTATCAGGTTGCTTCCCAGTAGACACTAACTTTTCATCTTGTGTATTTTAATAGTGATCTGTGATTGGACAACAGTATTGTTAATGCCTTTTAAATCAATTCTTTGTTTTAGAATTGGATAATAAATTACATTATAATGGTGCTGATAACTCTTTTTAATTATCTTTCAGGAAAGGTTGGAAAGAAGACGGCAGATGCCATATCATATGCACATCAATCTTGAGCTCCTGGAGGCCGTACATCTTGTATCTGCTATGCTGCTGGAAGTTCCCAACTTGGCAGCCAATGTTCATGATGCCAAACGGAAGGTCATTAGTAAAAATTTCCGTCGCTTGCTCGAGGTAAGCGAGAAACAAACATTTACTGGTCCACCGGAAAATGTGAGAGATCATGTTATGGCTGCTACAAGGGTTCTACGCAAGGGAGACTTCCAGAAGGCTTTTGACATTATTGTGTCTCTTGATGTATGGAAATTTGTGAGAAATCGAGACACTGTGCTTGAAATGCTGAAGGACAAAATCAAGGAGGAGGCATTGAGAACGTACCTCTTTACCTTCTCTTCATCTTATGAATCCTTGTGCTTGGATCAGCTCTCAAAAAATTTTGATCTCTCTGTTTCTCGCACTCATAGCATTGTAAGTAGGATGATGATCAATGAGGAGCTTTATGCAAGCTGGGACCAGCCAACCAGGTGTATTCTTTTCCAAGATGTTGAACACTCTAGGCTGCAGGCATTGGCATTCCAGTTGACCGAGAAGTTATCTATTCTCGCAGAGAATAATGAAAAAGCAACAGAGGCAAGGATAGGTGGTAGTGGATTAGATCTGCCTCTAAGGCGGAGAGATGGCCAGGACTATGCTGCCGCCGCCGCAGGTGGCGGTGGAACATCTTCAGGTGGTAGATGGCAAGACATGTCCCTTTCTCAGCCAAGATCAGGCAGTGGGCGTACTGGATATGGTGGTGGTGGTGGAAGACCAATGGCATTAGGCCACACAGCTGGGAGTGGCTATTCAAGGGGACGAGGAACAGGTGCTTCATATGGAGGTTCAGGGAGGACTTCTCAAAGGGGTTCAGCATTAAGGGGATCCCATGGCGATGTATCTACTCGCATGGTTAGCCTCAAGGGAGCAGCTCGGGCTTGAACAAGTTTCAAATTATCTTCCCTATCAGTTTTGATAACTTGACTAAAGCACTATAGCATTCTGTTTTTCATTTTTTGTGGCATTCTATTTGGTTACAGATTTTATCTATAACTGCATTGAAATGTTTATACGGAGCTTGCTTTCATTTAATAATTTATGCGAATCACCCGAGTTTATTACAATGTGTGTAAGTGTAATTACTGTTAAAAGTTGTGGATTTTTGTGTTTATATTTTATTGGTACTCACTAAAATATGAGTGAAGAAAGGATATGGAATTTGAGATTGATTTTTCAAATGAGTTGAAGACAGTAAAAAGTTATTAGTTTTAGAATTTTGCTCTTGATTTAGCATGGAAGCAAATAGGTCAAAATAATTCTGTTGAGTTTTTTAAATTTTTATTTTATTATATGAAAAATTAATTTGAAAATTAAATCCGATTAGAAAAGTGACAGATATCTTGGTACAAATAATTTTAATATATATAATATTTTATTATTGTTGATTTGAACATATTTAAAAAAAGTTATTTTGATTTTTTTTAAAGTAGAAATGAAGTTAAGTTTAATTAAATATTAATTTGACATAAGTAAATTTGTTTCCTCATAAAATAAATTAAAATTAATAACAAATTAAAATTGAAGCAATTTAACTTTCAATTTTTTATGGAATTTTAAAATCTGAATTGAAACAAAGCTAACTTATATTTTTTATTTTGATTTTATTTTCTTGTAAAATAAATATTAATAAAAAATCAAAGTTATATATTCTATATAAAATTATATTAAAAAGTTAATTATTCTTTAAATTAATATAATTTTATGAAATATTATTATTAAAAAACTTGAATAATATTTCCAATTTTTTTAATTACTTACTTTATTATTAATCATCTTTCTATAAACAGCTTTATTATAATTTATTATATTAACTGATTGCTTTATTTCATTGGAATTTTTCATGTAATTTATAAAATAATTTTGTCATTCAAATAATTACTCACAAGTGAAATTTACCTTGCTCCATTGAGTGAGTTACCAATTTCTTCATCTGCAGAGCAAAGTATCCATTCATGCAAAGTGCACATGTCAATTTGATACAGATAATTCATGTACCTTCCTCATTCCACATTATTATATTTATTTTAAATCTATAACAATAAATTAATAATTTAGATTAAATATATAACATTAAATCAATTACTAAACATTTTTAATCTACTTTTCCAAACTTAGTCAGTTTTCATAAAAGAAGTCAATTTTGTTGTTCTTTTGTTTTTATTACATCTTATTTATAATGTATTTTTGTAAGTAAACCAATACAATAGAGAAAAATTATATACTTTACTGTTAAAATTTGCAATATTTTTATTTACCTAATTTATTTATTCATTTTTAGCTGTGGTCCTAAACATTAACTATAAAGAAATATACATTTCTCCCGCCAAAATTCATTAACAAAAATAAATAAAAAAAATACTAAATCTTGATTTATTAATAAAAAATGATTAATTAATAATTGTGGTGGGTGTGGATAAGTCGCATGGGTTCATGGTCTGGTACCCATATATAAACATTGGTCATACATTTGCCATTGACGTTTCTTCTTCTTTCTTCTTTCTTCTTCCTTCCTAAGCAAAACCAAAACCAAAGGCAATGGCTACTCTCATCGATTCTCATTTCTTAGCGTTCACCGCACTTATCACTGTAACCATTCTCAATTTCTTCTCTCTCTCTCTCGATTCCTATATTTATCATCATTTTTTTTCTCACACATTTTTTTTTTTTTTTTTACTTTTCTTTGTTTAATTTTTCAGATTGGATATCAGTTTCTGTTTTTCGTCGTCACTGCGCTCCTCAAATTCGACAAAGTCACTGATTTTGCCGGTATCACTATTCTCTAATGCACTTTGACCTTTTTTTCCACTTCAAAAAATAACTACTATTCTATTCTGTTATGGTAATAAACAAATAAGTAGCTAGTATATTTTATTGTTCTGTTCATGAATAAAACAAAGTGGTTGTTGAAATCTTCTGCCATGAATTTCTCCTTGAAGGAAGCACCAATTTCATTATAATTGCTGTGTTGACCCTCGTGATCAAAGGCTCCTGGTATTTTCGACAGGTGAGTCAACGTATCCTTTTCTTTTTTTGTATTTGGAATTATCAGGCTAAACGGAAATTGTAATTGAAGATTACAGAACAATCTTTATCCTCCTACCCTGAGTCCCGATCCATGTTGAATAAAATCACTCTTTTCAGATAATCCTGACTTTTTTTGTTGGGATATGGGGATTTCGCCTGGCGCTTTTCCTCTTGTTCAGGTATGTGTGTATATGTTTATGTTATATGACTGAATGATATCTTGTGTGGTTTTCTTGCGATTAAAGTGAATCGTGCACCTTGATGAATCTGTGGCCGTACCGTTGTAGTACTTCTATAGAGTATTGAGTATAACTTTGTTGAATTATGTGGTTTATTCCATGTATCACATACCATTTGGACCAATTTCATTCCAAATCCTTTTTCTTTTTATCTATTAGCTTTTACTTTGCCAGAACATGAATGTTTCATTTCATCTTCAACTTTATATGCTTGAATTGAACGGGTTATTTTTCTCTTTACTTTGCCAGAACATGAATCTATGATATGATTACCATATTGTATTGCTGATGTTTATTTTCTTAAAATCCCCTTTCAATTGGAGCTCTTTTATATTTTATACTGCACTGTTTAGCATGTACCTGACATAGTTGGTTTAGTGACCAATTTGTGATTAAAGAAAGTATCATAGCAAGGCACCATAATTGTTAAGAAAGTTATTACTCATTCAAGTTCTGTTAAATGCGTCAATTCTTCTAAATTCTCATGCTCAAGGTATATTTCCTTCAACATTAGGATGCAGCTTAATGTCAGGACTATTAGTTATTATGAGTGTCTCATAGTTGATCTAATTTCTAAATATGCTTGTCAGAATTTTGCAATGGGGAGAAGACCGACGCTTTGACGAAATGCGCAATAATTTGGGTAGACTGGCCATATTTTGGATATTTCAGGTTTCTTAGACTTGTAACATTTTTGTTTTAAGATTTAGCATGCTGATGTTTGTTTTTTCAGGAAATCTTCTCTTTTGATGTCTTGTAATGGTCAATTTACGTTGTCTTTTTACAGGCTGTTTGGGTGTGGGCTGTGAGTTTACCGGTTACACTGGTTAATGCAAGCGACAGAAATCCCTTTCTGCATGTTGTGGATATAATAGGGTGGATCTTGTGGGCTGTCGGTTTTATTGTGGAAGGTACAGCAGATCAACAAAAGCTGAATTTCAAAAGATCACCAGACAGTCGAGGGAGGTGGTGTAATGTTGGAGTCTGGAAATATTCTCGTCATCCTAACTATTTTGGTGAGGTATGTGCTATTATTGCTTTCAAGTGAAAATATTTTGTTATTGCAGGTTCTACATGGAAGAACGTACAATAAGTTTAGTTGAATTTGTGAATTCCCCTAGGATTATTTTTATAAGCTCTTTATAGCTTGTTCCAACAAGTTTTATTGTGTAGCTTTTTTATATAAGTTGTTCTTTTTCAACTCATTCAGTAAGGTTCAAGTCTAGTTTATGATATAATACAATTTCTCATTTGATAAACTTATTGATTAATTGTTTATTAAATTATTTACCCTAACACTATTAGTGGCAGTAAGGGGTATGCTTAGGACAAGTTTATCATTGTCCTTACTGGACTCAAAATTTGAAAGGGCCATCTATATAAATTTGAAACTGATCTAATAATATATCAATTTTAACATTATATTATTATATATAATTGAATTGTAGGATAAAATAAATATAAATTTTAAATTATATTATATTTTGAAATAAATAATATCAATATATGTATTAAATAACTTTTTTTTATTATACAGAGTGCTAGCAACACATTTTCTAAAACACTCTCTACTATTGGTAAAAAAAATTTGGAAACTACAAAATCATAAGTAGAGCTTATTAAATAAGAAATGAGACCTATAAAATTCTATATTTTGAAATAAATAATATCAATATATGTATTAAATAACTTTTTTTTATTATACAGAGTGCTAGCAACACATTTTCTAAAACACTCTCTACTATTGGTAAAAAAAATTTGGAAACTACAAAATCATAAGTAGAGCTTATTAAATAAGAAATGAGACCTATAAAATTCTATAATTTCAAGTAAATTTCAACCAATAATAAATAGTGTGACTTGGTATATTGTATAGCTATTTCCATGAAAATGTGCATAGGGTTGCTGAGATATGCCAGAATAGGCTATTTATTTACATTCCTGCCTCTCTTTTAGATAAATTAAAGTGATAATTTTTCCCTTTTTGCTGCTTAGCTAATGGTTGGTTTTGGGGTTTCAATGTTCTAACACTAACAATATTTCTTATTTTATTTGAAAACTAACGTAAAACCTTCATGGGCCATGAATGCTTAACTTAGATATTGCTTTGGTGGGGGATTTTTGTGGCATCTACACCTGTACTGGAGGGTGCTGAATGGCTGGTAGTCATTGGACCGATCTTTCTCACATTGTTGCTTCTTTTTGTCAGTGGCATTCCACTGCTTGAGGTTTGCTTCTTACCTATTATTATTTGAAAATTGTGCTGTAATTTCATGGCTTTCCTGACGATGAATTGCATGATGGAGACAGGATTCGGCAGATAAGAAGTTTGGCAATGTAGATGGATATAGGATATACAAAAAAAGAACAAGGTTAATTTACCTCCTCCATGTTATTATTTATTTTCAGTTTTATTAAGGAGAAATATTTTTCTACCCAATGGGATGAGGCTATTGTTGTTTTGTCGTTTAGAAAAAATGACTTAGTCAAATCATTTTCAGCCCTTTAATCCCATTGCCACCATCAGTCTATGGGAACTTACCGGCATGGTTCAAAACAGCCCTTCTCCTTGAGTTTCCATTCTACAGTCGTAATCTTCCACAAGAAGAGAACTGGTGAGATGCAATTTTAATTCCACTTGCATAATGTATTTGTGAATTTTTTATACTCTACCATTTTGGATTTCACGAGCCTTAGTATTTTATATCATATGAATTAATATTCAAAGTTTAATGATGTATAAAGTATCATTTGTTGGAAAGAAGAGAAAGAGTAACTCGAAATTTGCACCTTGGATTTGATTCAAGTCTGCTCTATGAATTAGAACATCGTATGCCCTAGATTATATTGTAGGCATAAATTAATTCATTAAGAATAAGGTGACTATGTTGGAAAGATAAGTCATCTAAATTATGAACGGGAGTCAGAGCCACACATATATACTATCAACATATCTGCGAAATACAATATGTAATTCTTTAGGAAGGTCAGATGTTGTCTCCGAATGATCTGGAAATGCTTTAAAATTCCTTATTGCGTCGCTTAATTGTAGGTGAGATGATATTTAACTATTTACTGTCTGCTCAAGGTGCAGAGAAAGCAGTGGGAAAAGCAGTGATGATCTGAAAATTGGCTAGCACTTCGTTCTTTGAATTTGTTCGATTCCTTTTCACACGTCACGCTCAAGTTGCAGCTGCCATAGTCCATGGTTATGATGCAATTATTGCTCGTTCTCTCATATATGTATAATTCACCTTCGTGTACTGTATGTTTGTTTGCAAGTATAATGGCTTGTGCAGGTACTAATGGACCATCAACTCCGTTTCTCATATTATTTTATTTCAACTCTCATTATGGACCTGTAACTTGCCAACCTTAGCAGGTATTGAACACAAATGATTTGTTGACGCATTCGAATATTGTATTTAGCAAAATTCATTTTTTTTAATACAATGTAGTTATAAGAGAACGCTTTTGTCTGGTGAATGTTGAGAATGTAATCTGTCATTGGGCATCTAAAGGTTGAGTTTTAATTATGCATCTGTGGTGTTTGGAGAGAGCACACAACGAGATAGTGATCGAGAATAAATAGACAAAATAATTTTATTTTCTAAAAAAGTGAGAAATAAAAGTATTTAGTGTAAAAGTAAATAATATATAAATAGGTGAATGAAAAAGCAAGAAATAAGATAAAAGTAACTAAAAAATTCCAATTTCATAAAGTTAATTCACTTTAGACTAAGACCACTGATTAATTGTTTATTAAATACATGGTACATATCAACATAATATCACGTGAATATAAATTGAATTAAATCAAAGAGTATGAGATTCCAATAGACAGATGAATAAATATTTATTAATAATTGTATAATAAAAAAAATGGATTATTTTTTTTTCTCTACAATATTCGAGATAATAATTTGGAAACTGCTTCTTTGATTTTTAATTCTATGGTGACAACAGAGGTCACATAAAAGCCCCTCCAACATCATCTGTTGCTAAACTGTACATACAAAATAGTTATTGCTACATTAATTGTCTCAACACTTATCAATTGTCATCATTAGATCTCAGCCATTGTGCGAATACAAATAGGACATTGCTCCTCTCATGGAGTCCCTTCCTTATCCAAATAGGAAGCTATGAAGTCCTGCATTTTTCTGGTCAAAAGTGTTGGGCATGCCTGCATGTCAAGTGCAGATGTTTGATATATTCTGGCGTAACAAAATATATCCAATATATTGAGAGCCTCCAATGACACATTCCAACACAATCATACTCCTCCAGTGTTATTAATGTTCTCCAACGAGATCTGGGCACCAGATCTACCCTCATTTGCGGGGCTAGAATGTGATAAAAGAATATAAAGCACCCAGAGATGAAGGCAAACAAGATATATCAAAGCCCACCATTTTGCAGTTGTGTTCCTTTTCAGAAAAAGTGCACCGGTCACGAAAATATAATCTAGTTGTTGAAGTAATGATCCAAGCTGTCTCTTGCCAGAATGAATTCTGGCCTTTAGCATAGGCTTCAACTTTGAATTGGAGAGCTCCCATAATCCTGATTCTAAGTCACTTGATGAAGAGGCAGGATTCATATTTGTTGCACCTGATGCTGACGTGTTCTCATCCAGCAACCTTGACACAGCCTGCCGAATTGATTATGAAAATTGAAAATCAAGTATATAGAGTTTCAAGAATTAGTATCATAGCATCAGTAAAAAGTATACCTCGATTCTGAATACAAGACTTGCCTTCTCTGAAGAGAGTGATTCCACCTGTTGACAGACAGAACAATTTGCTTAAACATTCACACACATTACAGTCAACTAGATGTATTAAAAGACACACCTTTGCTTGTTTCTGTATTAAATGGTCAGTCATTTGTTGAAGTCTTTGCTTGAGCTCAACTTCAATTTCTGTTGGCTCTTCCATCTCTTTCCTTGTTATTTCAATGTCAGCTTCCAGCTTTCTTGCCTTTCATGTACAAATATATCAAACAATTCCAGACAGCAAGAGGAAATCATATTAGCTTCACAGGCATAAAGCAATCTATAATAATGCAAGAACAAAAGATGCAGGTTAGAAATAATTCATGATAGCATAGTATATTTCATATTTTAATTTTCAAATTTGTATGGAAATTGACTTAAAAACTTGCAATATATTTAAAAGAAATTAAAAGGTTCCTTAGAAAAAGGAAACATGTCCAAGAGTTGAGCGTTTGTAATTGATTTAAATAAAATCATAACTGCTCACTTGGTAAAACATTTCAGCTTTCGCAAAAGTATAAAAAGGACACCAAATAGCGAAATATTATTAATATTATAATTTCCTATCAACCAAACTTAGTTACTGAAGTAGTAGCCTTTAACAAGGTTTATCAGTGAGACTCGTTTTTATCCTTACAGTATTTGCTTTTAAAATATAACTAGAAAACACGAGAAAACCCTATTTAATACAAAGAAGAAAAAATGAGACACCAAATTTCAAGATAGAAAAATCTATGCAAACTACTAAAAGTCATGAAATACCTTACCTTTTCCTCCAATTGAGTAACTTTATCATTAATTGAAGAGTGCTCTGCCTCAAGAATTTCCCGTTCAAACTCCACACCTTTCGAAGCTAGCTACAACAATATCAGCATAAACAAAACGAGATAGTGAGCATAGAAGTTTTATAAGGGAAATACAAGATCTAACAAAATAAAATATGAGAGACACCCTCTTAAAAGCCCCCCACTTGGAGAAGTTAACAAAAGAAACCGATAGATCAATGTGTACCCGTTTCAGTAAATAATCAGATAACTTACTTGATTTTGTGAAGCTCCAGTTTGAGAAGGATTCTTCATTCTCCTTCTGAGCTCTACAAAAGGTTAAAGGATTAGCTCATTTCAACAACTCCCACACACTAGCCAACCCAATTTGACAAATTAATGATATCCATAGCTATTATTAGCCAGGAAATGCAGAAAGAAAGACAGTAGTATTACATATTCTTTGTCAGACATATTCTTGGGCAAGAGAGAGGCACATCCCAAGTTTATTGGTTCCCGAAATCCCTATAGCAGCTGAGCACATAATTGCTTTGACTGCAAACCTATCCTTCGATCACATACTAAGTTTACTACTAACCACCTAATCACCAGTCCCTAGCATAATTGCATATGCTTAAATTAATAATTAATTCATTACACTTTTGTTAAAATATAGTGACTAATTGTTAAGGATAAAAATACATATTCAAAAGTAAAATGAGACAGCTATGACATATAAACCTAAGCAGTTAACCAGTCCCATGAAAAGACAACATTGCATCCTCCTTTGAAAATAAATAATGTACCAAACAATGTGAAAATACTTTGCAAAGATCCAGTACCTTCATGAAGCAACTCCTTTGATGAGATTTGCTGTCTAAGTTCTGCTACTTGTTTAACCTAATAAAACATATACGAAAAATTAATACACCTTTCCAGATATATATGAGGACAATCTGAGGATCAAGGAACCATGGGAATTGAAGCAGCACATACTGCTTGGCTCATTCAATTTCTGTTGAAAATTTCATCGACTAGAAATTAGGCCAATCCTGACTAGAGATTAAACAAAATTATAATATATAAATGAGGGAGAGTGTTGTAAATAGCAGATTATCAGGATAAAAAATATTCTTGATATCTCCATAATAATTAGGAAAAAATATCTTCAAAATCTTCCTATATATTTCAGCATATTTTTATTTCCTTTTTTTAAGTTTTGGTTATTACAAATAGAGATAATGAGAATGTAATTAGTGTGATAAATATCAATAAAATAATTCTTTATTTTTCAAGTTGGTATCAGAGTTCGCGATCTTGGGAACCTTGTTACCAAAGCCTTGCTAATCATTGTCATGTTATTGTCGTTGAGGTTAGTGGTGTGCCCCACCTGCTGCCGCCACATACAGGGTCGTTGGGACCTCTTCAGCACCAAGGGGTGGCATCTCATTTAACTCTAATTTGGTTCCCTTGTCAAACAGGTTTTTTTTTGTTACGAATCAAAACAATAAATCTTTATTATCTCGTTGTTTGTGTGTTTTTCAATGTCTAGTGTGAAAGCTTTTAAAGAGCAACAAAATCATTTGAAAATAATGATTGAATCAATGACTAAATTCTCTAGATCGTACACCCTACCCATGAAAGATAAGAGCACATTCAATATTATCAGCCCTTTGTTTCAGGGTGTTTGGATCCTTTATTCAGAAGCAATTGATCACTTGACTCCTTTTGTCAAAATGACCAGAGAACAACTCATTACAGTTGCAAATGGTGATAGTGTACCCATATTCTAATCCAAAAATATAACTTTAGAATAATCTATTGCATTAAAGGATGTTTTATATGTCCCACAACCACAACCACAACTAACCAATAACCTTATCTCTATACAAAAGCTAACAAAAGATTTGAATTATTCAGTAACTTTTTTCTCTTTCTATTGTGTATGGCAAGACCTTGCCACAAGGAAGACAATTTTAATTGCACGACCTTGAATTTCGAGCCCTTGCTCAAGGTGTGTGTGAAGGACTCAAGATGAAGATCATACTCCATGACCTCAAAATTAAGGTTGACATCCCTGTGCAATTGTATTGTGATAACATGTCACCCATGAGCATTGCCCATAATCCAGTCCAACATGATAGGACCAAACATTTTAAAATGGACAGACATTTCATCAAAGATAATCTTGACAGAGACTTAGGAGTTACAAAACTCATGTTCCTACAAGATCTGAGATATCAGACAGTTTCATCAAAGGGCTCCTCCAAGCAGATTAAAATATCTTGTGGGCAAGTTGGGAATGATCGATATTCATTTACTAACTTGAGGGAGAGTGTTGTAAATAGCCAAATATTAAGATAAAAAGTATTCTCGATATCTCCATAGTAACTAGGAAAAAATTTCTTCAAAATCTTCCTATTTAATACAACATATTTTTATTTCCTTTTTTTAAAGGTTTTGGTTATTACAAATAGAGATGATGAGAATGTAACATTTTGTGGGAATTGATTGGTTCATTCAGTTAAGGTTTTCATTTTTCAGTTCCAGCATCAGAGTCAGTAACAGGGTTAAGGTCTTGAGATATATGACGCTGATCAGCTTCATTATGCTGTCAGATTAGTCATATTAAATTATTAATCATTTTATTTATTATGTCACCACTAATTTTAGGAAATCATAAGTCATCACGGAATTAGGACTAGAATCCAAATCGATGAAAGAGGTACTAGCAAGCAACTATATTTTTTCTATTCAATTATTATAGACCCACAAAGCTTATTTTCTGTGGATCATACGGAGGGAAGTCATCTAAGAATCTAAATATACCTCAATTTCAAGGTTCCACTGCACAGCCGCAAAAGATCTTGAAAGATCAGCATTGGCAGTCTGCAATCAATCCAAACATTTATCAACAAGCTTATCTCGATATATTTGTGCAAACAAAAACATTATAAATTATTTATAGAAAGGTACAGTAAGTTATGCTACAATATAAAGTATAAACTAACGGTTTGAATAAGTTAAATCAACATACCTCCAGTTTAGCTAAACGAGCAAGAAATTCCATTCTAGTATTATTATGTTTCTGCTTTTCTAACTCAACAGCGTCCATCGTTTCCATTGTAGTGCTCTGAAGCTGTGAAGCCTAAAGCAAGGAACAAAAAGGATTAGATAAATAACCCATTCATAAACATTAAGTTAGAGGAAATTTCTATACTACGGTAAGTAGCATTTCGTAGAAGTGTTAGAATAGGATATAACATAAAATGTGGTTTCCATTTCCTGTTTAGTGCATTTTAAAAACAAATCAGAACAGGACATTGGATTAAAAATAGTGGTCCATTTTGATTCTACTCAGAGGGTGAAACCAAAAGCAGAACATAACCATTCCAGTGTGTTATATCTGCAACCAAAACAGTGCCTATGGAGTTTGACATTTTAATTTTTCCACCAAATCACCGCAAGCAGGAAAAAAAGTTAAGAAAATTGTCTAGCATTACCTATATCCTACAGAAGACACCATGTTGAGTGTAACCAGTATACAAAAAAAAATGAAAAAAGCAAACACAAAGATCAGATCTTAAATTGTCATCATGTTACCTCTTGTGCTTGTTCTTTAGCTCGCTCCTCAAGTATTTTCTCTAGACTCTCCTTCTCCCCCTCTAATTTGGCCACCATATTTTCCCGTTCCTTGATAGCGTTTATAGCTTTAACTGCTGCTTTTTCAGCCAGAATCCTTTCCCTCCTCTTTCTCCTTTCCTCCCTCTCACGTTCACTTCCAGAATCAGATGTCGAACCAGAATCCGTATCCGAATCAGAAGTTCCATCACTAGCCATGGGAGAACCTCTTTTCAAATCATCAGATATAGAATTCCCAGAGATTGAATTAAGCTCACGCCTCTCTTTTATCGCACTTCTTAATTGACTGCCATCATAATCTACCACAATCTTAGGTTCTTGCACCTTATCAATCCCCAATTCTGGTATCGTTTCTGCAGCCAAAGTTTGGTCGCCTTCCTGCAACGACTCCGGTGGAGAAATGTCCCTATAGTTAAACTGATGCTCATTTTCTTCATTTCCCTTTTCCTCGATCAAAAGCTTCTCAGAACTGTCCTTATCGGAATACTTCGGTTCTTTACCCCATTTACCATCAGTCTCTGATTCTACAGCCGAATTCCTCCCTGTTGAAGTCGAAGAGATAGATTCCTTCCCATCATCAGTGGCTTTTCCACTCAATTTATGTTCTTTCACATAGTCAGACTTCTGGAAGGACCTCGAACCACTGTTTCCACTTCTTGCATTCCTCCTTACCTCGGACACCGACGAAGCTGAAGACAAACCCTTCAGCTTCCGACTATTATTTCTGCTCAAAACACGAGGTGCAGGTGACCCATTACCATGATTGCTCCCAGAAGCAGAAGCTGTAGACTGAGTAAGTGGAGGTGCACTAAGGAGTTCAGTCCAATCATCGTCTGTTAGAGTCGGGCCAAATTTGGGAGATAATTTGGGTGCACTGGCTGTCGCTTTAAGGCCATAAACATTAGGATCACTGCGCAATTTTCCACCATAATCACTGCTCTCCGAGGGTTTCTTCTTCAATTGATCCTTCAGAGACAAACTGCTTCCTGATTTCGCGGGAGCATCAATGCTGAGTTCCTCGGATCGAAAACCCTCGTTCTTGCGAAGAGATTCAGCCGCTTGCTGATCGAGCTGAACCGTCCATTACACAATTAACAAATTAATATATTTCAAGATAACATAAAGATAAAGATAACTAAAATAATTATAATCGCGCTATACATTAAAATTGACGATGAGAATTACAACTCCTATTGCTAGGGATTCAGAAAACGCAAAAACAGAAAAGAAAATGTGAAGCATTGCAATAGTTGGACTTGCCTGGTGGAGAATGCTCTCTGCGGCTTTGAGTTTGGAGGAGATCCAATTCGCCATGGTTTGAGAGAACGAGATGAAAGGGAAAGAAAAGGTGGCGTATCCGCAATAGGCACATGTATATCGAAAAGGGAAGAGGTTACGCGCGTGGCGAAAAGATTATTGAAGAGGATGATGATTTTGTGAGCGCGAGATCCATGGTGGTGGTAATGATGAAGAAGAAGGGCGCCATGAAAGCTGAAAGGAAGAAGATCGAGTGAGAAAGTTAGAGTGACACGCGGGTCATGGAACATGCTTTGTTGGGCCAATCAATGTTGAGTGAATCGCACTGCTTTGCTTGGGTCCCACTCCGCGTACCAATGATTTCTGCCTCGCAACTACCAAACTGTCCAAACTGCCATATACCGGGCTTCAACGCTGGGTCTTTCCAGCCCATTAAAGTTTATACAGTCCAATACAAGCCCTTTATCTTGGGCTTTTACTTCATGCACCCATAATTTTTAAAGGCAGTTTCTTCCTAAAACCCCTACATTTTTCTTCATGCATCCTCAAAATGTTATGCAAAGACAAAACTGTCCCTATGCAAAAACTGTACATTTATTTCGGATTACGAAATCCGGTAAATTTTGGGATTGACGCTTTCGATAAAATTTCGGATTGGCATGTTCAGTAACCTCCTGGATTGGTGTTTCCAATAGTACATGAATGACAGTATTAATCCAAAATAAAAAAATACAAAACATTCATAAATAAAAAAAAAACATTTTGAATTCGTCAATCCATAATTCAAAATATTCATTTCAGATTCAAAAATCCATAATTGAAAAGGATTATTCGAGATGCACCAATCCATAATAGAAATTAGGCTTCCATATTCAGCAATCCAGAAATCAACAATTTATGCAAACTTTACTTCCAAAACTCCCTCATCTGGAAAGCAACATGATCCACTTCCAGATTGATGAACCCGTAACACACTCCCAGATCCCGATTTCAAATAAAAGGTGAAGGATAGTTTCGGGATTATAAAATTATGGGGGTGCAGGAAAAAACTGCCACTTTTAAAATATACTTTTTACCCTCTTATGACTATTCCTTAGAGCTTGTGGCAGCAAGAAGCGCAGGTCCCGTTGTTGCAGCTTTCATCTTCAATTTATTCATTATTTGAAGCTCACTGTTTCTATTATCAATTTTGATGGTGATTATGACTTTTTGTACATTTTTATATAATATTGGAACAAAGTAATTCTATTCTAGTTGTTGAATTTCCATATACTTCATTTTTTTTAAATCAAATAACCGTTATGTTGTACCCATTCACTTACATGGATTAAGATCAAGAAATTTTGTAAAGGGAAGCAGAGAAAATACGAAGAATGAATTACTGAAAGATTATCGCAAAATTTTTCCCAGAAAATGTCTCATCTTGAACAGCAGCTACTAGCTTGTTTGGTTGCAGTGACTTCATCAGTAACATGAATCTCCTTCCCATTCAGAAGATTAATCGGCTTGTCCTCCATTTTTGCTGCCAAATTTTTCTGCCTTGTCATCTCATAAATCCTTGTGATCATTTGCAAGAACACTTGCTCAACGTTGAGATTCTTCAAAGCAGAGGTTTCCATGAAGCATAACCCTTCTGTTTCAGCATACCCTTTTCCCTCTTCTTTCTCAACCTCTCTTGATTGATCCAGATCGCATTTGTTTCCCACCAGAACAATCACCATGTCTTCTCCTCCAAACTCTCTCAGCTCCAACAACCACTTCCTCACATTCTCATAACTTGATCTCATGGTTATGTCATACACTAGCACTGCCCCTGAGGCTCCTCTGTAGTATGAACTTGTGATTGCTCTAAACCTGACACCACCAAGTTATAACCATGCTTTTTAGACTGGATTATATATATATACATTCAAAACTTTCATTTCAATGTATAAATTCTAATAAAAAAAATTATATTTTGAAATTCAACCAAATTTAAAAAATATATACTAATTAGGTAAACCGATAGACCGTCTATCTACATGTGGACTATTCGGATTTTCAATCAAGTAAGATATGACTAAGTCTGATAATTAGAAAATAAAACCTAATTATGCATTAAAAGTATGATTAGATAAGTATTGGGTTTGGGCTAATTTTTTTTGCAAGAAAAGTTCTTTAGAAAACTATGAATAGGAGAGGATAGATAATCACTGTTTTAATCATAAACTTACAAAATCAAATATATTTACTACTGACTTATGTGTGTATTGCAAATACCTCTATCATATAAGAGGATAGACAGAGAAAAAGGTTAAATAACGATTTTTTGATATGATGAAGTTTTTTTTTTGTTTTTACCAAAATGGGGTCTGTTTAAAAAAATTACAAATTTAGGCAAGTCGTGCCAATTCGGCACGACTTCATATGCAGAAATCGTTCCAATTAGGCACGACTTCTGCCATGTCATGCATAAATCGTTTCAATTAGGCACGACTTCTGTATGACAAGGCAGAAATCGTACTAAGTTGGCACGACTTCATTATGACATAGCAGAAGTCGTGCCTAATTGAGACGACTTCTGCATATGAAGTCGTCCCAATTAAGCAGGACTTGCCTAAATTTGTAATTTTTTTTAAACGGACCTATTTTGGTAAAAACCAAAAAAAGTAACCCATCATAGTCAAAAAAAACTTCAAATAACCCTAAACTAAGGATTGAATAGCTTAGTGATCAAACATATACAAAATATATTTGATTTTGCACTTTGTATTTGTTGTTGTGATGCAAGATTTAGAATTATAAAAAAGCAGGATTCCAAAATGAATCACTCTGATTAAGGTAAGAGTTGTGACATACCTTAAATAGAAATATAGTTTATGGGAAATGCATTGATAGGTAGGTAGAGTGGCTAAGAATGTGTAGATAATTAGAAAGAAGAAATGAAATGTTTGAGTATGTGATTGGGCACCAAAATGTTCACCATCTTACATTCATTTCCACACCAGACTCATTGATTGCTGTTTGTCTTTCTGCTCTTTCTCTCAGTCACTTTCATCATGTTTTCTTTCTGTAACAAAGCTCGAACAAGTCCACGTCTTGGACCCGCATCGTCTAATAGTTACGCTATATAGATTGCATTGCATGATCAAACAAATAAAGAAAAGAAAACTTGGTTTCTACACTTGCACAACCTACACTCACCCTCACTTTTTTGGTTCACATCATTCAAACCCCATTTAATGGAACGTTGTGCTCATTATTCAACTCTGCTACATAATACTTCTGAATAATTCATCATGAGATAGTAAATTACTATTCCTTTTGTAAATTTGGAATACAACGAAAGTTACATGCAGTCACGGAAAAGGAGGAAATTACGGCAAGGTTTTCAATAAAGCACCTACTTTGGAGGGAGAACAAGTTTTGGATTTTTTAATTATATAATATAGTGTGCTCCTTACAACAAGAACTACAATAATCACTCTAAGACCGAGACGTCTAAAGTTATTATGTCTAAAGACGTCTAAAGTAATTATGTCTAAACAGAAGATTAATAAAATACTAGATAATACACTATTAATCATGATTTAAAATCTTAATTCGATCCACTAATAAAAGTTCCATGAAAATTATATAAATAGACACAAATTTCAAGAATAATGTACATCATTATTTAATACTAATAACACCGAGTGTCGAATATCGAAATCTCACTTGAACGTCGGAGTATCTTTTGCAGATACCATTACTATTTGGAGTTCACGAATATGAGAAATAAAGAATAATGCGAAAACTAATTCAAGAAGAAAGGAGACAAGATAGACCGACCGACCGAAAAGAAACACAATCGTTCTCTTGTTTTCAACCCGTTTGAAAAGATATAATGTTGGTTTTTGATTTGCTAAGTTGCTGTACTAAACTCAAACACATACAAATCGAGGCATGGAATTCAATCATGATAGTGTTAGGGTCCCACTGGTTGGATTCTAGAGTTATTCTTTTCTAATTTCATTCCCCCACGTAATTAAACCAGTACTCAATTGGCATTTGGCACCCATCACATTCTTTAATCATCAAATCTAAGAGATCATCACGGATGAACAGTTCAGCCCACAGAACTATTCTTGTTTAGTTAACAAAACAGAACCTTGAAGTTCATTGCAATTTCAAATGTTAAAATCTTCTATATTAAGCAAATCCACTGAACACCCACTTAGAAATCGAAACCCCGGTTTATAAAGCCTCAATCTTTCATCAAAACAAGTTCCATGAACCTCTGATCTACCATATATGCAACTGAATTCTTAACTACAAACTCAAAATTTAACAACATTCTATAAATGTTATTCTTATGAGCTGATGAACTTTGTTCACTTCTGAAACAGGATGAGTATGATCAAATCAAAACAATGAAAGTTAAAAGTGATGATCAATTGAAGAGAGAACAAAGACTCATTCATTGGAAGGATGAAAAGAAAAAGAAGGAACTGTGAGTTCTTTACCTCTCTTGGCCTGCAGTGTCCCATATTTGAGCTTTGATGAGTTTATCTCCAACCTTGATGTTCCTGTAAGCAAATTCCACTCCTATGGTGGGTTTAGAATCCAACCGAAATTCATCTTTTGCAAACCTTGAGAGAAGATTTGATTTTCCAACTCCAGAGTCTCCAATCAGAACAGCCTTGAAGAGATAGTCACACTCTTCATCAAATGTATCAGCCATAAATATGACCCTTGTTTGTTAATCTCTATCTTCACCACTTGAGTTATTTTCCCCTGTGAGAAGAAACTCAAAGGGAAGAACAAACAAGAACAATGAGAGGAGAAAAAACTTAACCAAAAAGAAAATGTTGATGATGAGCCATTGGAGCAAGGAAGAGGGTTAAAATAGGGTGCAAGGTCATGATCATATTTATATAGTGGTAGAATGCAAAAGAAAAGGGGCACTAGACTACACAATTGTTTGGTATTTTATTTGGGAGGGTGCTGCTGAGTATTTATTTACATGTGAAACCATTGAAAAAGCCATTACCAGTAATAATCCTTGATGTTGTCTAAATCAGTGGAAGAGGCAGACATGGTTGGCTCCATCTTCAGAGAAGGTCCAATGGTATTGTTCCATCTGTCACCATCAGTTTTTTCAATATGAAACTTGGCCTTTTCATGCCTATGTGGCCTCTTCAGATTGGTCATGGAGTGACATTGTTTAGATCATAATCATCTCAAGGAGGTTAAAGAAGTGCACAGTGTAATCATTCCTAATTATATATCTCCTCTTTGGAAAATATAGTTTTACAAGGAATGATCATACATGTCTGTGGTTAGTACCTCTATAATCATCAAATTAAAAGGGTTTTGGAATAATAATCAAAATAACTATCTATATCTTTCTACAACTATTTATTTTTTTTAAGTAAATCTTTTCACTTTAAATTGATTTAAATTGATTGAGATAACATTACAAGTCTCAATTAGTGAATTGAATTAGTGAATTTGAAGTATTGTTCATTTCAAAAGTCGGTGTTCTACCATTTAAAGTCGGTGTTCTACCATTTAAAAAAAGCTTCGATAAATTAAGAAAAAAATATATATTTAAATTTTCATTAATTTCAATTTTTAAGTAATGTGTGAGTTTAAAAACTCACTCTCTGTTTGACTATGAGTGAAGGTTCTTGTCATAACATTAAATAAACCACAATAAACCAAATAAATAGTTCCAACAAAATAAAATTTATCATACAAAACACCTAGTCATAATTGATTATGTAAAAATATACAGAGTTAAAATTAAAATAATTTTTAAAAAGTAATACAAAATAAGCTATTCTTGTGAAAACAAAAATGATAGAATTATAAAAAATAATGTGTGTTCATTAAATGTATTTTTCCGTATTTTTGAAAACTGTTTTCACGCTAGCTAATTTTGATAATTTAGTGTGAATTTGCTTTATTTTTTTTAAGAAAAAAAACACATTTTTAACGCAACAGTACTTTGATGCTTGTTTAAACTTAAAAAACAAAAAATTGAAAAGTTTGAAACAATTTATTAAGTTAGTCAGAGTATCTTATTAAATAAACTCACATTAAACTTATTTTTTTATTAAGAAAACTATTTTTAATAGCAAATAATTATCACGAAAGCAAGTGTACTTTTCAAATTTTGATAAACTACTTTTAGAATTTGAAATTTTATAAAATGTAAAAATGTAATTAAGCCTCTGTTTTATGTTATGTTATTGGTTCTGGCTAGAAAATGCTAGCTATTTGGAGGGCTCACTCGTACGTAAGACTGTGTTTAGAGGAAACATAGCCCAATTAATGTGTTAGTGATTAATAATTGGGCTGGGTGAGTGTAAGTAGAAATTATGTTAACTTTAAGATACACTCAACACCCAACATTGAAGTAGTAAATTTTGTCTTCGAGATATGTATATCTAGAATTTTTATTTTTTTTCGGATATGTATATCCATAAGTGTTTTTTTTTATTCTGAAAGTGTATATCTGGAGGGGTTCTAGATGGTTATGTTCAAAAGGTTTTTTGTGATTTATTATTTCTGGATATGAATATTCGTATGGGTTATGGATGAGAAAATTTGGAAGGTAATGTTAAAAAAAACCTTTAAAGTCAATTCAATATAGAAGAAGTCTTGATATGACTCTTGAAGGTTTAATTTGGAATGTTATAAGTATTGCTAACAAAAAATATCTAAGTATGTTGCAGCACATTATTCCATATCACAAAATTTGTTTTGTTTTTGTTTTTTAACCTAAGATTAGTTACACAAATGTGCATGTTGCTTTATTTTATTATCTGAATTTTCGTCAGCCTAAGCCTTATATGAATAATAAAATGGTTGATTTGGACTGCATGTTTTCAACCTCCAATTCAAAATATTGATGAACTGAGACAAATGGGATTTGGTCATGGTGAGATTTTTCTAATAAGATTTTACAAAGATATGGTTATGTATAATTTTTTTTAAATTGAAAGTTACATGTCTATTGTGAGTGGCCCATACAGGTCAAACATTATAGGGTACAATGCCTTTTTTTATAATATTACGATTAAACTATCTACATTTATTGTTAAAGTTTTCAGAATTAGTATTTGAAGTTCCTAAGATATGTAGGGCTTAATATGGTTAGGATTTTATGCAAGGGATAACATGATTTCTACTATGCATATCTAAAAGTACCAAAAATGCCATTAAAAAAACTGAGGATTGATATGTATAACCAAAAGCATAATGATGCCTTATGGATAAACATATTCGTAGCCAAATAGTACAATTCTGAATGATAATATTCGTAGGTAAACATGACACTTTCGAATATCAATATCCATAAATAAAAATGACACTTCTGGATGTCAATCAATATCCATAGACAGATAGGTGACATGGACATAGTTAGATTTCAAAATTTACGTTGGATACATATAAAAAATGATATGGTGCATAAAGAAATTGTCCCAATCTTTATGAAAATTATCTATTTATTTATTTTTATTTTATATGTTTTTGACCCAGATGGTAGAAAAATTAAAATAGATTAAGCATATGTTTGAATAGAAAATTTATTATTTTATTTTTTAAAATGTTTTTAAATAATTTATTTAGATCAAATAACTTACATTTATTGAATTTTAAGATAATTTTTTAGATTCATTTACATATGAATTCCTTTAACATTTATATCATCATATTTACCTTTTAGAAAGATTCAACTATTAGGATAGATAATTTTTTAATTCCTTTACACATAAATTCCTTTAACATTTATGTCTATGTGGCTTTTAGATAATAAAAAAAAGTTAAATTTAACGTCAAATTCTTAAAAAAATGTTAAATATACGTGTTAAACATTGAGAAGAAGACTTCAAATTATAATAAGAAATTATATATATATATATATATTTTAATACTTCTATTATTATTTTTTATAATTTTATTATTATAATTATTTTTTATGATTTTATTATTATTTTAATATATTATTATTCTATAAATTTATTTTGATTATTATTATTATTTTAAAATTTTGTTGTTATTATTTATTTTATAATTTTACTTTTATTATATTATAATCTATATGTTATAACATATAAGATAATGTATTATGCTGACATATATAATTGATTTTTTTTAAAGCATCACCATGTATTAAATCACGAATAACATATTTTTATACTGTTCATAATCAAAGCTAAACTGAGGAATCAAATTATGTGAAAGCAAAACATAACAACTATAAAAGAAAATCAGTATAGTAGTGGAAACGATAATGAAAAGGTTAAATTTGTTAGAGTTTCCTTTTGGGATTTTTGCTAATCCACCTTTCCTCGTGTCAAACCAAAAGTAGTTTCAATGGCCCATGACACATCTTTTCTATCCACTACCATTCAACTCTCTGCTACCAATTTCCATTACCCTGTTCTGTTCTGTTACCATCGTTTCCTTTTCCGTATACAAATATCTAATTCAAATCATTCTCTGCATCAAAAACAAGTTGGAATCAATTCACGGCGTGATTCCGCAGGCCACAATTTCCTCTTCACACCTTATTCCACAACCGCAAACACATGGAGATTGGCATTTTCGGACGAATCCGATCGTTTATCGCCGCCACTGACGACAAATTCATTGAAGAAAACGTAACAAATAAATTTAGGAGTAAAATAGAATTCACATTCCACTAAAACGGCAAGCATAGGAACATTTTTTCATTAATTTTCTAATTCTAATTCTACTCAGAGCGATTGAACACAAAATAAAAAAACGGAACAAGGAGAAAGTAAGGAAAGAGCACAAGAGGCGCAGATCCACAAGTCAGAGATTACGGAAAGAAAGTGCTAGCCATTCGAAGAAATCGCTAATCTATTATTCTTCAGCAGGTATTTTCGCGGTTGCACATCATGCGCTTAAACTCCTCGAAGTTGACGTCGCCGTCGCCGTCGGAATCGACGGATTTGATCATGCTGTGGCATTCGTCGATGGAGCATCTCATTCCGAGGCGGTTCAGCACCTGGCAGAGCTCGGTGGCGGAGATGAGGCCGTTCTTGTCCTGGTCGTACAGGTTGAAGGCGTCCTGGAGCTCCGTGTCACCGCCATCTGCGGTTTCGGCGCGGCAGAACGCGGCGAACTCAGAGAGGTTAATGAAGCCGTCGTGGTCGGTGTCGAGGTCGTCCATGACGTTCTGGAGCTCTTCCGGCGGCACGCCGGATCCGAGAGAACGGAGGACGTTGTCTAGCTCGCTGACGGAGATCTTGCCGTCGCCGTTGGTGTCGAAGCGACTGAAAACTCGCTTCATCTCGTCCATGTCCTGGAGGTACACGGAGGATTTGGCACCGGCGTCAGGGTTTGGTGCGGCGTCGCCATTTCCCGTTGCAATTGGATTCGTTGCCATCTTCTCCAATAAATGAGATTAAAGGATTTGGTTTTATCTGTTAACGAAAGAGAAGGTTATTGAAATTGTAAGGTGAATGGAGCGTGCCATTTTATACACTCGTTTCGTTTGGAAGTCGACGGAAAAACCGTTGATTTTTTAAGAAATTAATATTTATTATTTTTTTACATAAAATATTATGTCTTTTCAGTATTTTTGTTAGGAACTTTCTAAAAGTGTGCTTAGAGACGTAAGATAAGATCATAGAAATATGTTTTACTACAAAATCACAGAATCAAGAGTATTATTTTTGTTAGGTAATTCAAAATTTTCTGTTATGTATTAATGTAACATAATAAAAATTAATTTTGATATCATAATAATTAGAGATTCAAAATTTGATTGCTTTTTTCCACTGGGATTCTATGTCATGCAACTGCAATTTAAAAGAAAATTAACCCACAAAAAAAAAAAAAAAAAAAACATAATATTACTTTTTTATTTTGAAGTGATTAAAAAAAACTCAAGATATATATAGTCAATATTCTGACCACAAACATAATCTTATTTGGCAAATTTATACTAATTTTCAAGAATAATACTTTTAAAGGAAAGTTAATAAACCCATTATACATATCTTTAAAAGAGTATTTAAATATAAAAGTGAAATTGTCATTTTTTATTAGGATTTTTAACATACTTTTAAGAAACGTTTATACCTTAATTATTTAATAAAAATATTTATTATCAATACAAAACATTTTTTATTTTCCATTTCATCAGTTGCATTGACTACATAACATAACTGTTACTAAGTAATTTAACGATTAAAAAAATAAATAAATAAATTACATAATTCTAAAGGTGAAGATAATGTCACACATAGAATATCCAAATAAAGAGGATAGGAAAAGACAACACTGGTAAATTACAAAAAATAAATTATGAAACTATCATAATGAAGACAAAATGATAGTTAGTGTTCTGTAACGTCATGTTAAAAGATGCTAATAATTAAACGTACTAAAAGTGTTACAAGAACTTGTTTATAAATTAAAAATAAAATTATTTAATAACTGCATGTCTCTGTAAAAGTAAAAATATTCGTTTTCTTAAAACTGTTAACAGATATTCTAAAAACACTTATTAGCATATTTGACTAATTCAAACAGATTTGAATAACTCAATTCTTAAAAAAAATAAAAAAATCAAATTGATATTTTTTTTTAATTTTATTCCACTGTCAGTTCTTTTATCAATTTGTAATTATTTTTATCAATGGAATACCACTACTTATTTTTAAGTATATTCATTAACTATAGTTAATTAAAGCTATAAATTCATAGTTTTTCTTTTGTTACAAAGTTTTCTATAAAAAATTTTATGTTTTTCACAAAATTATTTTCATAATAAAGTTTGAGTTTTATTAGTTAAACAATATCATTGTGATAAAAATATCGTATTAGTTTGATTAAACAGCTTAAGATGATAATAATTAAAATTTATAATTTAGCAAGTTACTCGATTATTTCATAAAACTCTTTTCTGGATCATCGTAAATATTATATAAATATTTTTAAAATATATTTTTTGTCAATAAATGTTATTTTTTAAATATATAATTAACTATATATATGTTTAGTAGACAATTAATTATTCTGTTGCATGATCTATTATTAATTTGGCCATTTAATCGATTATTAGAATCAAAATTAAGTTTCAGCATGCTTTTGCTTGTTTACTTGTTTTTATTTATTCATTATTAATGTACTTATATATATAATTATTAATGCTTGTGCACACCTAATTTAATGAAAAAATTTATAAATTCAATTCAAATGCTTCTGAAAATTCTTCTCATTATTCATTATTCTTATAAGTAAACATTTAAGACATATTCTTTTCTCCTTTTTACTAAGTGATGACATAAGCAGTATTTATTTACATCTTTCATATAAGTATAATTATGAATTATATAAATTTATAAATTTATAGTAAAAATTTATGTATATAATTATATTTTAGTTTTTTAAAATATAAGAATGTTTCTCATAATTAATTTAAAAGTATTTATTCTTTATTTTTATAATTATAAAAATAATTTATATATTAAATTTAAAATTTTAGAAAATTATATATTTTTCATTTCTAAAATTGTGGTAAAACTATTATAAAAAATCAAACAAATATTTTTAAATTAAATACTTCATATATACGTATTTTATGAGTGTTTTTCAAATATTGATATTCGATACACATCATTAAAAAAGCGTGTTCAAATCTTAAAATAGGAAATCACAATATAATTTTTTTTCATTGTGGTAATATTTTAGTCAATTTTTGTTTTATAAAAAAACTCAGTGTGTTATATTAATTAATTACAATTTAATGATATTTTGACTAAGATATTTGGCAACCGACAGACAGATAGCCGACGAGACTGCTTGTGGTTCGTGCTAATCTAGAAAAACGTGTGACGTGTTCAATGATCTCGTTACGTGTGCAACTATTTTTTTATTTTCTATTATTATTATATTTATTTATTTGTGGCTAATTCTGACAGTAAATAAAAAAAATCATTCGTGGCTACCCTTCAAATAGGACACGCCACTTATCAACACGGCTTCAACACGCATGTAACTTTAATACGTGAAAAGGATATGAAGATAAATTATTTTTTATTGTCCTCTTTTTATAAAATAAATAAATAGGACTATTTGCCAACTACTATTTTAGGAAAATATACATCAAAGCTAACAAGTAATCAAAAAACAAATACAAGTTTGGGATTTTTAGAAAAACTATTTCAGGATAAGCATTTTATTTTTTAATTATATCCTTTCTACCGTGTTAAATAATACTAATTCAGAAAATTTAATTAAAAAGTAATATATTTTTAAATAAAAGGTAACAAATAATAATTTGAAAAACAAATTATACATGAAATTAAGAATGATTGTCATGATATTGGTTTTGTTAATCACAAAATCTCATATGACTTATATATCAAAACTATTTTAAAATATATTGTCATTTGATGCCTTCAAAACCTAAATATAATTAAAAAAAAAGTCATTCAAGAACATATGATTTTACCTTTACTAAATAAAAAAAAGTAACATTTAAAAAAAATTGAAGTAGTCATCCATTTGACAACTTTGTCAAAAATATTTTAAACAAAACACGATAATTCAAAAAACTTGAAACACTATGGAGAACTTAAAAAAATTATATTTGGAAGCAAGATTCTATTATTTCAAATCGTGCTTCCAAGCCTCATTTACACATTTATGTAAATTTTCAAAATTTATTCATATTCATAAATTTTTAAGAAAATTAAATTATCCTAAGATGCTCACTCAATCTACATACCCAATAATCAATTGTTACCACATTACAAATTAAATTATGCTTCTTGATAATCTCTGAAAATCAAATCCTAATAATAAAATATCCCACACTATACTCAAAATTACCAAAATATGGAAGTTGAATAAGTAAAGGGTGAGAGAAAAGTTTACTTAAGGTAGAATTTGTGGCTATCTTGAAAAAGAAAAAGAAAAGTTGGAATGAAGAATAAGGTGTTTGGAATGAATGAATAATGTTTTTGAAGTTTCTAAGTGTAACTCCTATGTTACTACTCATTTGACCCCTATCTGTTTTTAATTTTTATTATGTTGCAGTCCAAAAGCAAAATTCAACAACAAGGCCCATACCCGCTTCTACTCTTTACACCCCTCTAAAATGCTATTTTCAAATGAAATTTTAACCAACAACCTCACATGCATTCTTTAAATAAAAATAAAAATATATAATAAATTTAACTACCCCTTTTTAATTAATTTCAAACAACTGTATTATCACATAGAAATAAATCCTTATTGTTCCTGCCGAAAATAAGTTTTGGGAGTGCAACTCGATGAAGATGGTATATTTCTTAAAGAATGAGTTTTTTAATTAGTCTCCAATGAGAGTGAGATATCCAAATGAAAATGACTATTCGATGCTTAAGTCACTAGGAGCACACAAAAATGACAAGTTCTTAATAATATGAGAGTTGGGAGTATGAGATAAAATAGATTGTACTTTATAGATAGTAAATATTTATAGATTAATAAGATAATATCCTCTGACTGATCGAGTAATTTGGATTAACCACATAATTTATTATTTTATAATAGTTGTTCATCATTTAAGATTAATTGATCAAATCATTTTATTCATGATGATCATCGTTCAAAATATAAACTCGGTTAAAAAAGTTGTGTAGTGACTCAAAGCTCTTAAATATTCTTGATCTTAACATTTACACAATTAATACTTCATATATTTAACCATGATTGATAGGTATGAAAGGATTAAATAAGTGGCAATCGAAATGCTTGGAAATGTTATTTTCGTAATAAAAAAGTTTCACATTCTTTAGAACATTGTTGAACATAGTATGTTCATCACTATAGTATTTATCAACAATTAAATTTCATTTAAAAATGTGGTTTAAGATTCCCATTTTTGTCTTTGTAAAAGTTAATAACTTTCTCAAAATAAATCTCAAAAACTCAAACTTTTTTAGTCTTCGGCTCTACTAATATATAGATAACCAAAAAAATAAGGAAGTTATAACTTTCATTTGTAAATGCTATTAGAAACGAGGGTAGCAACCTCCCAAAATAATTTTTGAGTCTAAAAATACTTCCGAATGAAATTTAAGCAAATATTTAATATATGTTTGAGTTAAAATGAATAGAACTCAAATTATTTTACTCAGGAAACAAATAATTAATCCTTCTGAATTCATACTATGAAGCACACATTTTTATATGAAATTCGTAAAACTAGTTTCGTAATTTGAAACCAAGCATGCACATGACATGGTCCGCAACTCTTGTTACTTGTCATGGATGATCTTCTCTTCCATTGCTTTTCCTTTGTTTATCGATGTTCTTCCAAAATCTAAGCATGTGGAATGAAGGTATCTGATTTTTTCAAGGGCATAAACAGTCAGTAGTGTGTGTTTTTTTCTTAGTTTAAATTAATACTACAAACGACCTTTGAGTGGTTAGAAACATAAAAACAAAAAGCAGCCACTAAGTGTATGCCCCATTGGCATACACACACCATTGGCTATTATTGATCAACAATGTATTTTCCAAAGCCTTCAATACATTCACAATCTCTTATCGAATTTATGTCCATAGTCTTGTAGGTAAAATAGGAGGGTGCCTCTAAATTAAGGTTCAAATCCTTTACTTTGTTGTGTTATTGATTTTAGCGATGTTATCTTTTGTATTTGAGTTTGAAACATTTACGCTGTTTGTAGAAACGAAAAATGTATTCCAAACACTTCAATTTGGGAAATTCACCCTTAGGTCTAGATTAAAGAGATTGTTTCAGTACTGTCAATATAGTCTTACATTGTTTAAGAGTCGATGTCAAGGATAATATATAATTCCTTCTCCCTCAATCCGTCGAAAAGTTTTTTAAAGATAAAATCATGACAAAACACTTACCTCCAAAACAAACTATACCTTAAATACAATGATTGACCCTCTTACAATCCTATCTCTCGGATTTGAGATCTGAAATTCTTGAATTAGTATGTAACCAGAAGCAAGCATACTCTACTCCCATGTGCTGTTATCCATCATCATTTCACTATCAAGTTATCCCATAATGAAACCAATGAAGTGAACAGAATAAGAATGTGGAGGCAGGTTTTAATTTCATTAATCACGTGAAGAGAACAGCTTTTAAGGTTAGTGTTTGCAAAATCCAAGTACATCAGTATCAAGCTCCAAAGCCAAACAGACAAACTAAGCACCAAATTCGCGAAATAGACTAATCATAAGCCAATTAGGGACAAAAAAGGTACACAGACGATGTGGGGTTATAGAAAAATAA
This sequence comes from Phaseolus vulgaris, assembly GCF_000499845.2. NCBI lineage: Eukaryota > Viridiplantae > Streptophyta > Magnoliopsida > Fabales > Fabaceae > Phaseolus > Phaseolus vulgaris. Next base: position 49,429,839 of record NC_023758.2, read on the forward strand.
TAGAATGTGCTTTACCACCTCACATTTGAACACATTAGGTAATAATACTGAACAAACCAAAACAAATCAAAGTCTTCAAAAGTGGCATGCCATAGCACATTGTGTGACATAGATCGAAAATGAATTGCCAAATATAGGAATACACAACATAGAGTATTATACTAAGAGATAATAGAAGGGTAGGTGGGTAAAAAGTAACTAGGTTAAAGTGGTAGGTGAATAGTTGAGTTGAGTTCAGTGGCGATGAGGGCAGAAAGTGATTAAATAGTTAGCTTTGGTGCAAGTGGCGATGCTAGTGGGGTCATCGTAGGCGTAGGAGTAGGCCTTCGGGCATGCGCTCTTGAAGATCTTCGAATACACCGTGGGCTTGCAGGCCTGCGGGCTTCCGTACGAGCCCGTGCAGCAGTACTTCGGGGAGTTGAAGGCGGAGCAAGCGCTCTTGCAGGCCACCACGCGCTTGTTGTCGCGTGAACGCACCTGAAGGCCCACCGGGCACATGGTGTTCAGGTCGCTCACGCAGCCCGCGTAGCTGCATTTTCCGGATCCCTTGAAGGGGGTGATGGAGATGGGCAGGTTGTACCCGTCCACCAGGCTCACGTCGTAGAAGTCCTGCTCGTTGCCCAGGGTGAACTCCGCCAGGGTGGCCGGCGGGGTGCCGCCGATGCCGTTGCAGTAGAGGGACCCGCCGCAGTCGCCGGTGGCGCAGCGGCCGCGTCCGGAGGCGTCGAAGGCGCAGCCGTGGCGGCCCCAGAAGCGGCCGGACCAGAGGGCGGGGAGTTGGAGGGAGTAGGCCCGGTTGGGGGCGAGCTTGAAGCCTCCGCGGGCGAGAATGGGCTTTCCGGCGCTGGGCTGGATCCCGGGCCACACTGGGTGCGGACACTTGTTGTAGAATACGAATGAGGAGGCTGCTGAAGCCTTGAGCGGTGAGAGGGTGGAGAGTAGGAAGAAGAGTGCGGTGAGAGTGATGGGCTTTGAGGCCATGGTGAGAGTGATGAATGTGTTGTGTTTCGCAGTTAGTAGCTTTTATAGACTCATAAGTGTGTTTAAGCAAGATTAGTAAATGATGTTGTTGTTTTGATTTGTTGTGGTTCAAAATTAGGTTAAAATGTGGACCCTATGCACATATATACGTTGGGCGAGGCAGCTTTTATAAAGTGTGAAAATCGAGGAGGAAGGTTGGAAAGGAAAAGTGAAAAAAAATGAAAAGAAATGGAAACATATGCTACAATATTCAGATACACAAACAAACTATCAGCCTTTGATACGATTTCTGAGATATTAACCTAAGTCGTGTAAAGTTGATACGATTTCTGAGATATTAACCTAAGTCGTGTAAAGTTGATACGATTTATTTCAGATTTATAATTTTTTTCTATAACGATTTTATTTTAATAAAAACAAGAAAAAAAAATTCATATAAAAAAACTAAAATTGGTTAAATTATTTTTAAATGATAAAACATTGTGAATAACTTAAAAAGAGTAAAATTGCAAGCTGATTTGGCTCAGGTTTTGACACGACCGTTTCCTCCTTGCAAGGTTGTGGTGGATGGGAAACTTGTGTAAGATACTTGAAGTATGTTTATATTTGAACTTTCTTTGTCACGTACACTTTTTTTTTTGTATAAATAATTTATGAGTACTCCATTAATTGGTTATTCATATTCATTTCCAAGGAAGTACTGCAGCAGGTTGAGGAATTGGGAACACTCACTGTTAGAGAACGTGACAGCATAACATGATCATCACCTTCAAACATATATTCTCCATATAATAACCAATAGTGTAATAAAAATAATTATACTTTCTTCACTTTAATTATACACTGTATTATACTTGTTTAAGGTTTTTATATATACTTGTTCTCCTTCAAAGTTTTTTTTTTCAATAATTTTTTTTTTCAAATTAATTACAAAAATGTTATATTTTTTCTATAAGAATTTATTTTTTAAATATCATAGATTAGTTGATATTTTTAGAATTTTTTGCCAAAATAGAACTTTAAAAATATATTTAAGGAAATTGAGAAATAGACATTCTCAGAATTTGAATGATCTATTATTGCATTTATTTTTCAATTTTATAGTTGAGCATAAAGTAGGTGAAGTTAGGATTTTGACAGAGCGCGTGACAAAACAGTAGCATAGAATCTTTGTGTAGAAAACAGAATCTCAGAAACTTACGAATCCAATAGGAAAGAGACGCGCCCATGCATGCACGTCCATCCCACTGTCGGTGTGTGTACGGCTACGATGATTTTACAAAGTTGGTTAAGGAGGGGAAGTGAAGGTGTGGTTAAAGGAGAATTAGAGAGTGCAGAAGGTAAAAAGGCTAAACGACATGTAACCCACGTGAGCTACTAATTTTAAGGACAACCTCTTCTGCTCCTCCTTTGGGCCACAAAGTCAAATATGTCTGTTAAATGTAAATTCGTCTTGTTAAATAAAATTAATTATTATATAATTGTATTTAAGTCTAATCGAACTGATTCATAATTAAAGTTTGTCACCCATTTATATATAATAAAATGGTCTGGTTGATATATTCTAACATTAAATTAAAAACTTCTACTGCAGTATTTTTCAAAATTACTTTGCTAATATTACCCAACTTCAGTATAAAAAGGATCCACGTTCTCAAGGTCATGCTATTCAGTTTTAAACAACTTTTTCCCAACGGTTACCTAACGTTTACAAACTTTAGGCATCATCATATCCTTTACTCAACCATATTCGTTATATGCTTTATTAATGGCTAAGGATTATTTTCATTTTCTGAATAAAAAAAAAGTTAAAATAACCAGTTTAATCAAATAATAAGCTATGTTTCTTGGCGTTTTTATTATTTACAAATTTTGGTGTTTGAAAATGGTTTTTCTTTGGCCATAAACAATCATTAGACTGTTACTTTATGCATTGTGACTCATAGTGGTAAAAAATCCAAATTACAAAATTCAATCTATTCAAATTCATATTAATGATCTAAATTCATATTAGTTTTAATCCATTTAAATGGATTTATCTCAAATCCAAATCCATATTTTTTTTATTTTAAATCCAATCCATTTAATTGGATATGGATTATATATGGATTGGATACATTTTTGGATTATCCAAATTGTATTTTGGATTAGATTTTGACTTGGGTTCGATATGGAGTTGAGCGGGCCTAGGCCGATATCCAGATGATTGGGCCAAGGCTGATGTCGAGCCGAGCGGACCCAAGCCAATGTCGATCCGCATCCAAGTTGAGTCGGATTAAGCCCAATTTGAGCCAAGTTAGTTTGTGTTCATATCAAAATGAATTTAATGTATTTGACAAAGTGGATTTAATCTAGTTAAGAAAGTGGATTTAATCTAGATTTAATCCACTTTAAATGGATTTAAGAAAAATCCAAATAAATTTGATCTAGTTTAAATGGATATGGATTTTAAATCATGTATCCAATCCATGACCACTCCTAATTGTGACAAATGGTTGCTTGCACCTATCATTTTAGAATATTGTTTTACCCCTTTTAAAAATGACTTATGAATTTATTTTTTCAAAATATTTTTGAAATATATTTTCTAGAATGTTAATTCTGGATTTATCAATTTGAAAATAAAAAAAATGTGTTTTGGAAAGGATATTTTGAAATCTGAAAACACTCTTGCTTACGGAACTCTTAATTTGAGAACACTTTCATGGAACCCTTATTCTTGAATCACCAAAAACTGTGAAAGGGTAATTTTGGTATTTAAATGAATATATACGGTGCAGAAAGAAATTTCCAAATGATTAACACAATGAAGCTCCTTGAAGAATGGCCCAGCTTGTTTTGCGTATTGTCATACATTTGTTTTTAAAAATATTATCTCTTATTATCAGTGAAGTGATGACAATTTTTAAGGTATAATTTTTTCTTAATTTTCTTCTCAGTTCATTAAATTTGAATTATAACATTCTGAGGTATTTTTTAATAAATAATGTCTAGCATGTATTTGCCCGTCCACGTGACATCTTTTTCAGAAAACTGTTAAATAAATAACTTTTAAAATTAATAAATTTTCATGAAAATTGCATTTAAAATAAATAAGTAAATCCAAATAATAAAATACAACAATAAACTAATAAATATATGACCAAATAAATAGAGTATTATATTTTATTTTTCCATCAAACACTATTATATTATCTCGATAATAGTCACATGTGTGGATTCGATCATTACAAAGACACTTAAAGTAGTATTCTTAAACTCCCTTTCATGTCTTTTTAATTCTTTCTTAGCACTTAAGGATTGTGTAATAATTTTTTTTTTGGCTTCCATACACCAGTGGAAACAAACATAACATAAGTATCACTAAAAAACTATAAAAAAATTACTAACATAAGATTTAACCTTATATGGGAAACAATTAGTATTTTGATAATTTGTATTTTCATTTGTTTATCTATTTGTATTTAAAACATATTAAACTATATAACTTTCTTTGTTTTACGTAATATTTATATAATTATAATTTATTATCTATCTAATCTTTAAAATCTGGAGTGAATATAGTTTTAGTTTCAAATTTTAAACAAATATATATATATATATATATATATATATATTCAATTAAAAAATGTGAACCATATTTGATGAAATAAATTTCAAATTTATTTTCAATCCTCTAACACTAAATTTGAGAAAATAGAATTGTATTTTTAAAAAACCAAAGATTAATTTGTTTATATGTTCGGAACGATGAAAACTCATCTCACTTAAAATTCCATAGACTAAAACCATTTTACAACAGAAATTAAGGATTAAAAATATAAATAAGTTTTGAATTAATTTTGAGTAAAAGTTGTTAGGAAGTGTACTTTAACTCTCTTAAAAAAAAATAGTCATCGAATTTATTTCTGTACTTTATTTATTTGAGTTATTTAATTACTTTTGGAAAAGTTACCACAGGTAGTTTTGACATTGACATGGCAATTTTTTTTTCCAAATTTCTAGTGTCATGAGTTGCGGTCCAATTTTGTTTTATATAAAAGACACGTTATGCTAAAATTTGAGATGTGGCTTAACCATCTGCATGCATGGGATAAATGATAAGTTCAAACTCCTAATAAATTTAATAACTATTTCATACTCATTATCTTGATTTTTTTTTAAATTATAAAATTTTATTTTTTTATTTATTGTGTTACCTTAAATACAGGTTCTGAAACCAGTCTGGTTTTACCCTTGACATGTGAATTTCTGCACTTTTATTATTATTGTCTACCTAGTTTCTAAAATGATATTTAGGAACATTAGGGTAAGTTTCCTAAGTTACTAAATAGCTTATTTGGTTTAATTACACCATCAGAAAATGTAGTTGAACATGTACATATATGCACTGATTTGTAAATCAGTTTTTCTCCTCTCAGAAAGTATATGATTAATGCTTTAACACATGTAATACACTGTCCAACCCTACCAAACAAAACAAAATAGCATGCTTATTCTGGATTTAAGAACCAAAGTAATCACAAAACTTTGCAGCACATGAGCTTCAACTTACAAAATCCAAATGAGAGTGAAATGCATTATTTTGAACATTTTTCAGATACCCCAAATCCAAGTCCTTGAAATACAGTTTTCATTATGAAAATTTAAATCAAAATGATGTTACTTGTGTAGCTTTTGTCTTTGATTTATGAACTGTGATGCATATAGAAGTGCAGTGAATATCCACTTGAGTTCCATGCGTAAGAAAGAAGGAAGTGAGAAATGAAAAACAGATGTAGCAAGAAAAGAGAAGAAAATGTATGGCCCTTAGTCCGTGTTGTTGGTTCAGTTTGGTTCTAAAGCGACCGATCTGTGAAGGGCTTGGATTTTAGTTTCTGCAACTTTGGAGTAGATGCTGTAGGGACTAATAGAGGACCAAGTAGGTAGGTAAGCCACAGCTTGAAAATCACCCCTTTTCACAAACTATTGCACCACCCGTGATCACGAACCAACCATCTCTCTTCTCTCTCCATACATGCATTCATCTTCCAACATATTTTAATATCTCTCACTGCATTTCCCTATTCATTCGTCACACTTCCCAACTAATCTTGGATTTTTATCCTCTATTATGTCTTTATTCGGTTAGTCTGGTTTGGTGTTGGAGTTGATTTTTTGAGAGGGTTAGTATTTTGAGAAATTGTCTGTGTTACATTAATAGGTTGTCCTTGTTTCTTTGTAAATGAATTTAGGGTCTAATGTCTTTGTAAATTGTTTATTACTGATGAAAAAAAGTCCTTCTATTTCACTCCCCTCTTCAAGAAAAAGAAGACAAAAACATTGTATGATTTACTTTGTAGCCATGAGCATGCATGCTAGCTAGCTAAATACCAGGTTGTCTTGTGAATTAGATGTAAAGGAAACACGGAAATATGTATGGTTCAAACTATGAGGGTTGTTATGCATGCATATTGTTTAAACTGTATAATGGTCCCCCACTCACGGCTTAAATGGCTGCAGAGGGAATATTTTGGCCATCCTTTTACCCTGGTGATGCTTGACGCCTCTTGAGTGACACGTCCTAGTCTTAGGCCTTAAGATTTTTGAAAGATTGATCATATGCCCTAATGTAATAAACCCTACCTCACAGATGCACAGTGTCTTCAAGGAACTAGCCAAATGTTCCAGGTTTAGCCATACACAATGATCAGAACTCTCAGAACTGCTCTTCTAGATACTTATTTATTTGGACTTTTTCTCTCTTTCTCTTATATAATTATATTAAAAATTTAATTTTTTATAGTAGTATTCATATAATTAACTTATTAGCTCAGATGGGTAGGCTTAGGAGATGTTTGGACAAAGGATAGGAAGCACTTCTTAAAGATAAAAAATGGTCATATATACATGGACAAAGAAGTTATATGTGTTGCATTGAATATATTGTGTTGGTTGGTGAAGCATGATAGGTGGATATTCTCTTCTTTTCGTAAAACTAAAATTCTAGTCTGACTATATCAGGATTATTTAATTAGGTAGCAAAACAATTTAAACTTGTTTCAATTGAATTCACGAACGTTACCTTAAATGTTCTGTTCCTTTTAGGTGCATTGATGTGATTTCTTTATTGTAATAAATTGGACTACAGAGTTCACCCGATCAGAACATTGATGGTAATGTACAGTATTGTTTTCCAACTATGCAACAAAAGAACAAAAGTAATTCTCCAACCCATGCTCATAGTTACTTCAACATCCTACTGTCACATCTTATTCCCATTTCAGATACCATGTCTTTAATCAAACCCTCACATCAAATTCCTTATACATTCTTTATTTAAGTCCCTCACTCCTTCTTCCACCACCTTTTCCTGTTTCTCTCACCATACATATCAGAAGCAGAAGCAGCAACAACAACAACGTGTGTACATACATATCAAGTTCCATAAACAACAAACCCTTGGACTTAAGTAATTTTTTGATTCAATCAACATAGTCAAAATGCATTTTAAGGCAAAATACCTCACTCAAACTAGCGTCCTATTACAGCACCAATTCCTTGATACATAACATCCATGACAATAAAAGTAGTACTATTTTCTAACAAAATACAATGTCTAAACGCAGCCCCATGATTTTACATACACGGCAAGTTTTTCCTTTCTAATAACTTCACTTCTTCAATGGAAGGAACTCAAAAAACTGGCTGGGGGCATTCATTGCTGAGACCGATACCTCTGTCTCTTTGTGGTGGTTAAGGTTGTCACTGCTTTCATCCCCGTTCCTTATTGGGAAAAGTTGAAGTGTTTGAGATTCCACAGAATTATCATCGGTGTTGATACTGCTTAAGTGGATAATACCGTTTTCTCGGTTAGGTGAAATGAAGAAGCTGAGATCATGAGTCTTAATGAGCTTTGGGTCCATTACTCTTGCTGTGACAGAGGGTGTGGTGGCCATGCTAGAAGTAGAGATGGTAGGAGGTGTGTTTATGAGGTGGGGTGAAACCGAAGGAGGGGGAGGACAAGATAACTGCATCATGTGCCACGTGGCATTCCTCTCCATTAAGTTTCTTGTGTGCTGTGTGTGGTGTAACTCTTCTTCATCGAATTGGAGCCATCCTTCTGTTCTACAATCTGCTTTTGCTGCTGCCCTTTGTATTGAAACAGATTCCTGAAGATTTTAAATGTAGGCATGCAATGGAAACAAACTGGTGAAAACCTCAACATGTGTGGTAAAAAGCCAAAGGGCAAAGGAAAAAAGTTATTGGAGAGCACAGATTTCAAATGGGCATGCACTCCTAGTTGGTAGTATTTTCAAATAAAGTTGCATGGTCTATGAGAAGTCAAATTAAAGTAGGGTGAGAGTTGTCTTTTCCACCATGAATATGGTGCTCAATTCCATAGAATATTGTATGGAGTGTCCAAAAGCTACTGGCCTGAATGACATGAATAAGCACAAGCCCCAAAAGCCCAGCTAAGTTTCATCACAGCAGCCCCGACAGAAAGGAAGGAATGCAGCTTTTAGGACCTTTTCATTTCCCAACAAACAAAGCTTTTGTTAGGGTCCTTTCCCTAGCTAAACCTAGCTGGCTAGTGCATATCTTTCTATTCAACTTCATTCTCTAGTAATCATATGCCAATAATTAATTAAATCACTGCTTAATGGACCCTTATCATACCCTTAAACTTTTTGCTGATTAAGTACTCAAAATCCAAAGTTGAAAAGACAAAGGAGGATATAGAATAATAATAGACCTTTGCAAGGGTACTGCAGTTTGTAGAGGATTCCCAGTTCTTGGTCTGTTCCACTTCAAACACTGTCCTACTTGCCCCTGTAGACAAAAAGAAAAACAAAAAAGAATATAACTTTACATCTCAAGCAACAACCCGGATGAGAGAAAAAAAGAAACAAAACAAAACTCAATTGGAGAAAATAAAAAAGAAACAAATCAACACACTCTCATTATTTGTCTCTTTCATGCAAAGAAACAAGCATGGTGGTAATTATGTGGTCTGGTTTTTACCTAAGTCTTTCTTGTCAAGAGTACCATCAAAGTCACGGGTGTGATGACCCTCAGCCGCTGACTCCATTTGACGGCGGCGTTTCTGTCTTTCCCTCGCTTTGTGATTCTGAAACCAATAGAAAACATTCTTCCCTTCAATTTTTCCAAACCTTCGAAGCTGTGCCGTGATTTGTTGGATTTGCTCGGCAGATGGTGTTCTTGTCCCTCTTCTGTACAATTCCTCCAATGCCCTTAGCTGCTCCGGAGTTGGATTCCACCTTGAACTCACCACTACGGGTGGAGGATTGAACTCTCTCTTGCCCTGATCCGCCACTGATGCTAATAGAAAAAAAACTCTTCACACAAGTGTATACACACACCATGTCTGCATGCAAACAAACACAGCCAGAGAAACAGAGAGGACAGAGAAAAAGAGGCTGGTAAAAAAAAAAAGTAACATACCCAGATTGTGATATTGTGAAAAAAAGTCGTTGCCATGATGGATGCGGCTCAAGCATGGAGAGTTTGTGTTTGGAGTGTTGTTGGGAGAAGTGACTGGCCTTGGCATGAGAGGCCTGAGTTTTCTTCCATTGAGTCCATAATCAGCCATGCTGAACTCACCACCTTCGTTGTAACCAACCATCCACATTGCTGCAGGGTTGTTCTTGAGTTATTAATGAGGAAAAGTTAGGGTTTATGGCAGTGTTGGGGTGGTGGGGGATGGAAAGGGGTTATAAATAGGTGAAGGAAGGTAGTATACCTATATTTAGTATCTAGAATCAATGAAGTGCAATAATAAGTAGGGGGGAAAAGTGGGGTTCTCTTCGGTTGTGTTGTGGAAATTGAAATGGAGGAGTGGGGGAGAATGGGAGAATGGGAGTTAAAGTTGAGAATCTAAAAAGGGGTGGGGAGGATGCAAGGCAGTGAGTGATGTGAAGGTGGCCCAGAAAATGGTAAGAGCTAGCTACTTGAGATGAAAAGTAGAGAAGGCTTATATATGGCATGGGTGGATGGTAATAAAGAGGTGAAGGGAGAAGGGCATTCTTGGACATCCATATCAACTAGATATTAGATGGTGTATAAGTAGGTGCAAACCTGACTTTCTAGGTATGAGATCGAGTTAGATTTAAAGTACTCTTCTTAATGACATCAAAACCATTTAAAGTCTATCTTAACAAGAGTTTGTTGGATCTACAGTGTGATATAGTATGGAAGAAGTGTATTATGAAAGTACCCATGTTGAAAGTGAGTAGTTAGTTGAAGTTGAAGCTGAAAGTAGAGTAGTGTGTGAAGTATTTTGTGTCTGAGAGGGAGAGAGAATGAGAAAGGGAGTTGTTGGTTTAATATGGGACAAAGTGAGGGGGACATGAGGTTGACTAGGCTATTTAGAGAGAGAAGGTGTGAGAGAGGACAAAGGCAAAAAAGAAAAGCAAAGAAGGGAGTCAGTGAGGAAGCGTGGAATTCTGGGAGATTTTTGGGAGTAGCAAATGAAAAACGACGTGACGATCATGAGGGTTATCATGAGCCTCATCACCCCTTCTCTTTTCCCCCTCTCATTTATTGTTCCCTTCACGTCTCGTGCCTTTCACACTAATTCTCAATCCGAACTGCCCCTCTCTCCCTCTCTGCTACTCCTAACCTTTTCTTTGTCTAATATGCTGTCCATTGTCCATGCACACCACACTCTCTCTCTCTCTCTCTCCCTCCCTGCACAATCCACTGTACGGACTTCAATTCTTCTCTCTCTCTCTCTCAATCTTCATTTTCATCTCACCATATGTCTTTCTATCTATCACTATTCTGTCTATATTTTCCTTTTCCAATAGTCATTTTTAAACGGTGCTGTGTGTTTTTGGGAGCATGACATCTTCTTTGTTCAAGTAGGTTGGCTAGGTACCTAAAAGTTAAAATGCCCCAGAGACGATAAATAGTTGAAAAGTAATGAAAATAACCTTAGTTCATATCATGAATCACAAGTTGTTGTATATTAGAAGAGCTTGTGGAAGTATTATTGTAAATAGTTGCACCTTTGAGTTTGGTGGATGCAGCAATTAAAGAAGGAAAATTACTGCATGTTATGTTACCCATTTGGAATCTTTTTGCATGGTCCAGATGAATTAATTGGATTAAATTGATGGAGCAATTGTGTCCATGTGCTCTGTGTGTGTGGCCTGCTTCGTCTGTTTTCTCTCTCCTTTTGCCTCTTAGGTATAATCCCTTGGTCATAATGAAGGAATGACTCAATTCTCGAGTTGCTCATATGGAATTTCAAACCTATAATTGATTAATTATTTCTAGCTTTTCGTTGGGTGGAGGGCCTACTTCCTGCAAATTCTGAATCCCTACTATTTGTATGTCTGTTATTTATGAGATGTGCATGCAAAATATGTAATGAGAGTACCATGCAAACTACACCACTATCCACTCTCTACTGTGATTCTGTAATGTTGTGCATTTCCCCTACTCCTGCACTGCCAATAAAAGCCCTAATCACTTGTCATTTCTGGCTGGCTAGGGAAAACCAAACCAAACCAAACAAAACAAAACAAGCACCACCACCACACTCACCTACTCAATGCATCTCTTCCTAGGGTGGCCCCCTAAACTGTTCTCTATTAAGACCCTTCACCTGCATTTTCATTTAGTCAATGCTGCATAACATTGTGTATGGGAATGTTTTCTTCTCCAAGGCCTCTTCGTCGTTTAGCATGTTTAAACAATAATAAAACAAACTCCATAACTAACATACCATCAATCAACCCAACTTGTCAAGTCCTATTCAATGTAATCTTGTGTTTTTCCTTTTCTCTTTTTCCCCTCATACTCTTCTCCATTCTAAATATATATCATGGTATATATCATATGTTACCCGTGAATCTGAATCCTTTCCATAGAGTGTCTTGGAGTATGCATGTTAAGTTTCTAAAGATGTGCATGAATATTCTTGCTTCAGTTGGCCACTATTTTTCTCCATGTACGTTCTTCCAATGTGCTTATCCTGCGCTTGTGTTTGTCATTTAAAATTAGTTTTTTGGTACTTGTATCTGAAAAAAGTGTGGGAAGGTTTCAGTGGTGAAACTTGAAAGACAAAACAAGTCCTTTTTAGGGCAGGGAGATAAACTTTAGCAAGAAATGACCTTCCATAATTAGGCAGGTTTCAAAAGCTAAACCACATTAATGTCGTGTCTTTAGTTTCATGAAGTTTGTGTTCTTTTTCATTATTCTTATTCTAGGAAAACACTTTAATATTTAATACACCTATATACTTAATATTTGAACTAAATCCTTAAATTGAAACATTATTGATTCATATGTAAACTTGGTGGTACAATTTGATTTTTTTTTTTATCAATAAGAAACAAATAAATTAAGCAGACTCACTTAAGGGATGATCCAACCTTCATACAGAGCAAGATAAACAAAAGTACATTTCTCCCTACTCAAACAAATCCCAAAAGAATCGCCTACTGTCTATCCCAACACTACTAACTAAATACAAGATCAACGATCAACTTCGTCACCCTAATAGTAACTTTAAATTGAATGGATACGTAAGACGTGGGATTCTATACACCATTTAGAGAACGTGAACAGAAATTCACTGATGATACATTTAAAAAAATTCAAAAACCAAACCTTAACCTATTATAAATAATCTTAATTTTTTTTAAGTTTACATTGTATTAATCCATTTTTGTATTTAAACAACAATAGAGGTTTTGGATAATATGATGAAAAAAAAACTGAATCAGTGTAATAGTTTTTATAAATATCCTACAACTTATATATATTTTTTAAAAAGTTTATTTATGAGAAAGTATTTAAAATAATAATTTTTAATTATAGTAAGATTTTATGTTATTATTGTTGTGATTAATAAAAAAAATGAAAAATGTTTGTGTACACATATTGTGTATATGTGCACGCGTTGGCATTTATTGTTTTCACAAAAAATGAGGTGACATTGGTCTCACTCTTACTCGAGAATTTGTGTATTTCCCAAGAGTATAGTAAACTCTCAATCTCCCATGATGAAAAGGAATCACACTGCAACCACCACAGTTCAGAGTCAACAGTTATAGCTTTTCCCTCATAAAAATTATTTATATATATATATATATATAAACATGATTAACTTTTAACTTTTAACTTTTAAACATAAGTTTCTAACTAACTGTTAAACATAAGTTTCTAACTAACTGTTAAACATAAGTTTCTAACTAACTTTTAAACACTAATTAACATGTCAATTTTGCTTAAAACACTAAAAAATAATAATGGTGATTGCTATTTTAAGTATTAAAAGGGCATCTTTTATATTAAATTAGTAAAAAAAAATCTTTTTATTTTAAAATTGTATTAATGAATTGAATTTTGAACAAAAGTATTACAATTTTTATTATGTTATCTGTTTTCATTATTATTAGTATTTAAAAAATTTATCTCTATATATATTTGTATTCATTAAAAAAAATTGTGATTAATGGTGAGAGTTGTGTGAAAAAAGTTCTTGAATAATCATCGTTTATATTTGGAGAAATAATCAATTGTCAAAATCAAGATTGAAAGTGCTATATATTTTTTGTTGTGAATATTTGTCAATTCAGGAGATATCTTTTCTTATATTTGCATCTTTCTCGTGTGGTGTAGTTTTAGGTATTTTTGAGTCTTTTCTATACCTTGAAGAGTAGTTAAATTTTTTTTTTATAGTTTTACTTTATCAGATAACATAAATGTTTTTGTTTTTATCATTCTTTAGTTGCTTATGTCTATACCCCTATTTTTCATGTGCATTCTAGAGTGTGATCAAAAGACTAAATTGTCTCTTTTGTTGACGTATTTTCTTATTGTCATTGTATCATTCCCTTATCGTGGTCACTCCTTTGTTGTCGCACCATCATTGACTATGTGTTCTGTTATGGATGAACTCAAGGAAAAAAAATGTCTTTAATTATGCAATTCGAAAGATATTTTTGGATTTTGCAATCTAAAAGACATTTTTTTCATAAAAAAAAATATTTGAATTGTGAAATCTAAAAGTCACTCTTGAATTTCAGACTGTAAAATAAAAAGGACTCTTGAATTACATAATTCAAAAGTTTTTACAATAAAAATGGATTTGCTAGTTGTGTAATTCATAAGTTTTTTTCATGAAAAAATGAATTTTGGGTTACAAATTTTGGAAGTCTAGAAAAGCTTTCAGATCGTTTTAATATGAAAGTGAAAAAAATTTATAGATTGGGCAATTTATAACTTTTTTCATGCAAAAAGTAACTTTCAAAATCCACAATGTTTTTTCTTGTAAAAAAAAATCGGATTACACAATCAGAAATCGCTATGTCAGGGCAAAGCAGGAATTTTGATCTTTATGAGGCGTAGAAAGAAATTATGGGGGTTCGAAAAGAAATCTGTCCACTCTTTCTGTTAACCATGCAATTATTGGGCCAGCCCACTAATAGTGCATGGAATATAGAATGGTTAATGATGGGTATTGTATCAGTGTTTTGCTATGTTACTGAAGTGTAGCACCAGCATCCCCAAGCTTCATGGATTTCTCAGAAACCTTGTTCCTTCTCCTTCTACCAAAACCAAAGCCAAAGCCGTGCATTTCCTTAATCAACATCAACCTCAAAGCAAACAAAAAAACAAACCCATTGTTCCATTTAGCAGAGACAACAACACCAACATGAAGAAACACAAAAATTTGAAATTGAAATTGAAAGAAAAGAAGAAGGATGAACCCAGAGTGTATACGAGGAACGTGATTGGAAAAATTTACAACATGCTAAAGTACTCAACCTGGGAAACAGCTGAATCAGAGCTCAACAATCTCCCTTTGAAGTGGGACTCATACACGGTGAACCGGGTTTTGAAGTCACACCCTCCAATGGAGAAAGCGTGGTTGTTCTTCAACTGGGCCTCTGGGCTCAGAGGGTTCAAGCACGACCAATACACTTACACCACCATGCTTGATATTTTCGGGGAAGCGGGGAGAGTATCTTCCATGAAGCACGTTTTCCAGACGATGCAGGAGAAGGGGATCAAGGTTGATTCTGTTACCTACACTTCCATGATGCATTGGCTTTCAAGTTCTGGGAACGTGGATGAGGCTATGCAAGTGTGGGAAGAAATGAAATCCAAAGGGTGTTACCCCACTGTTGTTTCTTACACGGCTTATATGAAGATTCTGTTTGATAATAAAAAAGTAAAGGAGGCCACTCGTGTTTACAAGGAGAT
Organism: Phaseolus vulgaris; assembly: GCF_000499845.2. Classification (NCBI taxonomy): domain Eukaryota; kingdom Viridiplantae; phylum Streptophyta; class Magnoliopsida; order Fabales; family Fabaceae; genus Phaseolus; species Phaseolus vulgaris. Next base: position 49,445,040 of record NC_023758.2, read on the forward strand.
GATTAGCTCTGGTGTTCCTCCAAATTGCCACACTTACACTGTTCTAATGGACTATCTTATTGGGTCTGGTTAGTGTGCCTTGAACATGTTTGTCGTATGGTCTAGCTGGGCATTCAGTCCTTGTATGTGCTAGTTACTGAATGATGATTGATAAAAAATGATATAAATGTATAATTTGATTGTATGCCATTAGTTAATGAGTGTAAATTTTTTTCACTGCCTACCAAATACAAATCTTTTTAGATATGACCTCTAAAGTAACCATTATAGAAGTCAACGGTAGCCTATTATATTAACATTTGCAATCATGGAGTCCACCTTAGGACTTACTCAGAACCATATGATCTCCGTCTTGATGAAAGAATTTAAATGATGTATTTACTTTTGTTGCTTCATCTATACAGTTAAAGACATATTACTTGAGTTTACGTAAGTGCTTCTACTTGTCACTTTCCTGACTGTTACTGTCTTTTGTTTGTTATTTTTGTATTGCAGGAAACTGCGAAGAGGCCCTAGAGATTTTTGAAAAGATGCAAGAGGCCGGGGCACAACCTGACAAAGCTGCATGCAACATTTTGATTGAGAGGTGTTCTAAAGTTGGTGGGACTGAGTTCATGACACATATCCTTCAGTACATGAAGGAAAACCGTCTTGTTCTCCGATACCCTGTTTTTGTTAAAGCATTGGAAGCTTTAAAAGTTGCTGGTGAGAGTGATACCCTTCTAAGGAAAGTCAATCCTCAGTTTTATATTGACTGTAGCATAACGAAGAACAAAAATGATAGTATCACAGTTGCTGCAGATTCTCCTACTAATATGGATAAAGAGCTTTTATTTGTTCTACTGAAAAATAGAAATGTTGTTGCTATTGACCATTTGCTTACAGGGATGATGCAAAAGAAACTATCCTTAGATCATACGGTTGTCTCAACCATTATTGAGGTAAATTGTAGTCATTGCCGACCTGAAGGTGCTTTGTTGGCTTTCAAGTACAGTGTTACAATGGGAATAGGTATTGCGAGAAAAGGATATCTCTCCTTAATGGGCTTGTTGACCAGATCAAATATGTTTTCAAAGTTGGTGTACATTGTTGAGGAAATGACTAGAGCTGGGCATTCACTTGGAATCTATCTGGCTTCACTTTTGATCTTTAGGCTTGGTTGTGCTAGGAAGCACACTTCTGCGATGAAGATTTTCAATTTATTACCTGATAACCATAAGTGCACCGCCACCTATACTGCTTTGATTAGTGTTTACTTCTCTGTTAAAAGAGTTAGAAAGGCACTTGAGATTTACAAAACCATGTGCAGCAAAGGATTTTGTCCTGTGTTAGGAACATATAATGTACTAATAGCCGGCTTAGAAAGAAATGGTAGATATGCTGAAGCAGATCATTATAGGAAAGCAAAGAAAACCCTGCATGCCAATAGTGGTTCACAGGAAAGTGTTTTGATAGAGGGAAAGATATGCAATCTTATATTTTCTGTGGATGTCATACTTTAATCTTGGTACTCTGGGAGTTTTCATTTTTGTATTCTAGTTGAGGGCATGGTGAATAGTTGCTACTGGAGAGTGGAGGAATGTTGGTTATGTAGCATATCTATCAAGAAATAAACCGACATTTTGATCCAAGATGCAGTTCATGAGAGATGCCAACAAGACTGTCATATACCTTCCACTTAAGGCAACTATATGATGCACAAAACCACTTTATGAAGTATGTTCACATCCATACGTTCATGCCTTTGTGAAGGAATGTGGGATGGCAGCTATTTTCTCAAAAAGTCCCTACATTATGCATAACTGCTTTGCATCTTTCTCTTTTCCTTACTTGTATTTGGTGATTTGTAGACAAAGTCATATTTCTAGTGTATATAGAAGGAATTGCAAACATTTTTGTCTAGTAAATTTTAACCTTTTCGCTGCATTAATTTTGACTGTCATTTAAAAAGTCCACACTTTTTAATCTTATAGTTAACACTTCTTAAATTCTATAGAATTTTTACTTTTTTAACATTTCTTTATTATTAGTTAAACTTTATTAAAATATATAAAATTAAACGAGTTTCTTTTGTTCTTTAGTAAGTCTCACTTATGATTTTTGAGTTAATTTTAGTAACTCTTCAGAAGTGGTAAATATTTTATTTTCAAAAATGATTTCAAAGTAATCAATAATTATAATGTTTATTAATCGTGTTAAAATATTAATATTCTTACACTTTACCTTTATATTTACTTATTTAGAAATAAATGGTTTTATTATTACACATACATGTTTATCTGATATTTCATTAAGCTTTTTATGATAATATATTTTCATTAATTTTTAAAAATAATGAACATGTTTTTATCTTTTATACTTATCTTTAATAGGCTTAAATTCATCTCTATTTTTTATAAATATGCAATTTTGGGAAAAAAATAAGTTTAAATTCTCTTTTCATCTTTATACATTTGGAAAAGTGTAAATTTGATTCCTGTAAATTTTAATTAGACATTTCATCCACTAATTTTTCAAAATTAAGTTTTTGTGCACATAAGCAACAGCAAATAAGATGAAATATTTGAACAAATTAAAGCTTCTGTGCATATAATCAAGAAGCAAAGGAAATTGTGCAACCAAATAATATTTTATTGGTTTTATTTCTAGATAAGGTGTAGCAACATTTATTGTAAGAAAGGTGGAATAGTTAGAAGATGATGATGGTTGATCAGAAGTTGCCGGCCTCAGCAGATTATGGTTATGGTGTGTGAAACTCTCTCATCCCCACTCTCTTTCAGATGCAGTCACTTTCCACTGTAAAAGACAATAAATAAGTCATTTAGGTCTCCTAGATGGGCCAGTCCTTTGTATTGTAAAAATAGATGGTGATGTTATATTAAGAAAACCAAAAACTCTGTTTTAACTATCTTCTGATATTTGCATATGACAGTGATATAATAAAAAAACCAAGTTGAGCAGTAAACATAGAAACCCTCTTGTGAAGCCGGCGAGGTTGCAAGTAGCATCTTACAAATGGCATTCCACCATTCATCCAACTCCAACCTAACCTTCACTTCATGCTTATTTTCAAAGGGCAATGATGTAATCAGGTTCATTTTCATTTCACTATAAATGTAACCTCTTTGCTTATTCATTCCAAGTCCAAAGAGTTAATATTGCCTTCTAAGCCAAGCTAGAAAATGCGTGAGATTCTTCACATTCAGGGGGGGCAATGCGGGAACCAAATAGGAACAAAGTTCTGGGAAGTGGTGTGTGATGAGCATGGGATTGACCCTACAGGACAGTACGTAGGCAACACAGAACTTCAGCTTGAAAGAGTGAACGTTTATTACAATGAGGGCAGCAATGGACGTTATGTGCCAAGGGCAGTGCTTATGGACCTTGAGCCTGGCACCATGGATGCTGCCCGCACCGGCCTTTATGGCCAGATATTCCGCCCGGACAACTTTGTTTTCGGCCAGTCTGGTGCCGGAAACAACTTCGCAAAGGGCCACTACACTGAGGGTGCTGAGCTTATTGACTCAGTCCTTGATGTTGTAAGGAAGGAGGTTGAGAATTGTGACTGCCTGCAAGGTAAAAAAGTAACCAAACATCATGATAAACTGTTTCATTAAAATATGAGACATTTATATATTTTATGGTTTTGGTTTTGAATCCAGGATTTCAAGTGTGCCACTCCTTGGGAGGGGGAACAGGTTCTGGAATGGGAACTCTGCTGATTTCTAAGATAAGAGAAGAATACCCTGATCGAATGATGCTTACATTCTCTGTGTTTCCATCTCCAAAGGTGTCAGACACGGTTGTTGAGCCTTATAATGCTACACTTTCTGTTCACCAGTTGGTGGAGAATGCTGATGAGTGTATGGTCCTTGACAATGAAGCACTATATGACATCTGCTTCAGGACCCTCAAGCTCACTACACCAAGCTGTAAGCATAGTTGCAGTAGAACTAATGAGCACCTATGCTAAAGAAGTTCTTCTTTTTACCTAGTAACCGTTTCCTCAATTTACTTTTTGCAGTTGGAGACTTGAATCATTTGATATCAGCAACAATGAGTGGAGTTACTTGTTGCTTAAGATTTCCGGGTCAGCTCAACTCAGACCTAAGAAAGTTAGCAGTGAACTTGATCCCATTTCCACGACTTCACTTCTTCATGGTGGGTTTTGCTCCTCTGACATCTCGAGGATCACAGAACTACCGTGCATTGACTGTCCCAGAACTGACACAGCAAATGTGGGATGCCAAGAACATGATGTGTGCAGCTGATCCGCGCCACGGTCGTTACTTGACTGCCTCAGCGGTTTTCAGGGGCAAGATGAGCACAAAAGAGGTAGATGAACAGATGTTGAGCGTACAAAATAAGAACTCTTCCTACTTTGTTGAGTGGATTCCCAACAATGTGAAGTCTAGTGTTTGTGACATTCCTCCCAAAGGCCTTTCTATGGCTTCGACTTTTGTTGGTAACTCAACATCCATTCAGGAGATGTTCAGGAGAGTGAGTGAGCAGTTCACAGCCATGTTCAGAAGGAAAGCCTTCTTGCACTGGTACACTGGAGAAGGAATGGATGAGATGGAGTTTACCGAAGCAGAGAGTAACATGAATGATCTTGTTGCAGAGTATCAACAGTACCAGGATGCATCTGCTGATGAAGATGATGATTCTGGAGAAGAAAATGAGGGAGCTGAGAGCTGAGGATGTTCGACAAGCTTGACTCGTCGAATTTTACAAGCAGTATTGAATCTATATGTTCAGTTTTTCGGCTTTTAGAAGGTTGTGGTTGGTGTTTTCCTTCTTATTTTTAATATCGAAATACAAGAATCACCTCGTTAAAATCTCAATATTTTCAATACAGCAGCATCTCATCAAGATATATAGTGCAAGCGTGCAAGTAAGGAAAGATGCTTGCCGATGGAATATTCATAAATCAATCTAATTGGAATAAATACATTACGTAAATCATAAAAATATTTTTTTACAAGTAATAACAGTTAATGTTTGGAAAGGTTTATCACTGTGGAATGATGCATAAAACCTCAATTCTCATGAGATATACATCTTATATGAATAGATCTTGGACTCTAGGCAATTTCCAGAGATAAATCTGTGAGATCATGTTAATACAAATATTTGAAGTGGGCGATGTAAAATATGCATTCTATATACACACGCCATTCTTTATAAACAAACAGGTGGGTTGACTGTTTCTTGCAGTCTTGAAAGGTTACCAAATAGCATTTCGCTATGCTTGAACTAATCAGACCCCAAGCTAAATTATTTTAAAAAATGGGAGGTTTACATTTACAGTAAGGCAGTAAAATATATCAAATCTAAATTTCACCACTAAAAAGGGAGAATTTATTTTTAAGGACCTAAAAATCAAGTTTACCTTGTTCAAAGATTGAACCATGGTTCGGTTCATTGAACAAATGCCTTTGGCCACCATGTCCAAAAGTTTCTCTATTTATGGTCCTTCAGACCAAACTTTTAAAATGCAAAGCCACAGTATTCATTCTATAAGGTAAATATGACTTTTAAGGTCCCAAAATGCAATACTCCCTTTAAAAAACCACATGACTTTTGGACATGATAACAGTGATTACTTATGAACTATAGATTAGTTTATAAATTTTATAGAATAAATACCGCAGCTATCATGTCCAAAAGTTTGTTTATTGTGTTATGATCCTTCAGATCAAACCTTGGAAATAAACAGGCATAATATTCATTCTAGATCATGAATTTTCCTTTTCTATGTTATGCTTTTCTCCCTTACAAATCCGCCATTCATTTCAAAACTCTTTGATTTGTCTCGTTATTTTGACTATGTCTAGATGAGATGCTATTCAGCTGATCAAATCCAGCAAGCACACCAGCTCCTGCCATACCAAGAAGCATGTTTGCTGTAACTCCTCGAAATAAAGCTAAGAAACCCTCTTGTCCAACAATATCACGAAATGCATGTATTGCGTTACGGTACTTGTTCGGATGTCCAGAGGTAAGCATCATTCTCCTGCGCAATGTATCAAAAGGGTATGCACAAACCCCTGAAAAAGCTGTGATGCTCCACCCTAAGAAGAAACTAGCAAGAAAGTTCCCCTGCAGAAAATAAACCAAGAGACTCACATTGGAAAGCCTGGGTATAAAAGAACATAACCAATTGTCTGAATTCATCAAGGTGCTGTACAGTAAAGAGATGCATCTACGATAAGTACACTGCAAGGAAACTAGCCATTCTATTTCCAAAATAGTTATTTGACTTACGTCTTGAAAATGAATGTTCAGAATCAAGGATTCAACTATCAATGTAAATCTGTAGAATCTACGTGAACTTGAATATTTGGCACACATACCACTGTGGAACAGATTAAAGAAATCACCAGCCCCATAGCAATAGAGGGCAAAAAATGTCAGTTAAAAGCATCAAGTATCAACTATATGTTTTCCCATTACTGAAGTGTAAATGGTTAGTTGCTTACCTCAAATGGCCCAACTAAAACAATAGGCTTCATGGTGTCATAGATCCCAAAGTACATCCCTCGATACATGGCAATTCCCCATATTGAAATGCCAAATCCCCTGTACAATCCAGCAATTCCATCACTTGATAATGTCTTCCTGTATACATCAATTAGTCCTTTAAACTGGCGTTGACTGGTATTGCGGCACTCGATTGCATCAGTGCCCAATCGTGTACGTGCATAATCTAAATGATACAGTAGCAGTGAAGTTGTTGCTCCTGCAGCACTGCCTGAAGCCACATTCCCAGTAAACCACTTAGTGTACCCGTCTCTCTCTTTGGAATACCCAAAAATGCTTTTGAAGTAACCTTTGAATGCAAAATTGAAAGCCTATAGACCAATTAACTGTTTGCTCAAATATTATTTTAATAATAATAACTATTATCTGAGACACATGATTCCAGGAATTGATGTATCTTTTTTCCATATATGTGGAGCATTATTTTATGAAAAAGCCAAGACACGGTTAATAATATTTGACATGCATTAACAATTTGACAGCAAAAGCACAAAGCAAGCAAGCTTGTAGGTTAACGTAACAGAACAAAATGGACGCCATCATATATCAAAGAATTTGATTGTGCATGCAGTGTTATTGTTGCATCATGCAATAGAAAATAAGATAAGCCAAGGCTCTAAGATGAGGTATATTTTGATTTATTTGAGAATATAGAAAGGAAAAAGAAAAGGATGAAAGGGAAATAAGTAAACAGATGTTCCCTCTAATTTGAATACCTAAGCTCCATTACATGACAGAGAATACAAAATCAATGCACAAAAGAATTTGAGCATATTATTTGGTTTGAGGTTTTGGAGAATATCATGAGAAATAATTACCCAGATATTTAATGGTTAAGTTTATGCCCATCACTCAGAAGCCCTGATAACTGGTCATGCTCACTCTTTTGTTTTCTTTATCTCTTCCCTGCTATCAATTAGTGGAAGTGTCGGTAAAAGGCGAAAACAAAACACTAAAAGTTAACAAACAATAGCCCCTTTAACTCAGTTGTGACAACTTCAAAGAAAGAGAAAAATAAATGGTGAGGGTGGGGATGCTTATCTTTATTTAACAGCAATCAGGATGCCAGTGAAGTGAATAACTCACCTGTGTGGGGAAATATCGGATAACATTGGCCTGGTGACCTCTCCAAAAGGCAATGAAACCCTCCTCCATGAAGACCCTCTTAAAGCCATCAGACACGCCCAAGTATGGTTTTTTGAGTTGTCCTCTTTTAATCATTTCACCTTGGTTTTGCAATAAAAGCTTCACTCTCTCGATTGGTGCTGCAGCACTCTTTGATATGATTGCTGCTACTCCTCCCATTACAAAATCCTTTGAAAATCTTTCATATGTTGATTTTACCATTTTTAGTCTCTTCCCTCTAATCCTGACAGATGTATTAAAAACTTAGTTAACAATGAGTGGACATAAAATCTCAAACTTTCCAATGAAAATACGTGGTTCAGATCAACTTATGCATGACTTCAATCATATTCAACAGTTCAAAATCAATTCTCCTCAACTTCAAACCAAACAAACACCAAATCTCACAGAAATCACAAATAGAGTGAAATAACAATGACATAAAGCATAACTCTGTTATATGAATTCATCAAGCAAAAATCATGCAAACTTTCGGATTCATTTCAATCATGAGAAGGACAGAAAAAAAAAAAGTAATGCAAAAAAAGCTGAAAAACAGATTAGAGAAAAATGAAGACCACCAAGAATATGCAAGCTGCATAGTTCAGTACACACCTAAGCAAATTATAGGTCAGGAAGAACCTTCTGAAAAGGACTTGCCCCCTCAAACAAGTCTAACCAGGTTTATACCTTCCTTAATCTTCAAGTGAACAAACGAAAAACGAAAATGATAAATTACGATTTCTGATGCTGCCCAGTAACCCGTTCAATCGACTGGAAATATTACAATTCCAAATTTCACAGAAAAGTCTAACTTTTATGAAAAAATAGAACCTGGGGCATGTTTAAAAAAATAATAGAAAACAGAAATTGAAAGAAAGTTAGCAAACACCATTGCACCCAACACAAAGGTTTTGAAGGAGAGTGATTTGAAGCCACGGGAATCCAGAAAGTTTCAATGCAAAAAAAAAAAAAAAAAAAAACATGCAATGACATGAATGGGTGAGAAGAATAGCAATCGAACAGAATAGATGGTGAGAAATGTGGTAGCTAGCAAATGAAAAATTGAGAAAACATTCATAAGGAAAGGAAGATAGAAAGGGAAAAAGGTACCTGAAGAGAAGAGAACGAAATGAGTTGAAGTGCAATGAGGATGAGATTTGAGTTTTGTTTTTATTTGATGGCAAATAACATTTTCTTCTTATTTTATGCTGTTTTTGTTGAGCGTGTGGAACAAAATTGAAACTGTAACGATAAAGTTTTCGTATTTATAAATGGGAAAGGATCCAAAGATTTTAAGTGAAATAATAATTAGTAATCACAATTTCTTTAAATTTTCAACATAATTTGAGTATAATTAAAAGAAAATTAAAACTAATTTTTTAAAATATTTAAGTTACTTGTTATCTCTTACTGATAATCTTTTATAGGAATTAAAATTAAATTTAAGCTAGTTATTAGTAAAATCAATGTTCATCCACTGTCAACAAAAAATACATTATTTAACACGCATGACCCCTGTTCCTCACAAAGGAAAGTGAAATAAAATATATAAATATGTTCATTACATTTATGATTAACTAAATATTGATAAATTCGTTTGTGTTTGTTTTAACTATTGTGTATAATGAAATATTTAAAAATATTTGAAATAAAACTTTATTGTTATTTGATGATACATATAACATTCCATCATATGAGATATCATGTTAAGTAAGAATATTATCTTATTTGTTAGGTAAGAACATTATCTTATTTTTGTTAATGATTTTATTTATTTATTTATTTTTTATATATGATGTTAATAATCTGATTGCATATCTTTTGTGATGACACATTTATTTTCCAACAACAAAATCTTTCAAAACAAATGTCTATGACCTTCGATCATACATATAACATTCATCATACAAGTGAGATATGAACATAATCCTATTTAAAGTGATTTCGTTTATGATTTTTTTATTTTTCATATATAAAGCTAATAATCTCCTTTCATATTATTTTGTAGTGACAAATATGTTTTTAGAAAAAAAAATAGTTTGCCTTTGATATAATCATATAATGCGGTTAATACTAAAATTTTGACAACCAGAGTATTTCATTTGCTATTGTCCATGTTGATTTTGTTGGGAAATCAAAACAAAACATCTCTCTTTGGTGTGTATACAAAATAGACACCTGCGAAAACAATAAGTAGATAAAAGAAAATAGAATAATTACACCGATAATTTTTAACGCGAGTAAACCTTATCAACTAAGAAATAAAAATTTGCGTGACCTAGTAAAAAAGATCTCTTCACTACTTAAGATTACAGTATTTGTTTTTCTCTCACTTTGAGGGTAACACTTACGGTTTATTTGTTTTAGAGTTAATCTCACCTAACAATTATGAAATACAATATCTCTAGTCTCTCACTAGGATTTATAATCTCACTTTATGGTGGATATCAACTCTTTATGTTGTTTTTCTCATTTGCTTGTTTTTTTCTCTCTCACAAAGAAACACCTTTTCACTTTTACATTTTCAATGTACCTTAAAAATACCATATTCAACTGTTTTGGTTGAACTTCACAGCCTTTAAGAAAGAGATAATTTGAAGACTTTGAAAAGACCTTCACTTAATATAATTAATGGATCAATTATCAAGATTCATTGGTTATGATTATAGTTATTGTAATAAGTTTCATACTTTTATTTTTTACAAGTATGATCATGTGTTGTCTTATTTTAAATATGTGAAGTATTATTGAATGATCATGTGTTGTCTTATTTTAAATATTTTCATTTAATAATTTCACGTGGTAAATATTAAAATTGTGACACATACCCAACAAAAACACATAAAAAAACCCATGTATATTTTATGTCTTATTATTTGTGTTTTTTTTCCTTTCATTTATATATAAATATATGTGATTTTTCATTATCATTTTTATATTCACCAATAACTTCCATATTTAAGAATTTTTAAATATTTTATTTTACTTTTTGTAATTATTTTGATTTCTTATTAAAACTGTAATTAAAATATTTTATTATATATATATAATACAATACAATACATGAGTTTTACTTTTTTAAATACTCATTTAATAAAATAAATATATTTTTATTTTTCTATTTGGTCGTTTAATTTATTATTGTAAGTTATGTGACTTTTTGTTTACTTCAATATGCAACTTTTTTCCTTATTGTATAAGTGTTGCTTTTAAAAATTATTTATTTTAAACTACTCTAACAAGTTAAAGATATAATTCTTTTATATTTTCCCCTACAAAAAAGTTTTTTTTTTTAATGGAAAACACATATTTAGAATAAAATAACTCTAAAGATATGAACGGTGTTTGAAAAAAAAAATTGTATTTTCGGTAGTACGTCGTCTGAGGTAATAATTAAAATTAATAATTTTGTTTTAAAAAAGTATATTAGTTTTATGAATTTGAAACTTATAAATTATGATTATTTTTAACAAATTTTTCTTTCAATTTTGTATATTTTGATACATTTAGATCAAGTTAGTTATTACCAGTATTGATCATGATTATGTATATTGTAAATGCTTTTAATTAAATAATTTCAAGCTGAAAACCGAATAAGTTACCTTGAGTATGAACCAATATCAAGATTACAAATAATTAGTTACTTGGAAACGATTTTTTTTAGCATATTTATCCAAACTAAAATTAATTACAATATAATAATAATCTATAGCTATATATAAAAAAAATCTTTGATTATTACACAAATCTATTTTTATTTTATCCTATTAATATTTTATTTTGAATATGTCAATCATTTTCTATTTTTTAAGTATTTATTAAATAACTAATTATTTTTATAATTAATTGAAAACTTTTTTATTTTATTTTATTTTTAGTAATAATATACTGTCATTCATTTTCAATTTTAAATATAGCATAGTTTCTAGGAAAACAAATTTATTGAAGTATTTTTCACATATTCATTTCTTAAAAATTATAATTTTTTATCTCTTCTTATTATTTAATTTAGTTATTATTGTTTTTTATTGTTTAATTTTTTTATTTTTCTTTACAGAAAAAATGCGGATACACCCAATAATAATAATAATAAATTGATAACATATGTAATCCATTATTTGAAAAACTAGTTTTTTAGGTATTTAAAAGCATAGTTAAAATAATTTACGTAGAAATAATTAATAATATGATAATTATCTGATCTAAATATTTTAAATTATTATTGTATAGAATAAAGCATTGTAAATGTTGTTGTGGTTGTTATATAATGAAGTTGTTTTAGAAGGCAGAGAGAGATAGAATCAAAGGAAGTCGAGGCGGCGAGAATAGAGAATCCTATCTTCTCCGTTTCTTCTTCTTCTTCTTCTTCTTCTTCTTCTTCTTCTTCTTTAAGCCTCTCAGAACGCTGTCTCGTGCTGTTGATGTGGCGTTGAAACAGAGTATCGCATCAAGACTCAATCGATGACGACTCAATCGGCGAACCTATGGGTTCTACTTGGGCTTGGTTTAGCTGGAATAGTTCTCATCACCAGAAAGCTCAAGAAGTCCGTCAGAGAGGATTTCGGCGCTTTCCTCCACAAGCTTCAGCTCCTTCCGCCGCCTCAGCCCGCTCCTCCCAAAGCTCCTCATCCTCTCACCGCCCTCACTTTCGCGCTCTCCGACTTGTAAACCTAACCTAATAATCACTACACTCTTTCTCTTCCTCTCTCTCTCTCTCTTCCTATTTAACAACATTTTTCATTCTCCTCTGATATCGATTTTCTTTTCAGATTTGACATCCAAGGACATGTCTCCACGTTCGGCCATCCCGACTGGGCTAGGTCTCACGAGCCTGCTTCTTCCACTTCTCCCGCGGTTTCTGCTCTTGTCGAAGGAGGCGCTACCTGCGTTGCGACTACCGTTGTCGATGACTTCGCTCTAGGGTTCGACCTTGCTCTTTTAATTCCTTCCAAAAACTTACGTGTTAACATCATAACTCTTCCCGTGGTCGTGTGTAAACTATGTGCTCTGCTTTTGCATGCAGGGGTTTGAATTTTGTTTTACTATTTCATGAGTTGTTTGACTCTATTTTTTGAATTTTCAGTATTGGTGGCGAAAATAAGCATTATGGAACACCGACTAATCCTGCCGTGCCTGCGCGAGTACCCGGTGGATCCTCTAGTGGTGCTGCTGTGGCTGTTGCTGCCAATTTCGTTGACTTTGCATTGGGTGAGCTTCTTCATTGTCATTATCCACTTTTTGATGTGCAACTCGCGACTTCATTGCCACTCATTGATGACATTTATAAATTGGTTATCTTATTTTCTTTTCCCACAAGTGCTTATGGTAATGTTTATCCTACCGTTTTGTTAGGACAGTTATTCCAGTTATTTTGTAATCAAGAAATACCATCTTTCTTTTGTTGTATTTTTAATTTTGTTCGTAAGAATAACTAAATATCAGAAGAATATGCTTGTTTAGTTGCCTTCTTGGTGATATCCGAGGGTTTCACGATTATATGATGTAATGGAAACTGTTTCTTATACTATTGGACCGTCATCTACAACAGGTATTGATACTACTGGTGGGGTGAGAGTACCTGCTGGATTTTGTGGCATTCTTGGATTTCGACCTTCACATGGTGCTGTTTCACATTTGGGAATCATACCTATTTCAACAAGTCTGGACACTGTTGGTATGGACTATTCAATTTTTTAATGTAGTTTGATTTATGAGCTTATGAGTTCAAGTGGCTGTTTAATTGATTTATATTTGAATGATTATTATTTTTATGTGTTATAAGGATAAATTGCTTGACTGCCTTTGCTTATTAGTTAGGGCCTTTTTGTTTTTTAAATATTTCTCAGTAAGATCTTTTGAAATTTAAATACAAGTTAAGGCAATCCAAAAATATACACCAAGAAGAGGAAAAACAGATGTTCTCTTATAATTGTTATACATTCAGGCATTTTTTGTATAGTTGCTGATACTTAATTTTTGTACACGGAGGTTATTAATATACCATCTACTGCACTTTACATTTTTTTAACTCTGAAATGCCATTTTCAGGTTGGTTTGCAAGGGATCCCTCTATATTGCGTCGAGTTGGCCATATACTCTTACAAGCACCATTTGTAGTTCAACGACCTCCTCGGCAAATAATAATTGCTGATGATTGTTTTCAGCATATAAATGTTCCTCTTGATAGGAGTTCGCAAGTGGTGGTGAAAACTACTGAGAAGCTTTTCGGAAGTATGTCATTTTGCCCTTTAATACGGTCCCTCTTGTTTCAGTCATTATTAAAATCTCTTAACTCTTTGTGTCTCTCTGTGCATCTTTCTTTTTACAACATTATTCATGAAATCGCACACTATTAATTTGTGTTCACCGTCAACTGTCTGCAGGGCAAGTATTGAAGCACATAAATCTTGGGGACTATATAAGTTCTAGAATTCCAAGCTTGAAGGGCTGCTCTGCTCATAAAACAAACGGTGAAGTGAAAGCTTCTTCATTAGGGTTACTTGCCAACATTATGCAATTCCTACAAAGGTTAGTCAGATTCTTTGTGATATGGAGATTCTATCATAGTTTGCAAATTTTTATTAACACTGGTTTGGAAATAATAGCATGTTTTTTATTAACACAACTTTTCTTTGAGATTGTATTATCACATTCTTTATTACTAACATTTGAGCTAACCACAAAGTAACCATGTCATACCTTCTGTTTTCAATTATTATTCATCATTGTGGGTATGAATAATTAATATTGTTGTGTTTTTATGACTGTCTGTGGAATTCTTCAATTATATGGTGACTATTTTCTGAATATATTTGTGCAGGCATGAATTCAAACATACACATGATGAGTGGATGAACACAGTAAAACCTGACCTAAGTCCTTCTGTTTCCACACAATTGCATGACAAATTTGAGGTATCGGATGTAGAGATTGAAAACTCCAAATCTGTTAGAAGTGAGATGCGTTCGGCTATGAATTTGCTTTTGAAGGTAATAATTTGACACCGGTCTGCACCCTACTTTCCTAAAGTCCTTATTTTGTGACAATCTTTGTGCGGTCTCAATTGAATTTGACTTGCATCTTTTAAAGTATTTAATCTTAAACAGTTTTTGAGTAACTAGATTGTTAACTGTAGAGTTTTGATAATATTTTCTCACTAAAAATAAAGGCAAGCTGCTGTAAATGCTCTTCCATGAAGTTTTCTTTTCCGTGTACGAATACTATATCCTGAGTTTCTTATAAACAAGACATTGTTGTGCTGAGTTACATAATTTTGTACACTTTCAAGGATGAAGGAATTTTGGTTATCCCCACCGTAGCTGATCCACCTCCAAAATTAGGTGGGAAGGAGATCTTATCAGAGGAATATCAGAACCGAGCATTTAGTCTATTGAGTATTGCAAGCATCTCAGGTTGTTGCCAGGTAAAATTTTCTCCTTGATGAAACTTGCTTAACACTATCTGGTTATATGTGTGTGTGTGTGTGTGTGTGTGTGTATATATATATATATATATTTAAAAAGAGTCTTTTTTTTGCAGAAAATTATTACCTAAATCAACATTATACTTAGGCTGTTTGTTTTTTGTTGGTGTAGAATTGAATCTAGTGAGAAAAGGCTTTGGTGGTGGTGGTTATGCATTTTTCATTTGTATTTTCTTGATTTATCCTTTCAGGTCTCAATACCATTGGGATTTTATGACAAGTATCCTATTTCAGTGTCCTTGATAGCTAGGCATGGTGGCGATCGATTTTTACTTGACACACTACAGACTGTGTATACAACTCTCCAAGAACTGGCTGATATTGCTTCCAAAAGCAAACCATCTGAAAATGTTATCAGTAAAGAACAGTCTGCTGAATTTGCTAAAGAGAAGGTATGCCATTAAATAAATTATAGACTCAAATCTGATTTGGACTGTAATTGTGCAATTTTACTCCCATTGTTTTACTTCTAGAACACCTCTGATTTTGAAAACTGAATGTGCAAAAATCCACACTATTTTTTGTTATTGTATCAAGTTCGTTTTTTCTTTCTGTGGTTGATGTGTATATATTTTAATCTTATATTGATGCATATTTTACAAGTCTCATTTGGTGTACATTCATCACAGTTATAGCTAAATGGCAAACTTACATTAACTTCTGTTGTCCTCGTCTGATCTGATGTATGGGTACAGTACAGTAACATTGCAAGTATCTTATAAATTTTAATATTGGTGTTTTTAGTTTTTACTAGTAGAACAGTTCCTGTATCTGGGTTAACATAATGTTGTATTTCCTGAAAATACTATAGGCCAGAATTATGTAAAGGAATGTTAACTTTCATTAGTTCATCAATGTCAAATGTAGATTTGAACTAGCTTTGGGACGCCATAAGTTGCCTTGACAGTCCCCTATATTATCCATTGTTTTAGGTTTAACTATCTATTCTAATGGAGGTGAACTCTGTATTGATAACCTTTGCGAAACTGTTATTGCCTTGTGAAGCTTCAGCCACCATAAATCTTGCATATTTTATGCCCATGTTATGTTTTCAAGTTCTCTATATTTTTTGTTAAATGAATGAACCCCCAAATTAGTCCCTCAAATATAACCCCTCTCTTGAGTAGCCCCTAAAGTAATAAACCTATGCAAGCAATCCTCCAGGTATTGAGTATCCATGAGTTTAGTCCTAAAGTTTATGTATTTTAGTAAACTTCAAATTTGAACGGTTTTTTAATATTTGGGGATTACTTACATACTTTTGTTTTTACGTTAGAGTCCTTCAGAGTATTCTTTATTAAATCACATATGGTAATGTTGGTTGTTTAATTCGGAGTTTTGCCCATTTGTTTTTCTTCTAAACCCTCTGTTTTCTATTGGTTTGCCACTAATGTCAGGGAAATCAAGCCTATAAAGATAAGCAGTGGCAGAAAGCCATTGGATTTTATACAGAAGCCATCAAACTCTGTAGTGATAATGCAACATACTATAGTAACAGGGCTCAAGCGTATCTAGAACTTGCAAGGTAATGTTTTGATTTGGCTATTTGTCAAAAGTATCTGCCAAAATCTTAATTTGTTTCCTCTGTTTATCCAGTTATCTTCAAGCTGAGGCCGATTGTACCAAGGCAATTAGTCTGGACAAAAAGGTGACTTTCTTCAAAAAGCATGTTGTGTAGAAGTTTATGGATTTTGTCATCATAGTCTTGCAAAAGCCTGTTTTCATTCCAAATATGCATGGGTTTTAATTGAAGACTACTATTCTTTGCCATGCTAAAATAAAGTTGTTATATAATTACAAAAAAACATAGTCAAGCATTTTACAGTAACATTTGTTTATTATCTGTTTTACCCAGAATGTGAAGGCCTATTTTCGTAGAGGTACATCTAGAGAGATGCTAGGCTACTACAAGGAAGCAATTGATGGTAACATCTTTTCATTCTTTCGGACATCTTTTTGCATCTTATTATATCATTAGAAAAATTAAGGAGTGTCAATGAGCTATATGCAGTATTATTTTAAAAATGAAGCTACTAACCACTAGTGTGGTAAGCCACACATATCATTTTGTTAAAGTCATTTATGGATTCATCTTTTCTATAAGTTCTCCAAAATAGAAGGATTATTTGAAGTGACTTGGGTTCTATAGTTTCCTATTTTTTTGGAATAGAAAAGCACAAATTCTTGTTTGATAAGAGTTGCTTTTGGGAACTTTTATTTGAAGTGACACACTGCATGTCTTTGGAATTAAATTTGCCCCAGTGCCTGTATTTCCTTGATTTCTGGTGTAGGTGCTATAATTTTGATTTAAGTACTCCTTTTTAATTTGAGATGGAAAGTCAAATATTATATTTTGAAGATTGGACTGTCCGCACTTTCACACACATTTTATGTAGTATGAAATAATTTGTGATGAAATTTGGAGTTGTACTTTCAAATTAGAGCATATTGACAGGGTTCATCTTGTTTTTTTGGGATTGTTCATATTTTGGGTAAGATATGGAAATTTTCCTAACAAAGGTTTCTGTTTTGCAGATTTTAAGCATGCCCTTGTACTTGAGCCGACCAACAAAAGGGCAGCTGCAGCTGCTGAAAGGTTGAGGAAGGTATTCCAGTAGGTACATAATTTTGGCATGTGATAAGGACTTCAAATGATATTCATTGCTATAGCGGGTCCTAGTGCTGGTGCTGGTGACCTATAAGAGCAGAGACCATTAATGAGTTTCTAGTTACAATAATAGAAGAGTAATCCGACATGTGATTTCTGGAAAATGATGATGATTCTTTTGTGCTTTGAGGCATATCAATTTTTAGACATGGAAAGCATGTATTGCAGCATCCCTTGTTCAGACTGAGTCCCAATTTTGCTGGAGGTATATATATTCGGATTGTAATCAGTCAAGTGAGGCGGTTCGTATGACTATAGCTCCCCATTTAAGTGTTTTTTTTTATTGTACTTTCACAGTTTTATAAATTGTGGCCAGTGGAAGTACCCCATTGTTAGTACTTATAACTTCAAGTGAGCACATGCTCACAGCTCCTTTATTATTTTACGCAGTTGAACCATTTCGTTAGATAGTGCCAAGATCTTAGTTACATTAGATGCTTTCATCCCAACTATGTTATCATAACTGCCTCCACTTTTACTCAAGCTGTTATTAGGGTTCATGCTTTCTTGCTCTTCAATATTTTCATGATTTTTTTATATTGAATTTCTTTGATGTCTTTCTTCCAAGAATTCATAAATGGTATCAAAGTCTGGTTTCTCTTGGTGATGAACTTGGACGAGTATGACACAAAAAAATGAATAATCCTAAATTTGTACATTTTTTTTTTTTTTCATTTTAAGAAAGTGTGAATTGTTGTAGAAGGTCAATACAAAGGGAAACCTAAGATACTTATAATTTAAAAATTTCTTATGCTTGAGATGGAGGTACCAATGTGTATACAACTTACATTTGGGAAAAATTTGTTAGGAATTCAAGATACTCATAATTTAAAATTTCCTTATGCTTGAGATGGAGGTATACCAATGTGAAAAAAACTTACATTTAGAAAAAAGAGTGTTAGGAATTCAAGGTAACTTCAAAGTCATACGTTATGTAAAAAAATAATAAGATAAATAATACATTAAACAAAAATACAAAAACTCGTTACCTAAGGTTTTAGTTCGAAATGAATGTCTTAATGGCTTACATGTTTGTTATGTCTTATTGGTATTGAAATTCTCTAAAATGTGCTATCAAATAATTAAAGAACGTACAAATTTACAACGTATACGTTAGCAAACTAGGTATAATTCAAACGATTTTTCATTAAAGCTCATTACTTTTATTGATTTTTGAATTAATTCAAACTCTACAAAAATTAAAATATCACTCAAACTAATCTAACTAGTCTGGAATAAATTTTATTTATATGTAAATATACAAAATTGTATTAAAAAAATTACACCTAATTATATCATTATAAAATATAAATAATTATTTTTGTATTGTGATTGAATTACATTAACAAAAGAATAGCAAAAAATGTATAATAAAAATATAAGTAATTTGGTTTAGATTGTTTATATTTGTAAATCATAAATTCATAATCAGATAATATTAGATTAATTGATTTAGTTCGAATTGAACTGAATCCAATTAAACTAAAAATTCGAACCAATTTAATTGCTTTTAATTTAAATTATAACAACGGAATTCTTTATTTGTCTAAATTTTAAAAAAATGCGAACAGGCAAAGTAGTCTCTGAAGAGAATATTGTCATATGATTTTTTATTTTCTATATAATTAAAATATTAAATATTTGATTAAAATATTATATTATATAATACAAACATTTTAACAATTAAATTAGACAGTTGAGTTATAAAGTAGTATAATAATTAAAAGGGCACAAGGATATAGAACTATTAAATGTTAACGTTAAATACGATCAAAACAATAAACACTTAAATAAAAATGTTAAGCAGGATTAATATAGACAAAAGAAAAACGAAAGCAAACACCTGTAACTTTTCTGTATGGAATTAGAGACAAGCCAGTTCTCATCTATACAACGAACGTGTTCTTGCACATATTTACCAAACCAAAAGCATGCACCTTTAAAATTCAAAATATTGCATATTTAGATGCCTGGAAACTTGGGACATACCAGAATCCTATAGTATACTTTGATTTGACAAACAGATATTGTTATCTCAATCAAACGCTAAAAGCTCATCCAGCTGTTCATCTGTCCAATGGGGGACTGAACTTTTTTTATTTTCCATCTGCCTCTGACTTTCTAAGTGATTTTCTATCTGCCTCTGACTTTCTAAGTGATTTTCTATCTGCCTCTGACTTTCTAAGTGATTTTCCATCCCAGTTTTTTCGGCTTGAGATGTATGAACTGAGTTTGTTGTAGAACTATTGCCTTGAGCAATCCGCGCTAAACTGTCGGCTTCTTCATCCAATCTAGGAGGGTTGGGTTGATCTTCCATCTCACAATCAAGCTCACCAACACAGTGTACTTGCACATGTCCAGCATTATCCAGACTCAATGGGAAGTTCTCTCTTTCCGAAACAGTTTCAAGGTTTTGATACTTTTCATTATCTCTGTGACAGATAGTTGAACCCAAAACTTCAGCCCTCTGCCAGTCAACATCTGCTACTTGTCTAGAGCTTGACTCAAGTCTGAGATCAGACATGGTTTCTTCATTTCTTTCCCGTGGCGGAGAGAATGTACCTCCCGATGCCAATAACCCTTCAAGCCTTTCTGTTGCAAAGAGAGCCATGTATGAATTTCCAATAACTCGGCAACATCAATTACACATAAAAATGTGTTCAGGAATACTTGATTCATAGATGTGCACATACCCACACTAGGTGTAGTTCGTATCACTGGGCGTACAGGATCTATTAATTGTTGTGATGGAGGTCCACAGTCCTTGGAGAAGACCTGTGTAACATATTAACAAGCTATGGGGGGCACACAAACAAATACCTTTCAACAATAAGCACATATATAGTACAAGGATTATACAGTTTTCATCCAATCATAAATGTATCAAGTCTCTCGATTTTTGCAATAAATACCTTGAAAGACATATCTACTGAGATTTCTGATTGATTTACGTTGACAGTGCACAGAAATTACAATTAATAAGAGAAGATAGTGTATTCAACAGTGTCATCTAATCACAGACTGGCATATATGGTAAATCTCATAGAATATGGAATTGAATTCATTAACAAATTGGGAGTAACCTGAAATGAAAAACAGAGACGACCCTATGGCATACCTGGAGAATGTTGCGCACTGTTACATTCAGATAACAGGTAGAGCGGGTTGGACAAAACACAGCAACCTGTGTGAAGCATAACAGAATTAAATGAAAGCAAGGAAAACGTGTGAGACAGAGCAGGGAAAAAAGTAGCAAGGAGAAAGACCTCTTGCAGAACCAAGACAGAATCAACAGCGATGCCCTTCCTAAATTCTGGCTGCGCGAAGACTTTGCGATGGACACTGGCACTAACAGTGACTGTAGGATCCTGAAATGGGAAATTCGTATGAATCTTCTCACGAAACGAAGATGACAACAGTTGTCTATATATACATAGTTGCATTGCAGTGAGTAAAAGTAGAGCGAGTACCTTGAGCGTAATCGTCATGTCTCCGAGACCGTTGGGGGTGCAGGATTTGATAACAGCCACGACCAGAGGCACTCTCTCGATGTTCTTGATTGAGTTCAACGGCGTGCCGTGTGCCGCGTCATCAGCGTCCACCATACCCTGCGAGCGAACGAATTGGATGGCGCAGAGCCAGGGATTGGTGCTGAAATCGCGGTGGCTTTCGCGGCCGACGCGCCTTAGGAACTCTTGAGTGGGGAGGGGGTGGTCGCGGCTGCGGTTGCTCATGACGGCTTGAACGGCGCCGGCGGGACCTGGAATGAGGGAAGAGGAGCTGGAATGCGCGTTGCAAGGGCGGAGGAAGGCGGAGGTATCGGAGTCATCGACGTCAAGTGCTTCCCAGGGTTCTTCCATTTCCATCGCGCGGGAAAAGAAATCGCCGGTTACTTCCTTTTCTTCTCTTTGGTTGGGCCCATCATGGGCTAGGCCCAACTCGAAATTATTTCTTACGTTTTTAAGAGTTTTTTTCCTGCACCCCTATGTTTTTCTTCCTGCCCTCCACAATTTTTAAAAATCCAAAATTAGCCTTGTTCTTTTATTTGAAAAATGGAACCTGCATTTTTTGAATTACGAATTTGAGAAACCGGAAAGAATTTTTTGCATTATGGATTCTGAAATTTGAAAACATAATATGGATCTACAAATCGGAAGATTATCGAACTCACCAATCCGAAAGATTTACGGATGCATCAATCTTGGAGTTTTGCGAATTCAACATTCTGGAAGACAAAAAACAAAGTGTGGATTTCCTATATTTTGTAAACCTAGCGAGAATTGCACTTTCTGGAATCACAACACATGTACTATGAAAAAGAAAATCTACAATAAAAACGAAACTATAAATTTGAAAACCAAAAAAAAAAATTACTTACCTTCTTCTTCGAAGAGAGAACCGCTAAGACAAACCATCGAACTACTATCAAGTCGCCAGAGATTTCATCACCAAAAGAAACACCTTCCAGTACCAAAAGATGAAATATTGCCACCGTTGAGAGAGCAATACAAATTGTCAATGTGCTGTGTGAAAAGGAAGAAGAAAGAGTAGAGTGTGGGTATTGTGTTCATTTTAGGATTTTAGAAAATATATTTTTATGTAAAATCTGTAAAAAGAATTTGCAAAATATGAAAAATTGTAGTATTTCACTTGAAGTTTTGTAAGCTGATTATGTTGTGTATTAGATTTTAAATATTTTAAGCATTTTGTAAATATAGAATATGACTTAAATTGCGTTATTAACAGATAAAATACTTTTGAATTTTAATTACTATAACCTTTATTTAGATTCAAAATTCTCAGTGTAATGGTAGGAAAGTTTTGCCTAAGCATTCATTAGTAGTAGACTTTCTTCCATTGAGTTTGATATACTGAAATTTAAATATATGTAAACATTTGTTTTAAATTCATCAACAAAATATTTTAATTATATTGTTTTTCTTTATGACCAATGTTTGCATTATAGTTTGATCACTTGATTTATTTAATTGTGATTTGATTGGTATAAAAAAAAAACTTTTAAATGTAGATTTGATGGAAGATGGAGGTGGTGAAAATAGAAGAGAAGCAGGAAATTGGAGGGTGAAGAGAGGCGGAAGGGAAGAACGTACACGTTGAAGGTGCATGGCATGCATGCAATTCTTCTACCTCTCTCCTCTCTTCTATAAAACCAAAACAACCTTAACAAACATTAATCTCTTTCTCTCAAATCCCATCACACAAACATTCTATTTCTCTCTGTCTCTCTCTCTTCCTCCTAACCATAATAACCACACCAACCAATTATAGAAGCACCCCAAATAACCCAATTCTGGTAACCTAGTAATATTTTTAGTCTTATTTTGATTCTTGGTAGAACATAATGAACTGTAAATAACAAGTTATATATGTTTGAATTTGGCACAGGAAAGAGAGGGGGAGGGAGACAGTGATTGATTGGGACATGGACGGATTACTCGGCCTTCTACGAATTCACGTCAAGCGTGGTGTCGACCTCGCCATTCGCGATGTCAGCACAAGTGATCCTTACGTTGTCGTTAAGATGGACAAGCAGGTCACTTCTTTTACATTTCATCACATCAGCAAATTCTTCTAAATTTCTTCAAACTTTTTAATCGTAAACCTCTTTCTTCAGAAGCTCAAAACCAGTGTCATCAAAAAGGATATTAACCCTGAGTGGAACGAAGATCTTACCTTTTCTGTCACAGATCCCTCTTGTCCATTGATAATGGTAAGCATT
Source organism: Phaseolus vulgaris (assembly GCF_000499845.2). Taxonomy (NCBI): domain Eukaryota; kingdom Viridiplantae; phylum Streptophyta; class Magnoliopsida; order Fabales; family Fabaceae; genus Phaseolus; species Phaseolus vulgaris. The sequence continues at coordinate 49,468,602 of NC_023758.2, forward strand.
CATAACCTATCTAACGTATTCATAACCTATCTAACGTGTTATACAAATGTCAGTGTCTGATGCATTCATACCTATGTAACGTGTTATACGAATGTCAGTGTCTGATATCTGATACGATGAACACGTTATAATTGTTGTATCAGTTGTGTTCTGATGCATTAATTTTGAATGCAGACTGTGTATGATCATGACACATTCAGCATGGATGACAAAATGGGAGATGCAGAATTTGATATCTCACCATATATAGAAGCAGTGAAGATGGAAGTGGATGATCTTCCGAATGGAACCATAATCACCAGAATGCTACCATGCAGGACGAACTGTCTGGCGGAGGAAAGTTGCGTGGTTTATGAGAATGGTAAAATTCTACAAAATGTTGTTCTAAGACTACGACATGTTGAATGTGGTGAGCTGGAATTTCAATTGGAATGGATTAGTCTTCCAGGGGCAAAGTCTTTAGCATAGCATCGTTTCAACAACTATTATGCATGCTTAACAGTTACCACTATGTCTGTACTCATAATTTCTGCTTCTTTTTCTCCCATTTATAGTGTAAGAGACTCACCTCAACTCACCTCACTCATAATCACAACATATTTATGCTCTTTTTGTATATTTTTACAGGTTTTTAAGTCTCGTGTAATCATTAAATGATGCTTTACAAAGGTATTAATATATTTCAATGATAATGGTTAATTTATAATATATGGTTGGAGAGAATTTCAAAGGAGCTCCTAAGATGTAGGTTTGTAACCTCTTCATAAGATAATTAAGATTTTCATCTTTCACTTCAAAATATTTTTTTCCATATTAATCAAGAGACTTAGTTTCTCACTCATTCTTCTGATGTAATAATTTGCACAAAAACTTGTTTTTCCCATTGGACTTTAAGCTTAACTCAACTCCATCAAACCAATTCATAGGGTTGAGGTTTACACCCACTTATATACAATGAAAGACTCTAATATCTAGTCGATGTGAGATCTTCAATAGCTCTTTACACTCGCTTCTTTAATTAATTAATTAATGTATCAGCAACTTGAACTCTTCTATGTCAGATTTTTCTTGATCTTTATAAATACAAAGTATAGTTCCTCTGTTGTTTCAACAAGAATATGTAATCATTCATCCTTATAAAAACAGATTGATTATTATAATTTTTTTAACTATTCTAACTCGAATTACATATACATATTGTATCATCATAATTTATATATACTGAAATTTAAATATTAAAGTTTAAAAAATTATATCTTATATTTTTCTAATATTTGAAACATGTTCACAACAAAAAAAGGAATTGGAAAAAAATATAAAACGCTTTTCATGAATCTAAAAACTTCACTTAAGCTATATTTCATCTTCTAAATTATCAAATACGATCTTCACATTTCACTCAGACTCACAATAAATTAAAGAAAAAAATATAAGAGAAAAATATTGGTTAGTTCCTATATTTTGATGTGTACCCACCATTTTGTGATGTAGAACCAAACACGAGTTTAAGCTTCAATTTTTAAAACACAAGGAAGTTATGTTTTTCTTTTAATATAAAGCAAAACAGGTCTAAATCCGAAAACCTGCATCATCTCAAACTCTATGGTGCATTAGATTCAGAATGTAGCAGTGTATTTTCATGCATCAGTTACCTGTGTTCATGTTCCAACACAGCAGGAACCAAAAAGAGCACCATAAACTGTGTGGTTGTTTGATTTGTGTTAATAATGTTTGTTATTACATGAATATGTGTAAATTTGTGTAGAGTGGTTTTGGTGATTGAAGAGAGAGAAGGTGTTGGAAGAGGAAAGAGAAGTGTGATTTCTACGAAATTGACTTGAAGGATATCGTATAATGTGTTTGAAATTGGATGTGAATCCACACAAATATGCTTCATTGCCCAACAAAGTATTTATTTTTGTACGAGGCAAAGAGATAAGACATTGGTTGAAGGAATGGAGTAGGTAAGAGATTAGAAAAAAGAAATGAAATGCATGCACAGTTTTATGGTCTTAGGAAACATAAAAACCCATGGTAGTGCGTGCAACTTAAGACAAGAATGCATGGTGTTCAGAATTTGGAGAATTGAATATCTAACTAAACTTTCATTCTATGCTCTCTTCAATGCCTTCTCATCATTAACTTCCACGCATGCCTCACTTATCACTTCCACCACATATAAATATACTACTATTTCCTTCTTTTTCTTAATCAATATTTCAAATTTTCATTTCATTTATGTCCTAGGAAATTTCCACTTTACCTACCTAACTAGACGGGATTGGAACTAAAAGAATTATTTTCTTTCTTCTTAGTCAGTCCATAGGTTAGTTTGCACTTTCTTCTTTCCTTTTGTTATTCTAGTACTTCTCCACTCTTTGTCTTCGTGAACTCTTAGTTCGAATCTTCGTGAACTCTTAGTTCGAATGTTACTTGTAAAAGGCACTCCGACGCTCAAATTAGAATTTGGTGTTCGACACTATTAGTAATGGATTATGACATATCTAATTCTTGAAATTGTGTCTATTTATGTGATTATTATGGATAATTTGTTATTTAACGGGATTAAGAATTTGAATCATGATTGAAAATGTATTGTCTAGTGTTTAATAACTGATTAATCTTGATATTTATCTATCTTTAATAACTGATTAATCTTGATATTTATCTGTTTCGACGTAATGGTTTTGGTCGTCGGATCTGACAGGTGTCGGTCCGTTCGATACACTAAGAAAATATTTTTTTTTAGTTTTTTTGTTTAAGGGTGCCACGACCGAGAGCCATTAAAGGTTTTGGTTCTTTTGTTTAAGGTTACATACTTTTTCAGTAACATTTTCTTTTCACTGCTGGTGCTGCTTTTTATACTATCAATCTATGATTACTTTTTCTTTGTTTTTTATAATTTTATTCTTACAAACTTCAAAATTCTTAAAATACTTATTCTGAAATATAATTGCAGGAAGAGTTTGCTTTTTACTATAAAAAATATAAAGGTTAATTCGTATACTAGTCTCAGAAAAAATATTAGTATTATCCAACTGATAATATATGCATCCGCTGAGTTAGTTACACTGCTATTTTGTCCTTGTTCCATTCAAGGGAATCTATTTTTCCTATAGAGAATTTATTCAACTGTAAAGTTATTTAAAATATTAATAATATTGTATCAGAATTACTTAAATATATTTTAACGAATACTTGTTTGACTTATAACGTTATTTTGATCGTTATTAAATTATCTATAATATGTGAGTTGGTAATCTTGTGAATTAAATTATTTATAGTATACGAGTTGGTAAACTGAAAGAGGTGTGATAAAGATTTTACATCGTATACGAATTGATAATTTCGATCTGAAGGAGGTGTGATAAAGATCTTACATCGTATACGAGTTGGTAATCTCGATGTGAAGGAGGTGTAATAAAGATCTTACATTGCTTAGATATTAGTTTGCATGAAAGGAGTAGCTAAGAAAGTGAAGGCAAAGGCATGCAAGGCCTACTAGATTACGGGCATGTGATGGTTTGTATCCTTTTGACCTCATGCATTTGTCCTACACTCTTACTGCTATATCCTACTCTCTCTCTTTATCTCTACATCACTCTCTCTATAACCTCTCTTTTCTTCAATTTTAATCAAATACCAATTATTCAACTATGAATAAGACCTATATCTAAGTTAATTTTGATCATTTATTATATAAAAAGTTGCACTGTCTAAGCAAACATGGAGAATTCATCTTGACTTTTGAACAAAATGTTTCTGCAGAATTAAGATAAAGAAATATAAAGGTATAATGAAATAGCAGAGAAAAGAAAGAGAAAAGTGGAAAACTAAACTACAGCTCATAGGAAGAAGAAACAGAGGATTCAAAGAGAAAGTTAAACACCTCTCTGCAAAACCATTGTTTCATCTATGCACACTCCACTCCACTGAAGGCTCAAATCCAAACACACTTCAAAACTCTCTCTCTCTCTCTCTGCGTTGGGGACTGAACTGCAAGTGCACGCACGCACGTACCTCTCGAAGCTCAAAAAATATTTGTTGTATTTTCACTGTTACCCAGCACCACCACACCACCTCAAAAACCACACACACCTCCTCTGCATCATCACCACCAACTTTCTCCTTTCTCTTCCACCTTCTCCCTTCAACCTCTGCTCTCTTCTTCTTTCTCCAAAGGAAGAGCAAAATGATCACTTTAGCCGACTTTTACCACGTCATGACCGCAATGCTGCCACTCTATGTGGCCATGTTACTCGCTTACGCGTCGGTCAAATGGTGGAAAATCTTCTCCCCGGACCAATGCTCCGGCATAAACCGCTTCGTCGCTCTGTTCGCAGTCCCTCTGCTCTCCTTCCACTTCATCGCCTCCAACAACCCCTACCAGATGAACTTCCGGTTCATCGCGGCGGACACGCTGCAGAAGACGATCGTGTTGGCGGTGCTGACGATCTGGAGCAACGTCAGCAAGAGGGGGTGTTTGGAATGGACCATAACTCTGTTCTCCATCTCCACCCTCCCCAACACGCTGGTGATGGGCATTCCGTTGCTGAAGGGGATGTACGGGGAATTCTCCGGGAGTTTGATGGTCCAAATAGTGGTCCTCCAGTGCATCATCTGGTACACCTTGATGCTGTTCATGTTCGAGTACAGAGGCGCCAGAATGTTGATATCAGAGCAGTTTCCAGACAGTGGCGCCGCCATTGTCGCCATCCACGTGGACTCCGATGTGATGTCGCTTGATGGACGACAGACCTTGGAAACGCAAGCCCAGATCATGGAGGACGGCAAGCTCCACGTCACCGTCAGAAAGTCCAACGCTTCCAGATCCGACATCTTCTCCAGAAGGTCCCATGGCTTCTCTTCCACCACCCCTCGCCCTTCCAACCTCACCAATGCAGAGATTTACTCTCTCCAATCCTCCACCAACCCCACTCCCAGAGCCTCCAGCTTCAACCACTCCGATTTCTACTCCATGATGGCCCCTCCTCGTACCTCCAACTTCGCCACCAACGACGGTTATGCCTTCTCTGCTTCCAGAGGACCAACTCCCAGACCTTCCAACTACGACGAAGATGCTTCCGCAGCTGCTAATGCTAATGCCAACAACAACGACAAACCCAGGCACCATTACCCTGCTCCTAACCCTGACATCTTCTCCCCCGCCGCGTATAAAAATGGCCCCAAGAAGCCCAATGGGCATGCCAGTGCCCCCTCCAAAGCAGAGGATCCAAACAGGGACCTTCATATGGTCGTTTGGAGTTCAAGTGCTTCCCCTGTTTCAGATGTGTTTGGTGGACATGAACACGATCATAGAGAAGTGAAGATAGCTGTGTCTCCCAAAAAAGGTTTTGTTTTCATGCATATAACTTGTAATTTAATCTTGATTTGGTTGTTTCTTATTCTGGTGGTTTTTTATGAACAGGGGAGGGTAACAGAGAGAGTGAAGAGGAGTACCTTGAGAAGGAGGGTTTTAGTTTTGGAAAGAGGGAGATTGAGAATGAGCATGAAGTTGAGAAAGCTGGGAACAGAAATCCAAAAACTATGCCTCCAACGAGTGTGATGACAAGACTTATTTTGATCATGGTGTGGAGGAAACTTATCAGAAACCCCAACACATATTCCAGCCTAATTGGCCTAACTTGGTCACTTATTTCCTTCAGGTAACTATTTTTCTTTTGATCTCTAGAGCATTTCATAGTATATAACCTCATCTTATAAACCTGTTGTTTTACAAGGTTGAGTTATGTACATCTTAATAACTTTCTCAACATTTTGGTTCTGAACATTCTTTTACTTCTTCTGAACTTGTGTTGTGTGTGTTTAGGTGGAACGTGGAAATGCCAGCCATAATTGCCAAGTCTATTTCCATATTGTCAGATGCAGGGCTTGGGATGGCCATGTTTAGTCTTGGTAAGTATACACATGGCTCTTCCTTCGTATTAACATGTTCTCACCTTTGTTTTCTTGGAAAAGAAAAAGAGGGGGCAGAAAATCTTTTCTAGTTCTCTGTTAGCTTTGGTTCATAACTTTTTATTATTATAAAATGTTTTGTTTTGATAAAGAAGTAGGCATGTGTGTGATGTGGTGTAGTTGTATGAATCTAGTGTAGCCAGAGAACAAAGTGAGCAAACAAACAGTATCGTGTTCCTTTTTCTATCTTGTGTTGGTGGGGTTGATGATGATGAAAGGTCTTTCACTACTACAAATTATACCATTTCATAATATACTTAATATATAAGTGAGTGAAGTCACTGATTTTATGATGTTGAATTAGGATTTAAATCCACTTTTGATGTGCATGAGAACAGGTCTGTTCATGGCTTTGCAACCAAGGATCATAGCATGTGGAAATTCCACAGCAGCTTTTTCTATGGCCGTGAGATTCCTTACAGGTCCAGCTGTCATGGCCGTTGCTTCCATTGTTGTTGGACTCAAAGGTGTTCTCTTACACGTTGCCATTGTTCAGGTATAGATTCCTCTCTCTCTTTCTTTCTGCTAGCTTCTAACAAAACCAATACAATAATGTTCACTCACACAAGCTCAAAAAATTCCACTGCATTAAAATATGTGTCTGCATATGCCAAGATATGATATTATATTGCAACAAATACTCACTCAAACCTCTTAATTGGTTCAATTTCCTGCTACAATGTCGATCTGCACCTTGGTTGGTTCCCTCATAAAAAGCTTAAAATTCTCTGCAAAATGAGTAATATATTCACAAACTTACATCAGTCTACAAAATATCTTGAATCACAGGTTATATACTGAAATAGTTTTCAATGTATTATCATTACTATTTGAAAGGACAAGAAAACAAAAACCCAACATTTGACTGATTTGTTTGATTTTGTCATTTGAAAAAAATATACAGGCAGCTCTTCCTCAGGGAATTGTCCCATTTGTGTTTGCAAAGGAATACAATGTGCACCCTGATATTCTGAGCACTGGGTAAGTCCAAATTATGATTATAAAATGTGTTTTCTGGTAAAATATTGGAATTCTAATTGAAAAATGGTGTTGAAAATGCAGTGTTATTTTTGGGATGTTGATTGCATTGCCCATTACTCTGGTGTACTACATCTTGCTGGGGTTATTATGAGTGAAAGAGAAGATCCATGGAAGCTGGTTTGAGACTTCTTAGAGAAGGAGAACACATCTTCAATCAAATACACAAGCCTCAACATAATTCAATCTAATTATCCTTTCTTTTAGTCAAGATGTAAAATCATGTTTGTACATAATTTTTTTTTATAAAATCACTGTCTTGTTATTTTTTAAATTATCACTCATTAATAGGATGCTTTATTTTCAGTCTATTTATTACTCCTTTATGATCCAATTCAAATTTAAGAAAAAATATATATTTTAAAGCTAGATTAGCTTTTATATATTATGTTATTTGAAAGACGTAAATATATAATGATATTATAATCTAAATTATTTACACACACAACTTAAATTTTAATTATTAATTCTAAATTATAATGGAGTAAATGTAAAATGAATCATACTTTTAATTGAAAACATTAATAAACTAATTAAAAATTTATAAAAAATCTTTCTTATAATATCGTGTAAATCTTGCTTATAATAATATGGAATACAAATTGTAGCATTTAGTTAAAAATCCTTTAAGACGTGAGGTTGAACATAGAAGGAAGAGGAGGATAAATAAAAGGTATGAAATTGTAGAAGAAGATTATTGCATAGATGTAATAAATGAGTTTGAATATATTTGATGTGTTTGGAAATATACGAAGGTAGAGAAAAATGGGTTTGATTTGATGTGGACTGCTTTGGAATATTAGGGAACAACATTCACAATCTAATCTTCAATTTATACATACATTGCCTTTTTTGAGACACCTTTTCTTTTCAGTCTTCCTTTGTTTTTCTTTTTTAAAATATTAATATTCAATTGTCTAAATCAAATATATTAACACCTTTTTTGTTTTTATGAAAAATATTTCATTATATAAATTTCACTATAGGATATTGTATTGATCGAGGATAAACGATCGGTAGAGATTCCAATATTTGGCTAGAGCCGATCGATACGACTAAAACGATTAAACATAACAAAAGATTAACAAGATCAAACCACGATTAAGCATTAGGTAATACATATTTAATTATGATCCGAAAATATAATTTATTTCAATAAAAAAAGTCCATGATTACCATATAAATAGTCACACATCTTGAGAAAAATGTATGTCGTTATCATACATTAATTACACCGAGCATCGAATAACGAAATCTCACTTGAGCGTTAGAATGTCTTTTACAAATACCATTTGAGCTTGGAGTTTACAGATATGAGAAGAAGAGACACGAAAGGAGAGTTGTGAAGTTGTTCCGAAAAGAGGAGTAAAGATAGACCGACTCATAAGAAAGACAATCGTTTTCTTAGTTTCAACTCCGTTTAAGAAAAAATATCGATACTATAATCATTAAAATCTCATAAAACAATTATAAATAATTTTTCAATAAAAATATTATGAAGCATTATATTTAAAAATATAGACTCTTACGTCCTATACTAAGTTTTTGTAAGAATTTATTTTTTGAATAAAATTTCCCTTGGAAATGGAGGAAGAATTTACCAAAAACTCATGAATTGTTTATGGGCACAGAAGCCCAATATCCCCACTGGTATGGTTTTGCTATAATTTTAAAGGTGTTTCTTCTTGCACATTAACAAATTTCTTTCTTGCACCCCATCAATTTTCAAAAAGGGTGTTTTACTTTTTTCAGAATGTTTCTAAAACAAAATTTTCAGAAATGTGTTTTTTGGAATAAATTATTCCGATTCTATAATTTGAAATATATTATTTAGAATAAATTTATCAAATTTTATAATTTTGAAATGCTCTTTTCTTTTAAAAAAATAATATTTTTAAATTATAAAATCCAAAAAATACTTTTAAATTTATAAATATCTTATAAATTATACAATACAGAAGGTGTAAATAAAAAAATTCCATTTTCTTTTAGGATATATTTTTGAAAGGTGTGTTATTAGGAAGATACTGCCAAGAGTGTATCTAAGAAGGGACAGAAAGCACGTGAGTGGAGGCACCAAGAAGATCCTCCCAATTCTACCACATGGAACCACCACGTGGCCAAACATCATTGGCACAATCAGATCCCAACAGATTCATTTTATGTGTACCAAATAATATCATTTTATTATTTATTCCATCAATGTAGTATAATGATAAGATGATTTTTATTTGAATTTCTTGTATAATATTTTATGCGACCAAGCAAATATTTTTAAAAAATACTTATGTAATGTAAAAAAGAGATTATGATGTACTTTAAAATATAAAAAAAGAGAGCTTTGTGTAAACTTTTGAAAAACCACAATATTAACAAAATTTGAAGAAAAAAAAGCCCCACTCAACTTCAAAATAATGCATTCTTATTAAAAGATTATACTTTTTAACTTGCATAGAGATTTACTTATATTCAAATTTGATAGAAAGCTATGAGACTTAACATTTAAATGGTGTTCTCATGTCGGATACATGTATTGGATACCGATACTTGTAAAATATCAAATTCAAAAAATATTTGTTGGATTTCTAAAAATTTTAACATTATTTTAATATAATTTTTAAAAAAATACATTAATTTTCTAAAAACTCAAATTTATTGTATAAATTTGTATTATAATTACAAAAATAAGGAACAAATCATTTTGAACCAGCTATGAGAAACATGTTTTTGTTAAATTTTTTTTTGAAACATACTTCTACACATAAATCTTTATTGTCAATTTATATAATTTATAATTATATAATATATAGATATGTGTCATCGTATTTGCATTTTAGAGATTATACTTATCTCCGTATCAATATTCTTGTTCGTGTTGTATGAATGTCTTTGGGACATTGATAAAAAGTAACATTTGTTATTATGAATTTAGTGTGAGATTTATGGGTTATAAATAATTTGAGTGATATAAAAAAAGCAGGTGGTGTATAACATATGGTTGATTTAATTTGTAATAAATATTAATAGTGAAAAAAGCATAGTGTATATTTGATATGATATTTGTTGTAGAAGAAGATGGTGTGTTATATATATAGATATAGGGTTGAAGCGGAGAAAGAAGAGATAGAAAGAAAGGAAAGAAGGGTAATGCAGCAAAGAGGAGGAAGTAACAACCGTAGATCAAGGAGTTTCTCAAGGTCTCGTCTCGCAATTGAAGGCACTTAGCCATCGCACCATTTTCTTCTCTCTGTTTTCTTCTTTTCTCTTCTTCTCTTCTCTGTTCTCTTCTGTTCTGTTCTGTTCCTTCATCAATGGCTTCAGGTCAGATCGCCCCTTTTTCTTTCTTTCTTTCTTCTTCCATTTTGATCAATTTCAACTTAACTCATCGCTTTTCATTGACTCTTATGTGCAGGAAATGAAAATGGTGTCAATGAGCGCGACATGCAGAAACTCTACTGGGTTCAACATTCCGCTGATTTGTCCGTTGAGGCAATGATGCTCGATTCCAAAGCCGCTCATCTCGACAAGGAAGAGAGACCCGAGGTCTTCTCTCTCTCTCTCTCTCTCTTATCCTTTAATCTTTGTTTCACTCACCTTGCAATACGCATTTCAAAATATTCTCCTTCAACTTGATCTCTTATAGATTTGATCTGTTCGCTCCAACAAAACCAACAACTGTTGTACTGTTCTTGTGCTGTGTCTTTTCTCCCTCGTCTTGAAAACTGTATGGGTTACACTTTGGACTGCAAATTTTATCTTTTCAGGAAAAGTCATCACTGCTTGCCACATCTTTGCTTTAGATCCATCTATTTTACATTGCTAAAATATGCTTCTGAAGTAAATTCTCTCTTCTTCCTGTGCCATATTTGGGTTTATGGTTATAATTGTGAATCAAATTAGTACTTTATCCTGTTAATTTGCTTTATATTACAAGCAGCAGAGTGGGTTGCAAGTTTCTCTGTGTATGTACACATTTCTCAATATCTCACCCCCTTTTCTTCTTTAAGCTGTTCGTGCTTTTGCAGGCAACTCATCTGTTCTATTTTTGTTTACCTAGGTACTTTCTCTGTTACCGCCGTGTGAAGGAAAGTCCGTTATAGAGCTGGGAGCAGGTATCGGAAGATTTACTGGTGAATTGGCTCAGAAAGCTGGGCAGTTGCTTGCTGTGGACTTCATTGAGAGTGCAATCAAGAAGGTCTTGCATGGTTTCTTTATTCCGAAAATTAATATGGTTTATTCATGCCAATTTTATACATGCGCGCATTATGAAGTAACCTGAATCACTCGTCTTTCGCAATGTTTTGCAGAATGAAAGCATCAATGGACACCACAAGAATGTCAAATTTCTGTGTGCTGATGTCACGTCTCCAAACATGTCGAGTAGTGTTTCTGAAGGATCAGTTGATGTGATTTTCTCGAATTGGTTACTTATGTATCTTTCAGATAATGAGGTCAGTTTTGTTTATTTTAGAGAATATAAGTTTGCAAAATTTTCATGATTCTGTTCTCAATGCGGGCCTCCAGGAGTTACCCTTTTTGTTTTTCTCCTGATCCCTTAGGTTGAAAAATTAGCTGAAAGGATGATCAAATGGTTAAAAGATGGTGGGTATATATTCTTCAGAGAATCTTGTTTCCATCAGTCGGGAGATTCAAAGAGAAAACACAACCCTACGCACTACAGGGAACCTAGATTTTACACCAAGGTTTGTTCTTTCGAGTGTGGTTACATTCCTTCCTTAGTCTGTTTGAATAAAAATGTGCTGGACGTCAAGTTTGGTCTCATTTGTAGTGTGTGATTTTTATATTATGGAGTCAAAACCTTTGGATCAAATTCAATAAAGCATATTTTAAAGTGTAATTAAACTGGTTTAGTGGCAGTTTTTGTGGTTGGAAAGATGGACCGTGGATCATGGGTTCCTTTCCAAATTTTAGTGTCTGTTTCGTGTTAAATTCTTTTCAAACTAAAATTTCTTTTTGACAATGATTGGGTTTAAGTACTCATGGATAAGAAGTGCCCAGAAGTTTAACTATTGAGATTTTAATGAAAATAATATTTTTACATGCTATCAACTTAAATCAAACTCAGCTGAAAATTGTCTTAAAACAGATGTAATTCCCTGTTGCAAGAGAAAAGATCTTTGATCTGTTTAATGCCACTGTTTCAAGATTTTTATGTTTTATGTATAGTTGGCATAGACAAAGAGCTGTCTGTATTTTAGAGGAAACAACCTTCTCTAAAACCTTGGTTTTGATGACTTTGATCTCTGAACCCTTTTTCTCATGCAGGTTTTTAAAGAGTGTCATATGAGTGATAATACTGGAAATTCCTTTGAGCTTTCTCTCATTGGCTGTAAATGCATTGGAGCTTATGTCCGAAACAAGAAGAATCAAAACCAGGTAATAAAATTGGGTTTCCATTTCTTGCAAAGTATTGTAATTAATTTCTGCTTACCCAATTGACTGACTATAACTGTTTTGTTGCATAGATCTGCTGGATATGGCAAAAAGTTAAATCAGTAGACGATAGGGGTTTCCAGCGGTTCTTGGATAGAGTTGAATACAGTCATAAGAGTATTTTACGATATGAGCAGATGTATGGCCCAGGCTTTGTGAGCACCGGTGGACTTGGTATGCCTTAAAAATTTTCTTTCTCTGGTTATGCATTACTATCGTAGAGATCTTTCCTTTTTCCTTAAAACTGATATGGTAGTATGATCTTACTTACTGTCCACAAGAGCGATCTCTTCTCATTTACCGGATATACATAACCAGCTGGTTGCTATGTAGTGATTTGCTCCATGACTACAAGGTCTTCATAAGTTATGATTTTGGAATTGTGAGAGGGACCTTGCCGTGCAAGAAAGAGTTGTTCATTATTTTCCTACTTTTTTCTTTCATTCTGAAAATGTAGTTTCTGTCAATGGCGAAATATTTGTACGACAGCTCCATTTAATATAGTTTTGATTTTTAGACTATTTCATAAACTTTTTGCAAAATGTGGCATTTCATCATTCTTAGTTTAATATATTTTTTGTTATAGAAATATGTAATTATACTCTTTTGATTAATAAATTCAGTTGTTATGAACATATTTATATGCATATTTTTTTCTCTCTACTAGCATATAGGAAGTGTAGTCTCTTTTTGGTAAAAATGACTAGAAGATCTGATACTTTGATCACTTAATGTTGTTCTATTTTTCCTCTTATTCTTAGATTGCTTAATATTGTATCATACTTGGGTATTTTTTTAAATCTTTTTTCTTCTGAAAATCTCATGGTCTGAATCTTGGAGGTCAGGTGCTGTGTGTTTATAATTGTTGTCTCTATGTATCTTAACCTGCCATGTTCTGCTTCTCTGCTTGGCAGAAACGACAGAGGAATTTGTGGCAAAACTAGGATTAAAGCCTGGTCAGAAAGTTCTGGATGTTGGTTGTGGTGTTGGGGGAGGTGATTTCTACATGGCTGAAAATTTTGATGTCGAGGTTGTTGGCATTGACCTCTCCATAAATATGATTTCCCTCGCCATTGAACGTGCTATTGGACTGAACTATGCTGTTGAATTTGATTGCGCGGATTGCTTTAAAAAATCGTATCCTGACAATACATTTGATGTAATCTACACTCGTGACACCATGTTACATGTCAAAGTAAGGAGCTGTCCTTTTTCTTTTCTTGTTTAATTGTTGATTTTGGCAGTGTTATATGCGTTATACCTTGAAATACATTAAATATCAAATGTGATATGCGGAGGAGAAACCAACTTTACTCTGGATCAATGCAGGATAAACCGACATTATTTAGATCATTTTACAAGGGGTTGAAACCTGGAGGAAAAATTCTAATTACCGATTATTGCAAAAGTGCTCAAAGTCCGTCTTCAGAATTTGCCGAGTACATTAAAAAAGGAGGATATTATCTCCATGACATGAAAGCGTATGAGAAGGTATTGTTGGCTTGTGCTATCAGTGTAAACACCTTGCTTAATATTAACTTATCCTCTGATTGTCAATCTCCTCTTCTAAATCTTTTTCAGATGCTCGAGGATGCTGGATTTGATGATCTCATTGCTGAAGATCGAACTGATCAGGTTTTTGTGACCTTACGACATACTCTGCTTAGTATCTGCATTTTTTTTATTGTGGTTCTAAAGTACTAATAGCTTTATTACTTGTGCGGTTTAGTTCGTGAAAACACTACAGAAGGAGTTAGATGCCCTTGAGAACAAGAAGGATGATTTCATTCGTGACTTCAGCGAGGTGGGTTTTTTCATTATGTTTACAAGATAGTTTTTTTTATGGCATTTGTTTCTCTGTAAAAAACCATTGACGGTGGGATTCATTGTTTTCAGGAAGATTACAATGAAATTGTGGAAAGATGGAAGGCAAAGCAGAGCAGGGGTGCATCTAAAGAGCAGATGTGGGGCCTGTTCATTGCCAAGAAAAATTGACATGCTTTGTTGCTGTCATTTGTCTTGTTCTATTATATTTAGTTTATGTGTGACTCTAATGTTTTGAATAATGATTTATATGTTATTCTTGGTTTAAAGTTCATAGCTTTAGGATAACTTGCCATTGGCATTGGTTTGAATAATTGGTGAATCAGCTAGAACCACTTCACGCTCATCTTATTTGGATAAAATACAGTTTTGACCGTGAAGAAGCTGGAGAAAATCATTTCACCACAAGGCCAACGTTTAAATAAGAATCAAAAGAAATATTATCTTCCTAAAAAAGTTTAAATAAATAGATCCATAATCTTGGTGGTGATAAATAGTGAGTTATGTGGTTCTTTAATTAGTGTATTTGGTTCATATAATTTTAACTAGTAGTATGTGATATGTAATAAAAAATAATTAATACTAAAATCGTATATGTGAAAAATAATTTTTATTTTTATTAAAGACAAGAAATTCTAACACACTTTTTTTAAGGTGAAATTAATATTTTCAATGCGAGACAAGTTGAGTTCTTCAAATTTTTTTTTTGCATACAATAGGATAAAAAAAATAAAGAAGAAAGAGGAGAGAGAGAGACGAAGATGGTGATACAGAATACAAAAGGAAGTGTGCATGACGTGACTGTTTTAATTAATATAATAAAAAATGCACTTTTTTTCTTACAGTTTTCTATATTAAACTGGTTTGCTCAAAGCTAAAAACCCTAACCCTAGCAGAGAAAGAGAAAGACAGAGAGAATGGGATCGGTGGACAAATACACGATTATGACACTCAAAGATGTTTTTAAATCTGTGGATCAGAAAGTAAATGTGGTTGGCGTTGTTCTTGAAACTGGCTTCCCAAAGCCAACAGCGGGCACGGGTAAACCCTAAACCCTAAATTTCTTCATTTCGCTTTACAAAGTTTGGATCTTTCGGAGTTTCACTGGCAATGATGATTAAAAGGCCGGACTTACGGCTGCCATTTACTTCCTTGGTAGTAGATTGATGAACTTTATCGTGAAAGTGTGTTCTGAGCCAGCACTCCCTATTTTCCTTTTCCTTTTCATGTCGTTTTTTAAAACAATGTTGAAATAGAGGAATGAGGGAAAGATAGAGGAAAGTTTGAAGCTGATAGAAAAACAAAATCAATTTTGTTTTTGTTTTTATTAGTTAACTTTTCCATTCTTACGAGCTTGTGCTTTTGGTCCCCTTAATTTTGATGAATACTCACACTCAAGTGTATGTTCTTTACTTTAGGTTTCAGGTCTCTCCCAAGTTATCATTAACATGTAACATCTGCTAACTATATATTTTATCATGTATAAATAATGCAGATTTCTGTTCCATCCTCAAAATAATTGATGCCACACATCACGATATGGCCATGACTGTCAACATTTTTGCTGAAAGTACAGAAAAACTTCCCCTTGTTGCTGCTGTTGGGGATGTAATTCAACTTTGTCGTGTCTTGGTAATATCTAATACTGGTATTAACTTTTGTATGTAGAGATATGTTTGCTTTTGTTTTCTGGTCCTTCTTGGCTTTTATATACATGTTTCTGATGATAAAAAGGCTTTAATGTTGACATGTTATTTCATAATTCTGCCAAGAACTGAAAATACATTGAGCATCAACTCTTCATTTGCTTCATTCTGTGGAAGTTGAATGGAAGTAAACTTCACTAAGTGTAGAAATAGATAGACAAATTTGTTCTTTTTTTCTATGAACTTTTTCTCTTGTAATTTGTAGGTAAAAGAACATAATGGGGAAGTAAATGCTGTTTTCAACAAAAAATATTCCTCATTTGCTTTATTTAAAGGCAAAGATGGTGATGATTTATACCCGTATCAAGTTTATTCTAATTTTCACCCCAGATATGTAGACAAGTTGCTCATACATAGGCTGAGAAAATGGCTTGTCAATTTCCAGCTTCATGAAGGTCCTCTATTATTTCAGCTTTAATGTACCTGAATTCAGTTTATATTTGTCTTTAATTTCTGTTGTCTAATTTAAACATAATCTCTGCACATGCATGTATACACTCAGTTACTTCTAACTCGTGGTCAAATCAAAAGGTGAAAGAACTCGGTTTAAATTCTCTTCTTACAATCCATAATTATTCTTCGATGTATAAATCTCAAGACATAAACTGCTTGGGCATTTTCTAAAACGCTCATTAAAAGAATCTGAATCCCTGGTATGAACATGTAATTGATTCAAAGAGGAAAAAGTTGTTTGAGGCATATTTCATTCCTTCTTGGGCCTGTAGAATTGTTGTGATGATATGATACTTAGTTACTTATCAGGCAATGCTTCTTTGGTACGGGTGACTTCTGGAAGGAGTATTTTGCTGCTTGTTATAAATTAGCTGTTTCTAAATTAATTGGCTTGATCAAGATCATGCTTCATCTTTAATGAAATCAATTTATGCTTTAAGGTTTTCTGCTTAAGTCGTTCAGTAGTTATTGGTTTATTATAAACTTCATCTAGTTTTCTATTGTGAACTGTGTAGATTCTAGTAAATTTCCCATGTTCAGAGAAATCAAGGAAGAGACTTACATTAATTTGGCTTGCAAGGTAATTCAGCTATTTTCTAGTTCTGATATTTTGTATGATTGAGTTCGAGAGATCCTACTTTTACCTTTAGTTGTTACCACACCAAGTTGTTGATTCTTTATCATACTTTTACTTTTTTGTTCCACATTAAGATCCTTCACTGCTGTGAGGCTGCGAACGATGAATGGTTTATCTTTGCCTGGGATGGTACCGATACCCTACCAAATGCCATATCTTCAAAGTGAGTTGCTGCTATTTTACTTTTACGTTGTCAGCTCAGTTCATTTTCCCAAATGTACATCCAGAGTTTGGATATAATTAATTTCTTATAACTGCTTTCTAGTAACTCTTTTTATAAAGTCCTATTGAAGGCAAGTTGCTGGAAATAGGCATAACAAATTCCATGGTTGGTGTTTTATTGCTTTCCATTCAGGAAAATTAATGATATTATTTTTTCGATTATTGTGTGCTATTTATCTTCTCCAACACTCCCCTCCCCCTTCTTACTTGGCTGTGGCAAAGGAAGTTTTGACAAGTGGTTTAATTGTAATGACATCCCAAGAATTGTAAAGTTTAGATTGGATAGAATGTTTTTATTTTTATATTATAAAAAACATCAACTGGGAGAATTAAGTGAGTTAAAATAGGATGGAACGTAGCATTTTAATAATGGAATAGCTAATCGAATTGAGTATAACTGTATAAGGTTAACTGGTGACAATTTTTGTCCACTAAAAAAGGTGGAACGAAGGGGAATAGGACAAAACTATTCCACTGTCTGTGTGCCAAATGCTACCTTAGATTGGAGTAATGTTTATTTCGCTTAACTAGGTTTCACAATTTTGTTTGCTTTTTGTATTAATTATAATATTTTAATTTGTGAGAGTGGTCTAATATAAATTTTATTTGTTTTCTGAATTGCAGCTTAGAAGATGAACTTAATCATCCACTTCCTTTACAACTGGAACCTTTGCCTTTGCCAAGAGAGATTTTATGTACTTTTCCAGCTGTTGGATCCATCCTGAGAATAACTTTGGAGGAATATGTTGGGAAGAGGCAACTCTACCTTCTAAGCATTGGTAAATGGGTCAAGTTTACGAATATGCGTCTTGAGGTGCGTGATGGACTGTGGCATGGTATTTTTACGCGTTTTACAAAGGTTCGATATACACCAAACGAAGATCTGCTCATTGTAGAACGTCAAAGGTGGTTGCTAATTTAGTGCACTCTACATGGATTCATGGATTATCAGTTAACTGAAACTTCTGCACGAATTTTGTACCAGGTTGTCTGATGAAAGACTATCTCTGAAATCAGGAAGAATGCTTTATTCCAGCTTCCCTGAGCCTTCGCCGATTACAGGTATTTCATTCTTGACACACTAACTCTTTGATTGGTGAACGTTGAGTTAGATTTATGGTTTTCTTTTGGGATGACACTAAGCTTTATCTTACAGCTGTCAATTGTCATGATCATGTGACACCTGTTACTTTAATGAGTGTTCTCACTCATTCAGAGGTACTATTGATTATTTTCTTCACTTAAACCCAATCTCTTAACATCAAACTCTCTATTGCTTGATGCTATTTACCTTTGAGCATTACTGTTGCTGTTCAACTTTATAGCTAAATTCTTATGTTGAAGGTGACGGCTAATTTCAAGTGTGTTGTTCGGGTAGTAGCAGCAATGCCATGCCAAGCTGAACTTCTCCGCTCTCCTGCTGGGACATATAGAATGCGGCTAACACTAGAGGATTCAACTGCTAGAATCCATGCTTATGTAATTGATGAGGATGGGGTTAGAACAAACTTTGACTTCTCTGTTTTTAGGATCTTTTTGGCACCAATTACACCCCATGCACGTATAAATGATGTTACACTTTACTGTTGGGTGGCCATTGTTGATTTCAACTTGCATTCTTGGCAATTATCTGTTCTAGTCTTGCAAAATGTTTAATTTATTTGTTGGGGTTCTGCTTAGCTGATTTTTTTTTCTGTACTTGGCATGATGGTATATGACAGGAGACCCTTTTTGATGGTTATCCGGGCGTTGAACAGTTGAGAAGGAAGCTGGAGAAATTACTTGGAATAGAATGTGATGGTAGCAAGGATGGGGAAAAGGATACTCCAAGAAATCCACCATGGATTTGTGTTTGTCTCAAGTCATTCTATGTCCAGAAGGCTGATATCTGGGGTACTAGAAACTTCAGAATATTTGGCACCAAAATAGTGGGAGATGCATGATAGAATGGATATGTGGTTATGAATCCTGTTTTTTTGCCTCCTTTTGAAGGAATATGTGGGGAAAGTGGAGGATCCTAGGTAATGCAACTCCATTTTGCTATGTGCATAGAAACCCTTTTTTGTAAATCTTCCAGGGCTTTATTTTCTATGTAAAAACATGTAAGTAAATGAAATGCACAAATTAAATATATATATTTATATATGTCTGTTTCAAAGTTAAATGTTTTTATGCACTGTAGTTTTTAAGTAATTATAAATCAGTAGTAGATGATATTTTATACAGTATGATATGTACATGTCGATATTTATTTTGAAATATAAATTTCAAAAATTCTTTCTCTGCTTATTATATTTGATATTTTGAATGGAATGGTTTCAAGAGTTTTCATAGAATTCTTTCTCTTCAGATATTTATTCGAATAGGGAAGTTTTTAATTTCAGTCCTGTTTCCGTTAATATATGTCTGTTTTTGAAGTTGAATCTCAACCTGTGAAGTTAGTAGTTTTAATAACATTAAATTATAATGTTAATTTAAAATATAATGTACTTTTAAGTTATTCATTGTGTACGGTTAAATGGTCTATTAATCATTAGCATATATATATATATATATATATTTATATTTATATTTAACGAGACTCCCGAATTTTAACTGAATAAAAAGTACAATTTTTTTAATGTTGTAGTTTTAAGCTTTGAACCAGAATAATAAACTTTTATAATATTATTTATATATTCAAAAAACATTTATTAATATATATGCATATAATTTATTTTCATGTATTGAGCATGATAAAATATTTGTAGACTTTAATTGTTTTTAACTATGTTTAATCTAATACAATTTAAGCATATAGAATATTAATAAATCAAATTCATGTATCGGGACAGTCCACTTTTTCTCCGGTTCTTTGTTTAAAATGAGGGAACTTTACAAGATTTCACTTGGATAAAGCCAAACATAAATTTCGTCTTGGATAAAGAAAGGTACAATTTCGTCCAATTAAACACCCTTATTACTGACTCATATGTATTGTGCAAATTACATGTGAAACCATAAACGGGGACTTATTTAATGTTGAATCAGTGTGAATGGGAAGAACTTAAAGAGGTTCTGCGCTGGTTAGTGAAATTGTTCTGTAATTTGGATAATAAAAGAGATACAAAATCTTACAAAGCGTATGGATGTTGCTTGGGGTCTCATATTTTGGGTTTGGGGTTTTGGGTTATGTGAAAAGGTGTGAAAGCCGTGCCCCTACCTTACCAATGAATATCTACAATGCACTTATAAGTTTCCCTATGGTACAATTCGGCCTATAACTAAAAGACAGATTATATGTAATAGGGAAGGAGAAGCTGAACTAGAGTGCTGCAGGTACACCAAGGTCGTTATGGTGATTTGGCTGAGCCACCTCTCCAGCTGCAACACCAGCTTGCCTTCGTTGCCTCTCCCGGAGATATAGCACAGTTATGAGGCATGCAAAGAGGGTCAGAATGGTAGCATTTCCCTCCTCCATCAGCACATTCTCCACCCATGCTTCTAATTTAGGATACAGTTCTGGCAATGAATCAATCACGTGGACCTGATCAAAACAATAAGCACAATGCAGTCCAACAGTGAGAAATCTGAAATATCGTTGAAAAGGTGAAAAAGCAAGTTACACACTGAGGCCACTAAGAGCGTAGAACACCAGGTAGATATTCATTTATGAATCACACACCACACTCAATCCAAAACCTTATAGTGATAAGTTTCTTGATCTTTGTTTTATACATTATTTAACTTGCTCATTGCTATACAATGTATGATTCCAACTCCAAAAAACTCTCTTAAACATGAGTCCCTTCACATTATAAACTCTCCTACACACTGTCTTGATTCATGGCCAGGTTGCAAGAGATCATTCGCATTCCATGATCCACCACCACCAACTCCATTATACTCGCTTGAGGTGAATACCAAGAATAATCGACTTTGATATTCACTAATGGGTCACGACACGAGCATACATACGAGACAATAGGTTTTCATGTTTTTTTTCCCTTATATATCTAAACTTATCCATTTCTATGAAATTTTGGATTCCAATTCACACTTGAATTCCAATAATGACAGGGTAATGACAAAGAAAAAAGAGGTGGAGTGATGCAGTACACAATATTAAGAGATTATACACCAAATAAGCTCGCGTTGTCCAATTTGAGTGTATAACTCCTTTGTATCAAATAAAACTCTTAACAGTAACTAGAGAAGTATGTTGTGAGTTAGGTGTAATTGATTTCGTCAGTTTGTTACAACTGATTCCTATCGAGTCACTGTAGTATATTCAATCTATAATAAATACATTTTCTCTCTGTATGCCACTCATTAGAAGGAAAAAAGCTAAGTTTTGTTGATGAAATATAAACAGCTCGATAGGTCATTCACTAAGATTCTTCTTCAGTAAATATAGAAAATATATATCAATACATTTAATGCATGGGTTATTAGGTAAACCAAAAAAACTTACCATGAAACTGTCATCATAGTTCTTACGAATCCACAAGCTTGAAAGAGCCAGCGTAACTGGCAACTTTGCTGCACGATCATGATCTAGAGCTTCATCATAGTAACGTTTTGCTAGATGAAGGTCAAATGGAAGTCCTTGGCCATGCTCATGCATGTATCCAAGATTAAACATGGCTTGTGCATTATATTGTGACTTGGCATGCATGTAAGCTTCAGCAGCTCGCTCATAATCCCTGGCCGTACCCTGACATGAGGTGTAGAAGGAAAACACAAGAAAGTGAAAAAATGCAGGGAAAGAGAGCAAAATGGCTGAAATTGAATTCACAGCATTGCACATGGTCAATTCATCCCAAAACCACATACCCGACCATAGTAATATGCATCTCCAATGAGTAAAGCAGCATGTTCATTACCCTGCTCAGAAGCTTGCCACCACAGAGAATGTGCTCTCTGATGCCTTTCTGCATCAGTGCAAAATCCAGATTCACCCATGCACATGCTACGTTCCCCATATTTGTCAAGAATCCAAGCAGCATTACTTTGCGCCACCTCATACCCCATCTCAGCCATTCTTGAATACAACATAAATGCCTTGCCAAGATCACCTTTTAAGTATGACTCTAGAGCCCATCTGGACAAAGAACTCCATGGGCCCCGCTCAGCAACGAGTTTGTACAGTGCAGTAGCCTAAAAAAACAAAAAGGAATGTTAGCACATACTTCGTTGGCAGAGACTTTGATGATACAATAGTCATTAAGGAATGAAAAATACAGCATTACATGAACTCAATTTAAGGCCAGTACTCAGATTAGGTTTCTATAATAATAGCCGCAGTATTCAAATAAATTATACATACAATCCCAAATGGTATTACCCAAAATATATATGGTACAAAAAGCTACAAACAGGTGATGTATTAGGGAACCCAAACAAAATGAAAACTACCTGTACCTTATCAGTCATGTAATCCATATGCACCACTCAACACAGAACTTTCAAGAACTATGTAGAACAAAATCTAAAGTATTCAGATATCACTGCCATCAATAATATGAAGAGCGGGAACACTAAACAGAAAAAAAAATCCTCAAAACACTCAAACATCACTAGTCGATGTCCCTTTTGAATAAGTAGACGCTCATTATCTTTTTTCAGGACCGTTGAGTTCTTAGTTTATAGCTGTCATACTACAGTTTGGAGAATATACTTCAAATTAGCCAACATACCGTAATCCCCATCTAATTAACTCACAAAAACTGAAACAGTAAGGAATGTTTTATAAAGTGGTAATTGTCCTTCTAATTGTAAGTAGATAAAGGCTTGTATCTAGAACAAAATCAGTATAATATAATTGATTCTTCTGATAATCATCAATCCCAAATTTTAATCCCGCCTTTTGATTAATTTCATTCATCTGGTGCAAGTATCAAAACACATTAAAGCAGTATTCAGTAACATTTAAGAACAATTATGTCAGCCCAAATTTTTAGACTGCCAGACTGATGAACAAATAATTAGGTCATCAACAGAAAATTGCAGTTATCATAAACAATATTGGATATGATTAAACTGACATTAGACAACTCAAAGTTAAATATATCTCTTACATATTCTGAAATATATTACATTGTATTAAAATTACGTGAGGATCATACTACCATCAGACTGTCACATACATTAATCCATCAGATTTAGCAACACTTTCACAAACAAAGAATCAATCAACTTACCAAGTGAATATTCTTCTTGAACCCAACACCATTGTGGAAAATCTTAGCCAACTGGAAGAACGCCTTTGGTTGACCATTGTTAGCAGCCACCACGAAGAACTTACAAGCCAGCTTAACGTCCCTCTTGACTCCAATCCCCTTGAGATACATGACACCCAAGTTATAGTGCCCCCCAACCTCCTCGTTCTCTGCAGCCTTTTCAAAATACTCCTTTGCCTGTGATTCATTAATCATATCATAAGTCAAGGATAACTGCACAAAAACACGCACACACGCAGAAAGGGAGCCAAATAATGACAAGGTGGAAATATAACCACAATCCTACTTTAGTGTAATTCTTCTGGTCAACTCCATAGCCTTTGACATACAAATATCCCATGCCATTATAAGCAGAATACAGCTGGTGCTTGGAAGCAAGCGTGAGCCACTCAAACGCTTTGGTGTAGTTTCTCTCAACACCTGCTCCCCTAGCATAGATCTCTCCAAGAAGTTCCATAGATCGTGGCTCTCCCTTCTCCACAGCCTTCGAAAACCATGACAGCGCCTTGGAGTGATCACGCCTCAATCCCCTGAGGCCAAAGTAGTAAAAGAGGCCAACTTTGTACATGGCGGCAGCATTCCCCTTCTGGGCTTGATACTCCAGTATCTGAAAGTCCTCGTCCTCTTCCCCCTTTGATTTTCTCAGAGCCTCCTTGTTCTCCTCAGCCCCATTGTGGAGCCTAACCGGTTCAATCACAGGGGAATCTTTCGAAATCAGAAAATTATTCACAGCCACTTCAGCTAATTCAGCATACAGATTAACAGCTTTGTCAAACATCTGTACCAACGGCGATACAATTCATCACAATACTCACAGAAATCGTAAAGACAAATGAATCACTAATCAGAAAGGGGAAAAGAAAGACTCACGTCTTGGCGCGTGTACTTATAAGCCAAAGCCATCTTGGACTGCATGTTGCCACCCTCGGCGGCGAAGTGGTGGTATAAGAACGCCTTCCCCTTGCTTCGCTCTCTCAGAAGCCCCATTTCCCACAAAAACCCTAGAACCGATTGGGCGGCGGGGTGGCCGGTCTCGGCCTCGGCAGCAATCTCTGAGGCGCCATCCTCAATGAGGGCGGGGTGACCGGACATGAGTTTGTCGACGGCGGAGTAGTAAGCAGCGTCGGATTCCGACAGAGGCTGAGGATCTCCGGCGGGGGGCTCGAAGATGGGGCGCCATGAGCCAGGGTCGAGGTCCTCCTCGGATTTGTGGGCGTCTCCATCGCCGAGCTCGTCCCACTCGGCGGAGGAATCGTGTTCAGCGCTAGGATCGTCCTTGAAGTCTTCCTGAGAGAGGACGAGCACGAATTGGCGTGCGGCGACGGAGAGAGAGAGAGTGAGGAGAGAGAGAGAGAGGGCGAGAGAGAGGAACAACCACTTGGGGCCAGGCATGGTTCTTGCCGATTGCAATCCCCACCACTTTTTGGGACTGAAATGAGAAATGCTGATGCAGAGGGTATTCTTGCAATTATAATCTTCAACTTCTCTTTGCCACGTTTTTTATGAACATTTCTCCACTAGGAATTTGCCATGTCAGCTTCCTTTTTGGGCTTAGCCCACCTCACTAAAATCCACCTCGATCAAAAAGTCTCAATTTAATTGGGTAATTACTTCCTGCACCACCCAATTTCATTATGAAAAGACGAAAATTTCCTTAGATAAAATGTAGGCTATATAAAATCTGGAATATGTTCCTGATTTTTTTTCCATACCAAAATTTTTGTATTGTAGATTTTTTTATACGGTGAGATTTTGATTTTTGATTTTATTTTTATTTCTAGAATACAATAATCTCTTCCAAATCTTCTTTTTCAAAATGCATTGTTTTCAAGTTTGGATTTTTATTTCTGGAATGAAGGGTATTTTTGGAAATTTAAAATTGTGAAGGTGCAGATCAAAATGATTGGGTGTAGAAAGAATTTTCCATTTAAGTGAAGTATTTGTTTCAATAATTTTATTTTAATATATAATTTCATTTCTAAAACTTTTAAGTATCAGGACAATAACTTCAAAATGTAACTTGAATAAGCATAGTTAAAATGGTATAGAAAGTCAAACTTAAAATAAAGATAATTTTAAAGAAAAGGTAAATAGTTTAACATTGAAATAAGTGGAAGATAAAGTAAGAAAAGAATCTTTTAATGATTCACATTGCAAGGGAGGGCTCATCTAGTGGAAGAAGAATCTAAGAGCTCTGGGGAAGGCTCTTTCTTCTTCACTCTTAAATCTTCATTTTTCATTCTTCATTCTCCTCTTCTCACTACCAATGTCTTCTCTCCTAGGTAAGCTTCTCACGATTCAATCTTCTTAAAGTCAATTGAGTAGTATTTCAGTCTCTGAGACTCAAAACTTTGACAGATGATTGCAGGGAACACTTATTGGAAGTGGATGCAAATGCCAAACTAAAATTCGAGATAAGGAATCTGACGAGAGTTTCCCACGATGGGGTTTCAATCCTCAAAGGTATCAACCTTGATATCCCAAAGGGTGTCACCGTTGGGATCATAGGCCCCAGCGGCAGCGGCAAGTCAACGCTCTTGAGAGCCTTAAACCGCCTCTGGGAACCGCCCTCCGCCTCCGTCTTCCTCGACGGCCAAGACATCTCCCATCTCGACGTTCTCTCTCTCCGCCGGAAAGTTGGCATGCTCTTTCAACTCCCTGCCCTCTTTCAAGGTCTCAATCCTGCTAAATATTTACTAAATTCAAAGAAAGTTTATTTTTTGTGGTTGTGTTTGAATTGATGGTGGAGGGTATCTATTCTATAGGCACAGTTGGCGACAATGTGAGGTATGGACCAGGGCTTAGAGGGAAAAAGCTAAGCGATGATGAGGTGCGCAAGTTGCTGGAAATGGCAGACTTAGATGCTTCTTTCATGGACAAGTCCGGGGCTGAACTCTCTGTGGGTCAAGCTCAAAGGGTTGCACTTGCTAGGACTTTGGCTAATTCACCAGAGGTGACATCAAATTAACTTTTTTTTGTGTTTGCTTTTCTGTTTGTAATGTTGATTTGATTTGGGGTAGGTTTTGTTGTTGGATGAGCCTACTAGTGCGTTGGATCCTATATCGACAGAGAACATAGAAGATGCCCTGATGAAGCTGAACAAGAACAGGGGCATGACAGTGATCATGGTCTCTCATAGTATCAAACAAATACAGAGGATTGCTGACATGGTGTGTCTGCTTGTTGATGGTGAAATTGTTGAAGTTCTGAAGCCTGATAAACTCTCCGAGGCCAACCATCCCATGGCACGAAGGTTTCTTGAACTCAGTTCATAGGGGTCCCAACCTAAGGCAAGAGTTGTCAAATTCTATCTCCACTTATTTGGTTTTTACAACTTTTTTTTGTCTGTTCTTATTTGTTTGTGTATGTTAAGACTGCTTCATGACATTGTGGCTGACATAGGATTGTGGTAGTGGAGGTTTAGTTAAAATATGATGTTTTTGAATATGATATTCAACAAATAGGATGTGTAAATATACTCAATTGTGTCGATCAACAGACACGAAGATTCATACGACATAGGAAAATATGGATACGGATACAGATTTAAAATGTAGAACACAAATATACAATTCTATAAAATTTATTATCTTTTATAATTTTTTTAGAAAAGAAAGATGTTTTTCATTGTTAATTTAGAAAGATTTGTTTTTTATTTTTATAATTATAATAAAAATTTATACAATAAAATTAAGTTTTTAAAAATTAGTGTATTTCTTTTTTTAAAATTATGTTAGAATTATCAAAATTTAATAAATACTTTTTTGAACTGGACATTTCATTACTACATATTTTACAAATATTGATATTTGATACATTGTTTTCCACATATACACACCAATTAATATTCCAATTGGTGCAGATTTTGCGCAGAAAGTTTTGTTTTGTTGCGGTTAAAATGGCAAAAGGACAGATGTGTTGTCGTTTGGGTTCATGTTCAACAATAACCAAATATTCCAATTAACTTTCAATTATTGCACCAATGTTTCAGCTTTAATATTCAACTCTCCTTACTCTGTTATAAGCTTATTACGATCAAATTATTTGTAACTTCTTAATATTAATTAATACATTTTACTCATCATCATTTACTTATATATTTTTATACATATTTCATTAAGTTTTCTTTTTTTTATATATCCATTAAATTTGTAATCAAAATAACAACCTGTTAAAAAAAACACGTCAGTTTCTCATTTCTTTCGAACTCATTTTTATATGTTTTTTCCTTAATATCGTTACTAAGATGAAATTTGAAGAAAAAAATTACGATTTGTTTTCGAGGAATAAATTTTGCAAAAAGATCATACTTATTCGATAATAATCAATATTATTTAATTTTAATTAATAGTAGTTCAATGGTAAAATTCAAATTTAATCTTAATTAATACTATTTCACTCCCATGTATTGTAAGTTGTGTACTAATTGAGAAATAGATCAAGATTAGGCTAAAATCAATAATAATAATAATAATAGAATTTTCTGAAAATAATAATAATAAATCAATCTCCTCGATACGGATAAAAAAATAGTTAGTGTCCTGTCTCGTTTATCTATTAAAAATGCTAGGTCAATATTTAAAACAATTACATTTAAATAAGAAAAAGTCTATGTCATTTAAAAACATTTAACTTTCACGACTTAGCCTTTTTTAATTATTATAAATATATAAAAATAATGATATATGATAACTCAAATTTTTTATACATGTTAAGAAGTGAACTTTAAGTCTAACTTAACCCCTAAAACCGGCTCAATGAGGTGAGAATTGCACCAACTTATATACAAATGAATTGTCCTCATCATACCATATTACAAAGTGGACTTTAAGCCTAACTCAACCCCATAAAATCGACTCATAGGATTGAGGTTTGCACCCACTTATATATACAACGAAAGACTTTAATCTCGATGTATTTTAAGTTTTTTTTTTATATTTTTGAATTATAAATTTATTTTTTATTTTATATATATTTACTTTTAAATCTATCAGAATAAGAATTCTATATATAACTATAAGAAGAGTTATTAAAACATTATTTTCTTAAAAATAATGTGTAAATTGATATATATATTCATTAAATGGATAAATTTATGTGGAGGGTTACTTTTGTTGATGGATTTGATCAAGTGTGTAATCTTAAAGTTATACTTTTTTTTTTATCTTAAAAAGGACTCAGCACAAAACTCTTAGATTAAAATATTGAATGGAGTTGTATATTTAAAATTTGAATTGAAGCATAAAGAAATGGTATTAAGTTAAGAAGTTTGAATTTATTGTTTGGGTAAATGGAAGCATTTGAAGTGCATGAAGCATGATTAGTAGCAGTGTTAAGTTGTATTGTAGTAACTATTCCAACACACTTTTTGGAACACTCAACAATGCTAGATCCAGCTACTGAACTCCTGCCACCACCATCTTCACCCACCAGTTCATCTATTTCCTCCTCTGATCTTGACACCGAGGTAACACTTTCACCCTCAACAAATTCAAACCCACTTATCCTATTGCCTAAAGTTTCATTTTTTCCACCGATTCATCTCATTTTCTTTCTGGGTTTTCGATTTCACAGTCTACGGGATCCTTCTTCCATGACAGAAGCACCACACTCGGCACTCTTATGGGTGTCAGCTTCCCGGAGATTACCTTTAGAGCCTCCGACAGCCACCCACATTCAACCATCTCCGCCGCTGCCACCACCGTGGACGGCTCCCAGAGGGCTTCCGAGTCTAGGAAGAAGAAGGCCATCGTGGCGGCGGAGCGGCGGCGGAAGTGGTGGTGGCTGTGTAGGGATGGCGACGCGAGGCCGGCTTCTCTAGGCGAGTTTCTCGAGGTGGAACGGCGCTGCGGTGACGGCGCGTTTTATGGTACGGCAGCGGAACTTGAAGGAATGGTGATGGATTCGCCGAGGAACCACGGCCGGGCTTTGTTTTCCGACGGGAGGGTTCTTCCTCCGTCGAGCGTTGACGACGGAGCATCGACGGCGGGAAGTCTTTGCAGTAAATTCCCAGTTTTGCTCACCGGGATCTGTAGCGGCGGCGCTGGATAAGATTGAGTTTGAATTTTGATTCTTTTTTTAATAAACTGAAAAAAAAAAGAAAAATGGTTAATGATTTTTTTAGGATTGTTTGTTACTATTATTACAATCCTTATATGCCTGTGATTTACATGCAGACTTTTACTTTTCACCTTTATTTGGATAATACTATTTTGAAGAGTTGTTTAAATAAATAAATAAAATAAAATGGATTCACTTAAAACATAGATGATAATTAACAAAACTTTTAGTTCATTGCATTTTTTTTTGTCAAAGACTATATAGCATTGTGTGATATGATATGGTAATCATGCATAGGCAAAATAAATTTAAACTAGTTTATTAATAATATTATTATTATATAAACATAGGGGGGCTCGATGTTATATATTATTATTCGTAAAGTTTATTTATGCAATAAAATAATATAGACTAAATTGTGGACAAAAAATAGCTTCATAATAAATAAATGGTAAAAAAGGAGGGTGGGGATTGGAATCTGGCCCTAAATAATTGCAATGGAAAGAGACACGATTATTATTTTATCCATTTTATTTGTTTTCTTGTTTCAATTAAAATTCATTGTTAAATAAATTCCAAAGTTAACTCCAATTGATTTTAACGTTTTTCTTAACTAATTTCAATTAATGAAAAACCTGAATAAAATGAAAAAAAAACACAAAATGAAATTAGTTTTTTCATTTATTTTACAATTCATAGTTAAAAAATTCCAAAAATCTAATTATTCATTATACTAATAATAATTAGAAAACAAAGGATTAGAATAGTTTTTTTTTTACTTTCTATATCATTGTTATATACTGTGAGTATTAAAAAAGACCTAGTTTCATATGATTTAGTTTTCACATTTTAAAGGATTATATAGAATCACTATTGGTATATCTCTAAAGTGAATAGTAAAATTACAGAGATGCTACTACTATTTCTACACATTCACAAAAATTTGCCACTTTTTTCGAGGGAAAACTCCTCCTTTAATTGATCAATGAACAAGCCAATGAAGTTGCAGAAAAGGGTCTACCTAAGAAGTCCTTCATCTAGCTTACATGGCATCCACGCAGCTCAGATATTTTGGTCTGCAACAACCACATATGGACTAATTGTAATATCTAAAGTAAAGCTATGCTTGCAAAAAAAAATGTCCAAGAATTTCTACCCAACACAAGTGAAGAAAAATGAACATGTTCATGGAGTTTCATCAATGGTCTCCAGTGCTGGTCTCCAAGATCTCTGTTTGGAGTACCTTTCGACTGGTTCTGGCTCCCTCACCACCTGATTAGCAGCTTCTAATCTCTTGAGCTCCGAAGGGAACATGCAAAATTCAGTGAACACTGGAAAAATCTTTCCCAAGTTGTTGAAACTTGTATGCTTGGTTGGCCTTGATGCTTTGTAGTTAAGAGAGCTCATTTCTTCATGGGTTAGCACGGAGTAGAGCAGCTCCATTGGTAGAAGGAAGTAAAATTTGCGCCTTTGGAGTTCCTCATCAGCTAGAAGCCCTTGAATTCGGTGTCCCACTTTGAGGTTGGTAGAGTCACAAACAAAGTGTCCAGGGTATTCCAGCATCAGTTCTGCAGCTCTCATTGGTTTTGTGTAGCTCTCTAACCTCCCATCCAAGAACAACACCTTGAAGACCCCATTTGCTGTCAAGGAAGGAGTGCAGGAAGCTGCGTTGCCCATTTCTGAGAAATTCACAGAGGGGTTTCAGAATTGGTAGTATTTGGTATTTCACCTTGGAAATGTTGGGACTGTCACTGTATTTATCAGTGAAGCTGTCTGGTTGTTAAGAAAGAAAGAAAGAAAAATAGTTGGTTGTCGTTTTCTGGCTGAAGGTCCATAGTTGGGTAATCAGTTAGCATATCTTTATTTGGATAGTTTGATTTTATTATTTTGGTACTGAAGTTTGTCCCAAGTCTTGTTATATCTTTATAACTAAGTTTCCCATCTGGCAGAGGCTTAGTTTTTATGCAGATATGAAATTAAGAGAAATGGGCATATAATCTATTTGCCCCTTGTGTTAAAGATCATCTTTTTTAAAGGTTAGAAAAGCCACAAATGAAGGAAATAGGCCAACCTGGCAAATTTGGCCTCTTTTGTGGTCGATGTATGGAAAAATCATGCACATAACATAACTTTTGAAGTTTGTTTAGTTTTGTATTTCTTAGGGTGTATTTGTTAAGAGAATTGGAGAGTAGTTTATTGGAGTGCACATGGGGAGGGATGGAGAAAAGGCCAAGGGATTTAGATAACCTCACTCAAGGACACTACCAAACTAATGATTAGATGTGGTACCACGTAATTTCTTTGATTTTATACCATTTTTAAAGGATTCACCTGATATCTGCTAATGTCTACACATGCACTTTGTTTTGGTTGATATGAAAAGAGCATATGCATTTGATGGCAAACGTCAAATCTCTTGGTATCAAGTCACCATCCAATGCTAGCTTGCACTATATTCCCACAGGGTCTACTTGTTCTCATGTGGTCTGCTACTAAAATTTTCCACACAATTACTCCAACACACAGCTAATTAGATAAACAGTCTACTTTGTCAAATCTTAAAGAACAGCTGAAAGAAAATCAACCACTTTGGTGTTTGATAGGTTCTTAGTTTTCTTCAAGGATGTTTGTTTTCTTGTAATAAATATGTTGGGAGAGTGGTTGGCTAAAACCAAAGTCATAGCTATAAAATTTGATTTAAAAAGGTAGGTAAAAGAGGGAGAAGAAGTATTAATAAATTTGGTTGCTGAATTAAGAAATGAAGAATGATAAGTAGGACAACTAAATGATTGTGGTTTGGTTTTGGACTTTGGCCTATAATTAGTTGTCATAGGGGTTGAATGTGCATTGAATGTTCTATCTGATGGGTTTTCTTTTCTGCTTGTTTCCTATCGAACAGAAGGAATATCGGTTGTTGCTTATATGGTTGACATCAACGACAACAGAGACACACATACTTCACAAACTGTTGAACTACTTCTTCATTTCTTCTACAACCCAATGTTTGTTTATGATCATAATATGAAATGCAAAACGTATCTATCTGCTACATTGGATTGCAGCAAGAAACTGCATTACAAAAACTGAAGTAATGGGAAAACAAAAAGATTTAGAGAAGAAAATTTATAATTATACTTTTTGTACTTTTATAGGCACTTAGTGTATGTTCATGCACAGGCAAATTGATTACAGCTCCAACCCATACAACTTCAAAGATCTCTGGCCAGTTAAGACCAGCTGTTTGCTTTGCATCAAAAGAAAATCAACTATAATCATAAACGCCCCTCTTTTGTATTTGCTATCTCAACAGCACCAACTTTTGGTGCCCAAAAGGGATATTTAATTAATTAACTCCGACAAAATATTTTTAGATTAATACACTCATTTAATGTTGGTAATTGTGTGAGGTAATACTAATTTCTTACTGCAGTTTGGAAGTATCCTTATAATGGTACGAGACTTGGAGACCCCTATTAAATGGTGTATCCGTATTTAACATATGTATTATACATCGATACTTGTATGACACTTGTAAGACACTATGTATTATATGACACTTGTAGGACACTATGTATTATATGATACTTGTAAGATATATATTAGTGAAGTGTCCAATTCAAAAAATATTTGTTGGACTTCTGACAATTTGAACATACGTATCAGACATCATACTCTTATGATACTTGTAGGACACGTATGAGTAGAGTGTCCAATTCAAAAAATATTTGTTGGATTTATGACAATTTTATAATGGTTCTAACACAATTTAAAAAGAAGAAATACATTAATTTTCTAAAGACTCAAATTTTATTGTATAAAATTTTATTATAACTATAAAAATAAGGAACAAATTCTTTTTGAAATAATTATAAAAAATATTTTTCTACTAAAAAAATATTAAAACATACTTATCAAAATAAATTTTTATTATAATTTATATAATTTATAAATATATAATATATATCAAGTATCTTATATTTTAAAAATTATATTAAAAGTGAAATAAAAGAAGAGTGAAATTAGGCCAAACATTAAAATATCTTTTATGGTATATATTAGTTTGTGGCGTTTAAAGTGGTGAGTGGGACCACACCAATGAGTAAACGACACGTTGGGATGTTGAGCTTGAATAACCTCATCTCCAATGAGTTAACGTTCTCCACTTGTCCCTGCTGCTGCTGCTGTTCCTTCTTCTTCCACAGGTAAATGTTTCATGTTTGTACTTATCACTTCCTTTGCTTTTCTGTTTTCAAAGCTTGCTACTTGCTGCGTTAGCTGATTCCTCTTCTCTTCAGGGATGGCTTATGTTCCATATGCAAGTGCAAATTGCAACTCTTTATTCCAAAAGTTTGCAATTTTCCATGTGGGTAATTCTGCTTTGCCATTCTTCCATCCGGGAGTTAAATCTTGTACACTTTTTAACAGAGGTTCGTTAATTACTCAACTACTTCTGTGATTTGTGTTCGCTTCATTGCATTGGCGATGCTTCTTTTCTTCCCTGAAAATTGCAATTCTTTTTTAATGTGGCATGCTGCAACAATAGTGTGCTGTTCTGTCAATTTACTTTCCTTGCTTCGTTAATTAAATTTGGTTTCATTTCCGGTCATACTCTTCTTCTCTTCCTGCTAACTATTCTGGAACAGTGATTCCCCAGTGCTTAAATCAAAAGAGGAGTTTTGCTTTATCAGAAAATAGATTTCATTGCAAGTTGCCAAAGAAAGTGAGATTCTCTGTCCCTAGAAGTAAAAGTTCTTCCAACCCTAGTGGAAGTACGGAGGAACCCTCTAAAGAGACAGAGGTAAGTATGAGTGAATACTAATGTGATGATATTATTGTCATATTTAGACACTATTAGCCAATGGAGATTTTATTTGGTTGGAGATTGCTGTCAGCTTTATATTTTAACCATGAAACTTGAAATCTTGAGAAGGACAAAAAGTGGTTGCAGACCCCAAATGTATGTGCTAGGTTTCTGCTTCTTTCTTTTAGTTAATCCAAACTCCACTTTCTAATATGACATCAAACCCTATTTTAATGAGTTTTGTTGGACATACAGTGTTATCTTTTTATTAAGCTTCTTTAGACCATACACAAATATCTAATTTCTTGCTTAAGATGTCCAGTTCTAAACGTGAGGAGATGTGATGGAAAATATGACTTAAATGGGAGTATCTAATTTCATGCTTAAGATATCCAATTTTTGGCATGAGAAGGTGTGTTAAAAATCTCAAAATATAGTATATAAATAAGTAGAGGTTTATGTTGAAGATTCCACATTTACTAGAGATTAAGACATTTTATAATGTATAAATGGGTGCAAATCTCACCTTATAAGCTGATTTTATGAGGTTGAGTTGGACTTAAAGTCCACTTTCTAATATAACAGCTCATAAAAGAATAGCGCCTCTACTAGAAGGAAGACTTTTCCACATTTCCAGATGGATGGAAATGGGTATATCTGTTCTCTTTAGACTATTCTCTCTCTTCATGTTAACTATGAGTATAAAAAAGTTTAATCTCATGGATTCACTTCCTTATGTTTGATATTTTATGCTGTTGTCTTCTGAAAACCAGTCAAGTGGTAATTAATTAGGATTTAGTGTTTTAGTTGTGGAAATAGGTTCAATAAATGGAGAGTAGTTGTTGTATTTGTCTGATTTATACTTCACTCTGAAATCTTCTACTTGCATTATCAGCCATGCCATCTCAAGCAGTTAACAAAATGAGACGCCTGATGCTTATTCTTTTTTGGATGTTACAGAAGACACCATTTGGATATACAAGGAAAGATGTCCTAATAATTGGACTTGGGATTACTTTACTTGGCATTGGCTTAAAAACTGGATTAGAGGTACCTGGCCTTTTGCTTATTCAACACCTTTTGTTTTTCTAATATTTTTTTCCTTCAACATCTTTTTACTTACCTTATTCCAATTCATAAGTGAGAAAGTATCTAGTCTGAAGATTCTTAACAAATGGTTCAGGTTCCTTGTAAATAAAGAACACAGTTAGTGTACCTTCTTTGAATTGCTTTTGCCCATGATGCAATGGATAACATACAGGCACTTATGCAGTAGTGTTAATTCTTGCAACTGTTCTTGAATAATTTTTGTAGTTTGCTGGAATTGATTCACTACAAGCAGGAAATGTGGTTCAGCTAGTGCTGGTTTTGGGCCTCACAGTTGGGTGGATCTTTACATATGTGTTCAGAGTTTCAAACAAGGAAATGACATATGCACAACAACTACGTGACTATGAAAGGAAAGTAATGGAGGTACAACAATCTTAACAGGGTTGCTTTTTGAGCCAAATATTTGAAATAATTTCTTTTTGATTGACCAAAAGAATTGAAGTGCATGTTGGGCATTGAATTATGATATTTCCTTGTCAAATTTGACCTTCTTCTAATCTTTTCAACCACCTTGTAATTTGGTTGAAGGCATTATATCTAGTTCTATGATATCATGACATAACCCTTTTATTTTTAAGAGAGTATGAATGAAATAGAAAAGATCATTAGTCCTTAAATTGTAAAAATGGATGCATTTAAAAAGTATGCAATGACAATACATTGGTGCTACCACATGAGCTAGCTGTAAACAAAACGGTGTCCCCTAAAATATTTACAGTGACATGACATGACCAAACTTCAGACAATATAGATGCAAACCAGGAAATATCACTTTGCATCAAATGTTTCATGTTTTCTGTAGAACATTTGTTGAAGCATGTTATATTGCAGATTGCACTGGTTATGATATCTTTTTGTTGTGGGGGGAACTGTTCATACTGTCTAGGACTAAATATGACTTGGAAGGATGCATAACATTATTCAAAACGTTTCACACAATATGATAAAATATTACTTCAACTTTCCTCTTTTGTATGAGCTTTAGAGACTTAGAGTCTGAAACATTCAGATGTCCCAAAAAGAATGGATAGTTAAAAAAATGTTGAAAATCCAATATCGATTAGAAATTAGGACATTTCATAGTATATATGTGAGTGCAAACCTTATTTTATAAACTGATTTTATGAGGTTGAATTAGACTTAAAGTTCATTTCTTAATATGATATCATAATATTTTTTAGTCTATCCTAATAAGAGTTTGTTGAACTTATTAAGTCACCCGCTATCAGGTTGAAAGTTTGAAAATTGTCTGCCACATCGTTTCTGAATAGAACATGACACTGAATGATATTGACCCTGTTGAATCTGCAGAAGCGGTTGGACTCCCTAACAGAAGCAGAGCTACAGGCACTGCTTGAAGAAGTTGAGGAAGAGAAGAGACGCTAGCTAGTGGTGTGCTGGTGAACAGAAGTAGCTTGTTTGTATATATATACACTGAATTTTTGCCAAACTCTTTGAAACAGAAATTTCAATCTATATGGAAACAGAAACTAGTTCACACAAGTTTCAGCTACGCTTTCTTCAGTTTACTT
Source organism: Phaseolus vulgaris (assembly GCF_000499845.2). NCBI lineage: Eukaryota > Viridiplantae > Streptophyta > Magnoliopsida > Fabales > Fabaceae > Phaseolus > Phaseolus vulgaris. The sequence continues at coordinate 49,505,636 of NC_023758.2, forward strand.
ACAGACAAAGGGAAGGGACCTCAAAATTCTTGAGTGTTCTCTTCACAAAAAATTCCTGATCGAACCAACTGTGTTGGATAGGATGATGATGCTTTTATTCGTCTAAGTAATATATTTTTCCTTTGTTTTTTGTATCGCTTTTATTTTCATAATTCTTATTTTATTTCCTCTGTTTCTCTTTCTTAATCCAAAATATAAACATAAATGTTCAGGGATGGGATGAACTTGTTCTATTTTTAAACAGAAAAAAAGAACTAATGCTGATAAGGTTGATCAATACAAGTACGAGCATTAACTTATTTAATTAATGCGAAAGCTAAATCGTAATATACACACATAATTAAATATTACTTAGAAAATTCTGTATTTTTTTTATAATATGTTTTTTTAATGATTTCTTGCATTGATTATTTATTAACTAAAATATTACGAGTATGAGCTATTATCTATTTCTAGAATCTTATCTATAAATAGCTCACATATTTATGTATAAGATTTGGTATGTTGAGGTTATAAGTTGATGGTTGAGTAAAATAAGAAAGTTGATTAATAAGAGAAAAAAAGCAATAAATTAATGATAGAAAACAGGAGAAGCATTGGGTTCTCTTCATTCATCTAGATGCACGCCACGTGTCATTTTGAGAAATTCTCCATATTCAAACACCAAACCCAATCATTACAAGTCACTCACCTCGAGTAATTGCCCTTCTTCCTATCACTAAACACGAAATGATTACACTACATTGAAAAAAATAAAATAAAAATATAAAAATTGAAAACGTCACCTTCTCTCTCTCTATAACGTTTCATCCGTACTCATGGCCGTTTTCCTTTCGCTCATTCCTTCCAATCCCAAACCACCTTTCTCTTTGTCTATCCTCTGAATTTCCATAACCGTATTCATAATTTTCCTTCCAAATATTCTTCTTCATTTACTTGTTCTGCGAATCTCTCTGTTTCTTCTTTTCGATTTTGTTTGTTTTGGTTTTCCATGGAGTCGGCGAACGTTGCTGGCTTCGCTCTAAAAACCCTAATTCGTGTGTGAAATTCGTGTGCGGCAAAGGCATCGGTGGAGGATGACGATTGTGACCGGAGATCGGTACCTTGTGAAGTTGGTGCAGTTCGTGGAGGAGAACGCGGGTCTTCTCATCGATGGAACCACGGTGTTGAAGCTGAATCCGGCGGGTCTGCACTACGTGCAATCGAGGTTGGAGGCGCTGCACGAGCTCGAGAGCCTCCTCGCCGGCGCTCCGGTGGACTACCTGAGAGCGTACGTGTCGGACCTCGGAGACCACCGCGCCCTGGAGCAGCTCCGGCGGATCCTGCGCCTCCTTACCTCGCTCAAAATCGTTTCGGTGCTGCCTCATCCCATCAGGGATCCCACTCCCTTGTCGTTCTTGCCGTTTGGGCGGTTGAAGGTTCTGGAGCTCAGGGGTTGTGACTTGTCTACTTCCGCTGCCAAAGGCCTTCTTGAGCTGAGGCACACGCTCGAGAAGATCGTTTGTCATAACTCTACTGTGAGTCTATCTCTGGAGTCCTCGTTATTTTTTTAGTAGCTTTCTTTCTTCTCTATTCAGTGAGTGTTGGAAATTGGTCTGTGTGTGTTTTCAGGATGCTCTGCGGCATGTGTTTGCGAGCAGGTTAAAGGAGGTGAAGAATTCTCCTCTGTGGAACCGCTTGTCGTTTGTGTCATGTGCGTGTAATGGCTTGGTTCTCATGGACGAGTCTCTGCAGCTTCTTCCTGCGGTTGAAACTCTTGACCTTAGCAGGAACAAGTTTGCAAAGGTGGATAATTTGCAGAAGTGTACCAAATTGAAGCATCTGGACCTTGGTTTCAATCACTTGAGAACATTTGCACCCTTCACCCAGGTACATGGTTAGAATATTTGTTTTTTCGTTATCTGGTCTTTTGCAATTGCATCCAGAGTATGTACTGGACCTAGTTTTTCTCGAATGAAATTATTTTTTGCTGCTTATTGCATGTTGGAAAATTATAGTTTTCGATTTAGTTGACTGCATTGTATCGGTGTTGTTGGGAAACTGGAGTTTCTTTTGTTGGGTTATTTTCCTCAATCTGAAGTCATCTTTCAATTTCCGTTCTACCAATTGTAGATGTTTTCGTTTGAAAAGGTAAAGGGGCCATTCATGAAATTGTTGTGAATAAAGCGATCGGGATAAACAATTCTATTTTTGTTATTCTAGTGGCTTGAATTTGCCTCTCTGCTGTCAACATTTAACAGAGTATTGTAGTATGAGATTTTCAACACTGTGAACATGAATATCAATAATTTATTCTTCCTTTCTTGGCTGTGATATGGTTTTTCTTCAGCTACCTTGATTGAAAGTATTAGTCCCCTTGGATATGGTTTTCTTTTTGGTAAGGTGTTAAAAGGATATCAATTATTAGGTTAAGGGAGGGGAATGTCTTTGCCCCAAATAGAGAACTTGGGTTTCAAGTGAGGAGATCCCAAATGGAGTTGATTTGGTTAGATTTTCAAAATTCATGCTGACTCATGCACTTATTGTGTGATTGAAAAATGGAAGTATTACGCTCCTTTTGATCTTGCAATGAGCAATCTAGAGTGGAAAATTACTGAAATTGTGTGTTATTCAAGTTTGCTTGAAAAATTTCTATTTTCAGTATTTAAGGGTTATTCTGGATGTTCCAAGCACTAGTGTGCCCTAACTTTGAGTATTGATAATGTGGATATCTTCTCTTAGAAATTAGTTTTAGGGCCTAAAGCAACCTTACTGTCTAAGCTTTATAATGTTTTTTTAAATCATATCTCTAAGATGCAACATCTAAGATGGACTACGGATAACCATAATTAAGGCAATTTTCCAACCTTTCCCCTCACCCCCAAGGTTGCTGGCCTAGAACATGGCTAATACATGAGTGCCATCATGTATGTTGGATGTGTCATTTTCACGTTGATCAGACCATGCAGAAACATGTGTGTAGACACTTAAATGCCACATACTTGCCACTGCCAGTGTGGATCCCTAAAAATAGTTCATGCTCCCAACTTCCCATAATTAACTGGCGTGCTATATTTGTTTTGAGCGTGTTTCTGTTTGTGCTCTCATACACTCTTCACAGTGAAAATCTAAATGATTTCAGTACTTTTGTGAACTACTTGTAAAGAACAGCTAGTCCTCTTTACTTGCTGGCAGATCTGTTTGGTTCATGGAATATGGATTAAATATTGAATGACACTATCCTTAAATGAAATGAGAGCAAATTGTTCGTAGAAAAGTTATTAATATCTTTCTGTTTTAGTTGTATGCCTTCATTTAGGGATTTTCTCTGGAGACCTATATACAATTTTGTTGGACCGTGCAGGTTTCCTGTCAAATTGTTAAACTAGTTTTGAGGAACAATGCTCTAACTACTTTGCGTGGGATTGAGAATTTGAAGTCGCTTGAAGGACTTGATATTTCCTACAATATTGTTTCCAATTTTTCAGAGCTAGAGTTCGTTGCAGGCCTTCCATATCTTCAAAGCTTGTGGTTGGAAGGAAATCCTTTGTGTTGTGCTCGATGGTATAGAGCACATGTATTCAGCTTTTTTGCTTTCCCAGAAAGGGTAGGTCGTGTTGTTTACTTCTTTACCCTGCTGATCTAACTATCAGACTCCATCTTTGTCTATTTGTTTGTCCATATGTGTGCTTGTCAGTGTTGTGTGCCATATTTTTTATTTTATTGTACCTCAATGTCACTTTCAGAGATTATTTAATTTCTGAACTTTGTAGCATTTTCTGTGTAAATCCTCACCTTTGTTATTTTTTTGGATCTTTTACTCTCTTCTTTCTAAACTGTCGTCTGGTCTTTTGTGTTAAGCAGCTGAAGTTAGATGAGAAAGAAATTAACACTAGTGATTTTTGGAAGAGACAGATAATTATTGCCAGTATGCATAAGCAACCTGCCAGTTTTGGGATTTATGTACCTGCAAAGGATGAGGCTGTAGTTGAAGGTGGCAATATCAGAAGGGTATGTAATTAGTGAAACTGCATATATATTTGTATACACCGAAAAATATTTATTTATTTTGCAACTTGAATTTGTTGCTAATTATTCTCATATCTTGAAAATTAAATTTAAGAATCAATTCCATCTGTACATGTCCCTATAATATTGTGAAAAATCTTATACTTTTCATTTTGATCAGCATTAGATACTAACATCATATTATTCTTGTTTTCTCAAGCAGAGAAAGGCCTGTCGTCTTGTCAGTATCAGAAATGAAGAAGAGACCACTAGCATATGTTCTGACGAAGACTCTGTCTCTTGTGCAAATGATATTCAAATTCAAAACAGAGAGGATCCTGATTTATCTGACAATTCTGCTGAAATAGTAGATTTGATAAATAGAATTGAACATATGAAGAAAGAGCGTTCTATTCATTGGTTGAGGGATTTTAGAGACTGGATGGATATTGCTTCTGACATATCAGTACAAACTATGAAAGAAGGCAGCACTACACTGCATCATCAGAAGGGATTTTACATCAGAAACAAGACAAATCACGAGCAGTCTGGTGAAGTCTCAAGATACGCTTCAGACTCTGTTCTAGCCTCAGGGGATGACAGTAGCATGACTATTTTAGAATCTGATAGTTCTTTTGTAGATACATGTGCTAGTAGTTTTCATAGGCAACAACTCTTTGACTATAGAGGTTTGCTTGGTAATGCCAGCGGGGCCTTACTTCTTGACTCGGGAGGAGTGGATATGGAGCACCTTAAATCCTCACTTGAGGGAATTATTAGTTCTCTTTCACAAACTAGAAGTTCTCATGCTGACACCCTTACCACTGAAGGGGCACAAACAATGACTGAAAATGTCAACATGTCACCATTGACTACTATTCATGATGTATCTGAGTCTCAGTCATCATCTGCTTGCCCCCCATCTCCTCCTCATTTTCAAGAAGACCTTCTTCATCGCCGACAACACCTGGTGGAAGAAATTTTGCAGCTTTCGGCAGATTCCTATTCAGTAGCATCTTCTGATAGTAACACAAGCTGTAGTGAAGTTGATTGCAGTGAATTTGAGCCATCGGTTCCAGAAGTTGATAATTTCCAATGTAAAACTTATGTGAATGGTGTTGGCAGTCATTTATCTCAAAGTCAGCTTAAGGAAAAGTTTTGCAACCCAAGACAAGGAAATCTTCTTGATAGAGAAAATGGAATTTGTTCATCTAGTTCCTCCTTTGATCAAACTTCTAAGCAGCATGCCAGTCAAGACACTGGTTTGTTGGAGAAAAGAAAAATCAGAAAAAAAGCGAAGAAGAGAATTATTTCAATACTAGAAGAGAATTTAGATGGCGATCCTTCTGATCAAACACAAGAGAAGATAAGTCAGGGACATATTTCTGCAAATTTAAAGCAAGACTTGGACCTTGATGATTTTACTGAATTTTCTGCGCATAGTTACTCTACCCAAGAGATTGATGATTTTATAGTGACATATTTCAATACAAGTATTGCTGATTCTGAAGCCAGTGAGGTCTGTAGTCATTGTATCCGCTGTAATTGTGTCCTTCAGAGGGAGACAAACTATAAAGAAAGGTAATTATCAATTAATTCAATTCACCAGCATTTACGTGAATTAGTCAGGATGAATCAAATGGATGGTAAATAACTTTGTCTTAAGCTTTGTTTTCCTGGGTCTCTAGTTATTTTCATGATTATGGTCAGGATCACTAGTCAATTATTGTCCAGAATCATTATTTTTTACGTTTTAATTTTTTGGTGTGAACTGTCTCATCTGCAAAATGAAAGTAGGATATGCTCATTTGACCATTTCATTCAATTATAATCTTCCTTTATATTTCTTATAATAAATATTTTATGCCCCCCTGAGATAGAGAAAATGAGGCATTTTGTCTAGGCTAAGCATAAATCCTGCCCCCCACCACTAGATTCAACCAAGGTTGTCAAACTTGAAACTGTATGTAAACTTGTCGAGCTTTTGTAGACTTGACTCTTGTAATCTCATAAGACTTTACCTAATATAAATGACATATATACTTGAACACAATACACTTAACATTCAACGTTTTAACTCCATGAGAAAGCAAAGTAGCAAACCAATGACAAAGACCCAGACCCACAATATCGGACATTGTGAATCACACAGAGAGACCAAGACTGCAACAGATGGAGATTAATAGTTAATAGTTATATGTATTGTTATAATTATAATATATAAACATATCAGATTAAGGAGCATAACACTGAATGAGCTGATGAAAAAGGGAATGGCACAAAAATTATCAAATTTATAGTTATGTATGTGCTGCTGAATGGACCAAAAAGTGAATGGGCTTATTACTGATAAGTTAAAATAAATATTGGACTACTCACTTTGCTGACTGGACCACTATGACAGAGGAAGGAGCTTTTGCCTTTTGCGTTACACAAATGTCAAAGGAAGGTGTAGAAGAGGCAATATTGATATAGTTGAGGGAGACATGCAACTTTAAACGGATGATGAAATGAGCAAGAGAATAGGCAGGGAGAGACATGGCAATTTTTGATAAAAACATGGTTTAGATTAGGGAAAGTCACACCCCTTTGTACAAGTTTTGATAAAAGAAAGGATATGATACTTTCCAAAATGAACTATGATAATTATTTAAAGTATCCCTTTCCTCATTTTTCTGCACAGATTACAGTTTGTATGCTAAAATTTCTGCACATTCCTGAAATGGCATGTTTAATTTTTTCCCCTTTTGTAGTGAAGTTGCAGTATTACTGAGCAGCCATAAGAAGCTCTATTTGCTACTTCTCAGTGTTGCTTCTGATGGGTCAGGTTAGGGCATGGCCTTTTGTTTTTGTTGGCTACAGGAACGTAATTGTTCCTTTCATTTTTTTATTAGATTCACTTGTCTCCTTCTGTCCATGTCTATAATGTTTGTAAAATTATGAACCTCCTTTTCTGCTCTAGGGGTTAACAATGTTTGTCTCCTTTTTTTAAACTACCACTTTGTGTTTGACTGAAAGCAGAGTTAATATGGCATCAGTAAAAATTCATATGACAGCTACTACAGGGAACTTCAACTTTTGTACAGTTTAAATATGCGTTTGATAATTTAGCACAATACAGTATCATTTTTCTCTTTATTTGGTTGTTTCTTTTAAGTTTATGTTAGTCCCTTTTGTTAATTTTATCTCTAAAGATGATTTGACTTCATCTTATGCAAACAAAAACTATTTTTAAGCTAATTTTTAATTAATCTCAAATAAAAAATCATTTTTTTTGTTAAAACAGTGCTTTCAAAATTAATTCTTTTGGAATCAATTCTACAAAATTCTAAACCAAATGAGCCCTTAAGAAGGCTCAACTCTTAGTTCCTCTGAATGTGAAAAATGATATTTCATTCTTACCAAGTTACCAATATTTTTATTCATGTTTTGCAGCTTGAAAAATAAACACTCTTTTTAAGTTTCCTTTATTTTAAAAAAAAAGAAATGCATATTAATTCAACAAAATAGATCTATAAAGCTTTCTCCATTGGTTGTTGCCTACATTACTATTAAGACCCTCTCAGTATGCCATCCAGGTACAATTTTGAATGTTTTGAGTTCCCACAAGATTGAAGAAGTTTGTGAGGTGCTAGTAGGAATGGGACTTCAGGTGTTAAGGTTAGTGAAACTTGTGTTGTGTACTTACGTTGACCTGAGAAGCAGCAGCTTTCTAAGTATAGTTATTTTGGCCATCAGGGTAAATTTTGAGAATGGGGAAACGTATCTTTTTGTCACAAGAAGCATTGAGAAATCAAGAGAATTACTATGTACCATTCATGTGCTTGATTCAAGTTATGGAAATGATAGATGCTCAATAAGAAGGTGATTTACCTTTTACCTTAAATACACAATCATATTAAAAAGGTGTATGGCTTTATGCAAGTATTGATATTATTAATTGCTCTATGTATATGATCTATGAGTATATTATATATTTTTTTTCTATTCTTCCTGTTATAATAGACGGATTGTGGAAATTTAAATGGCAGTTTGGAGCAGGTCCAGGTTGGGTTGTTTGACAAACAAATATGTGGTGGTTCAAATGTGAGCATATATCAGTATGCAATGGTGCTCGTTTTTTGTAAAAACGGAAGTGGTAAGCTTCTCTCTAGTCATTTTATACATTCTTTTTCCTTTATATTCTATTCTAATGAGAATGACAGCGGTTAATTTATTTTTTTGTCATGAACCTTTTTGGAGATTAATATTTTGCTCTATTATTATATAATTTTTTTTTCTCAAAACTATATATGAAATGCTTTACTGCAAAAGATTATTTCATGAGATGATTGTGTAAAAATCCTCTTTTGACGGGAGTTTCCATCAATTTTACTTCAGTGATATTACTTCTTGAAGGTTTCAGAAAAAAATTTCAATGGACAAAATCTTTTTAAAATGTCTTCAAAATGTTTTATTTTAGTAATTAATAGTTTACAGATATTAAGCCATAGTCTTAAACTTACAGAGGAATCATGGCTATCTAGATCACTCTTTGTGATTGGAGGGTATGTGCTTTTATGCATTGAAGATGTTAAGCAGCTGTACTCTTTTTCAACAGAGGCGTCCGTGTCTCCATATTTCAGAATTGATTCATGTAGCTCCATTGCTGACATTACAGAGATGGTGAGTATACTTTTTGGGCCAAGTAACTTTGGAAGTACCTGACAAATAGAAACAAACTAAACCAGTGGATTTTGAACTCTTGTCTTGATGTCATCCCAAAATCCTCCTTGTGAGCAATGCATATCAATACCATGGAATGGAAGATGTGAAGAACATCCTTTTTCCTGCGTAAATAATTTTCTAGAATAAAAATATATTTAATCCCTGTAAATATGATTAAACTTAGTTTTGATCCTCTGAAAGATATCTTTGATGCCACCACCCACTTAGTTACTTACGAATCAGAAAGATTGTCATTGATATGATATAAATACTTATCACGTCATTGCTAAAACAATGACAGAACATTTTCAAAGAAATTAAAACTCAAAGATAAAAATGAACAAAATAATTACTGGAGTAAAATCAAAATTAGTGATTTTCTTATATACTAAAAACATATTTAAGCCTAATTCCTAAATCTCTTCCCACTTAGTATATTGGCCCTGCTTACTCTTCGAACCCCCAATTATTGTCGTTTTTTTTGCTTGGCTTGTTTAATGTTATTCTTTCCAGGTTATTGAGGTTGGTGGGAGCTGCTGTGTGACTTTAAGTCTGACATGTCCACTGGCAGAACATCATCCGTTTACCCAAATGAACTTTGAGACTGTCAATCACGAAAATGCTGCCCCTGGCTCTCTTAAATTGAAGCTTCAGTGGTTTTCCAGAAATTACCTAGTGAAGTTTGTGTCATTGTTGAAGGCAATGCATGAAAAAAAAACGGGGTCACCTTTGGTAGTAAGATGCATATCGTAAATCATTTTTGCTTTGTGTTAGTTCATATTAATTTCATTCATTTTGTTTTTTATTTTCTTATTCTTTTTATTTCAATTAGTTTGCTTGCTCTATGTGTTGAGTTTGTAATAGTTTCCTTCCCCTTATTCTTTGATTTCTGTCCACTCTGTGGCTGTTCTTTTTCTGTGTATAGAATTGTATAGTATCACTAGACGTTATTATCCTGTTGTCTTGTTCCTCCCCTCCTTCGCTTTTATGAACAGTGATGAAAAATCAATAACTATCAACATTGGTATGCTACTTGACATGGGAAATCATACAAGAAATTGCTGCAACATCGTATGTCCTACTCATGATTACACAGCAAGAAGTTTTGCCACTAAAATTGACCTTTACTACTGAAGTTTGGCTAAAAAATAAAAGTAAAGACAGAATAACGTTTGCAAGCTGTTCTTCAACAGCTGACCGATCAACTTTTGCAATGCGTTTTCGTCTTCAAGTCCCGCAGAATTTGTCAGGCATTCCACCAGATGGACTTGGAGTCACCGGTTGCATATTACTGGGTTTCTTCTGCAACAGCATTCACTTCAACAGCATTAGGTTGAAGTGGGACCCAGCACCTTCTGCAGCAGGTTCTCACCTGAAAGTTTTAAATTTGATCTTTTCGGAAAGAACTTTCTATAATATGTTTTAAACTATTTTAGAAATATTAATAATAAATCTTTTATGAATTGTAGTAGAATAATTAATTTCAAATAGTTAACTTTTAATTCCCCAATGCCTTCCGAATTTTTTATTTAGAAATATATATTTTTTAGAATGTTTTTGGAACATATAATTTCAAAGTCTTTTAGTAAATTTCAAATTATATTTAAAAATATAAAAAAAATTAAAAGGTCATTACAGTACAATGGGAAGAATCTAAGAAGAAATATGGAGGTATAAAATCCAAGGAAAATGATAGATTGTTTGACAACTCTTAGAATTATATAAGTAATATGGTTATATAAAAAAAAATGAGTTGTTAATGAAAATCCAATTGCTAAGAAATGGTGATTGAAAATTATGCAATGAGAGCATCATTTCAAAGGCCCTTTTTTTAGATTCACACTTCATTTTCTAAATGTTTGTTAAATAAATATCTCTCCTCTCTCTTACCGTGTCTCTGCGTCCATGAACTCCTTTTCCTCTCACCTTCACCTCTTTTCTCTTTTCCTCTCTTCTCTCTAAAGTCATTTTAAGGTAGTTTTTATATATGGAAACTATTCTTTTGCATAGTTAGGAGTGCAAGAAGATGGAGGTGTGTGAGCAGGAGAGAGAAGTTGGCGGGGAAGGTTAGGATAAATTAGGAATTTTCAGTAAGTGGAGGTGAATGTAGATAAAAGGAGGTGGGATTACCACAAGCCTATAAATAAATCAGTCACAGGCCCAACCCAACAACGTTCCAAATCTGACCTATTTAGGGTTTGTGTTCTCTTCCTAATCTATATAAGCGTAGATGGGGATAAGCAGTGTGTAGTGTTGTTCCGCGGAGTTACACTGTACTTGTAAGTGGAACTCGTTTTATGTTGTTCGAATTTAACACTAATATGATGTTGTGGTTTCAAAAGGCAATTTGTTATCGTGACTGATACGCTCTGATTGATGAATAGCGTATTCAGCCCTTCACGTTGCCCAGAATGATGATGGAGTACTTATGCTTGCGTGTGCCGTTTTTCCATACGGTTCCTGCATTCAGATGCTCTCATATTTTTTTCTTTTTTCTCTCAATTCTTTTCAGACTTCATCGCAACTTTTTCAACTTTTCCCTTATGTACCATAGTCATGTACACTGATATGATAAAATTCGGATACAGAATTACCTATAATACAATACCAGACACGGAATTTTTAGGAGAAAAATTATTTTTCATTATTAATTTTTTTAAAAACTAATGTATTTTTTTTTATTAAAATTATTAAAAATTTAAAACACACACCATTTAAGGAGCTTCCGAGTCTCATTAGCTTACCTATTTCGCATATAGCGATCAAGGTTTTCTCAAAGAAACCTGCACTATTAACAGAATGGGATCTGCATTTAAAAATTCTGAAATATAGAATAAATCTAAAAGAACGAGAATAAATTTTAGATATATGTTTGTGATGTGTTGGAGTTTGATGTTGAGTTTGGATTTAGAGTTTTGTTATGTTAGCCAAAGAGATCAGGGTACACCATGGCAGTGTTTAATAATTAATACTACGAGAGTGCAGAAGCGCTCATAGATTATATGATGTGATTGCCCTTTTTTTTTATCAAATGTTAACCTTCAAATTTAAACATTCTGAATTTAGAACTGTTAATGTAAGCTTTTTTTTTTATCAGAAAACAATTATGTTAATTCTCAATTAAGATATTTTTTATCAGACAACAAAATGTTTTAATTCTGAGTAATCAAAAGCTTAAGACATAACTTTTATGGTAGTTTAAAAACAAACAATCCTTACTCTGAAGTTAAATGTAAAATGATCCCATCTTTATTTAACAACCAAATCATAAAAAATGATCCTATCTTTCAACATTGAAGCTGTACATCAAAAGCCTCTACTTTCATCAAAACATGGTGGTGTTAGGATTTATTCCCTAGAGTTAATTACAAAAGAAAACCTTGAGTGTAAGCAAAAAATATTAACTTTGTATAGCATTCAAACAAAGTAGAGAAATAAAAAGTTTGAGTTAAAGCAAAGAGTGATAGTGAAAATAGGTAGAAAGAAAAAGGTAGAAGAAAAGGCAGAAGGCACGCGATATTGGCGCGGCTCAATCAGACCAGAGAATCAAGAATGAATGAAGGGAATGTGATTGAAGCTATGGTCAGTTTGAACCGTTCCAACACCTCGGGAATTGCCTTGCCTTGCCTCAGTGAGTGAGTGAGAGTGAAGTGAGGAACAAGAGTTCTTATTATATATATATTTCATTCATTGTTTGGTTGTTTTGAGAAGAACAAACAGAATCTTCCAAACAAACAAATGGTGAATCTACTGATCTCTCTGAGATTGCCGACCACCTTCAACCTAACACCATTTGCCGGCCTTCAAATTCTCTTAATATCTCCACCTTTATCATCGATATTTCCCTTCCATTCCATCTCATTTCTATTTTAACTTCTTCAAACTCTTTCTTTCTCTCTAACATTTACCTTTTATTACCTTTTATTATGAAAACCATTACCCAATAAATCTTTAATGATATTTTGTTATTGTTAATCCTAGACTATCATAATTAATTAGTGAGGTTGTTATCTTATGATTTTGGTTGAGAGGATGTGTGTCTTTTCGACCATTTGGTTCTTCAAATTCAATAGGGCAATTTTCAATTAAAAGAAATTTACTCTTGAAATTTATTGTGTTTTATATCCATATTCAAGATAAATTTTTTTTCTTACATTTAAGGACAGAGTATGTGATTAGTTTGTTGACCTTTTCAACTATTTTAAAATTTTAAAGGAGAAAAAAAGGAAAGAAAATTGATAGAAAGTGAGATTGATTTTATAAAGTGTTTGACTGGCGGAGGATTATAGGAGAGGATGTCGTGTCACCCAAACATTTTAGAGTTTTGGGCATGTATGTATAGAAATTTATAAAAAATAGATTTTTAATTTTTTTATAACACACACTATTTAATTTTAATAAATATTAGAATATAAAATTAAATATAAAAAAATGATAAACTGTATGAGAGAAGAAAATTAAGATATTCTTTTTATATATTTTTTTCTTCTCATCATTCTCTTTTCAGTACACAAATTTATTGTTTCTTACATGTTCATCTCTAAACAAAAATAAAACACATTTGCTGTTTTTACTCATTTCTCACCTATTCGGATTCGTTTTTGAAAAAGAAACTCCTTATTTCACTTAATAGTGAAATATTAGTTTCTAAATGCATGAACTTTTATTAATCATCAGGCAAACAATTTTGTTTTTATGCATAACCCTTATGTTTTTTATAGTCAATTTTTAAATGTGACTTATTTATCACATATTTCTCTTTGGGTAATTACATCTTTCAAAATTATTGGCTATTATTGGTTAACAGCCACTGAATAATGACAGTATTTAATATTTCAGAAGAACTTTGGTTACTCTCTGCATTTTAGTTAGACTTTTATATTAGTGTTTTCCAACCATCACTCTTATTTACACAAGTGTAAAGGTTTAAATTTACGAAAACATTTTTATGAATTTCAACACAAAATTGTGTGTTTCAATGCACAGAGAGAATGATTTGTTAGTTTTAGAATAAATATACTTTTAAGCCTTTTCAACTTTAATCTAAAATATGCACTTTCCGTCTGCGAGAGACACCTATAACACGTTTAAGGAACATGTGCATATACTTACAAGCGATCACACTCACTCTTTTCGTATTATGTCAATGCTGAATTAAATTTTGAGGTAACTTTGAAATTTGATGCGTTGTTTTGTTTTGTTTTGAGTTGATTATGATGAAATACATGCATAAAGTACTGTGATGTTGTTACACAAATACCTCCAATCCTAGGATACAAACATGGTAGCTCTAAATGTTAAAACAATTAGTTTATGGGAAGCAAATATCAATGGATGTTAAAGCCGTCTCTAGTGCTGAGTGAAACAAAAATATCATTCTATTCGGTACAACCAAAGAAAACCTATCGATAAACCCAAAGAGAAACAGAAATGGAATGCACCCTTCTTCCAAAGTTTGCCGTCTGATGCTTAATTTGTTTCAGTTGTCTTCCCCATTATCTCAAGTCACAACCTTCCATTCCATGGCATTGAAATGCTTTCATTTTCACCGTCAACTCTTGTCCGTATTTCATACCTTATAACCCTCTTTAGTGCTTTAAGGTCCCATATACCAGCAACAAAGAAGGCCAGAAGTGGTTGCTGAAGTTCACTGCAATGGCGAGGCCAGAAAGAACGCGTAGACAAAAAAGCCTGGAGACTCTAATGGACTCGGACAAACCAGGAATCGGAAGAAATGTGAACCAACTGGGACCCCAGAAGTCCACTCCTGGCAATGGCCTTGAATTCAATAACCTCTCGTATAGCATCATAAAAAAGCAGAAAAAGGATGGAGTATGGATCAAGAAAGAAACATATCTTCTTCATGATATCTCTGGCCAAGCAAAAAAAGGTGAAATTATGGCAGTCATGGGGCCTAGTGGTGCTGGAAAATCCACCTTTCTTGATGCATTGGCAGGGAGAATTGCTCGAGGGAGTCTAGAAGGATCAGTTAGAATTGATGGAAAACCAGTAAAAATGAGCTCCTCTAGTTTCTTTATTTATGGATTCAAATCACCAAAGGGAAATATTCTCTCTTCCTATTCTCTTTAACTTAATAATGCTATATTATTGTGCAGATTACTACAAGCTACATGAAAATGGTGTCATCATATGTGATGCAGGATGACCAGCTCTTCCCTATGTTGACAGTTTTTGAAACATTTATGTTTGCAGCTGAAGTTCGGCTTCCTCCTTCCATTTCCAGGGCTGAAAAGAAGAAGAGGGTGTATGAAATCCTTGACCAACTGGGCTTACAGGTATATATAATCCATTGTCTTTCTCACTCGTTTAAACATAAAAGGCAGGTTAATGACTTAATTTCTGTTCAGAGTGCTACACATACATATATTGGTGACGAAGGAAGGAGAGGAGTGTCAGGAGGGGAACGACGAAGAGTATCTATTGGCATAGACATCATCCATAAGCCATCAGTTCTGTTTCTTGACGAACCTACCTCAGGCCTTGACTCTACAAGTGCTTACAGTGTTGTAGAAAAGGTTAAAGACATAGCTCGAGGAGGAAGCGTTGTCCTTATGACCATACACCAGCCTTCATTTAGAATCCAAACGCTCCTGGATCAGATCACCGTCCTTGCAAGGTGAAAATTTCAGAGCCTATATATAGTGTTTATATTACTATCCAAGGAGCCTAAAATGAGGAGACATAGAGCTTTATTATGTAGACCATCTGAAACTGATAGGCACTGACAGGAAGACCAAAAAAGATATTGAATACATCAGTTTATGATTAGATAAGAAGCTAGAACTATGTGAGAAACTTTTAGGAAAACCATTATGTGACTTTCGTGGATGAACTAGAACAATATATTCACAACATAACATGAAAAAGAAATTCCTGACCAGATTTGCTATTGTATTTGATGGTGCTGTAGGGGAACATTGATATACATGGGGAAGCCAGATGCACTACAAGCTCATTTGTCCAGATTTGGAAGGCCTGTACCTGATGGAGAAAACAGTATTGAGTATCTTCTAGATGTTATAAGTGAATATGATCAAGCAACAGTTGGGCTTGACCCCCTAATCCAATTCCAACGTGATGGCCTCAAACCTGACCCAGCAGCCATGACCCCTGTTCCAAAAACTCCAAGGACACTTTTCAGAAGGAACACCCCTGCATCTAAACACTTGATTAGCCTACGCAGCCAAGGATTTATTGCTGGAACACAACAACCTCATTCTGCACAGTTTAGTTATCGCGACGACGATGACGATGATGAGAATTTCGATAACTCCCTTGAAAGGAATACTGTTCCAACACCAAGGAATATGACCAGTGGTGTTCACCCACGTTTGGCTTCTCAGTTCTACAAAGATTTCTCAGCCAAAGATTTCTCTATCTGGCTTTACCATGGTGTCGTAGGAACACCGCGGCGCCAACCATCATGGACTCCAGCAAGAACACCAGGATGGACGCCAGGGAAAACACCCATGTCAGGACCAAGAAGTGCAGCTTCCAACCAATATTCTGCAGCTTATCGGTATCCTTATCGCCCCCCAAAAACTCCTGCAGTGGATGACCAGTCTATGGACTACTCGGCAAATTCATATGCCCCTTCGGTTGAAGGATTTGAGATTGAGGAAGTGCTTGATGAGCCAGTCTTAGGATCCAAGTATGCAAACCCATGGTTGCGTGAGGTTGCAGTGCTCTCGTGGCGAACAGCACTAAATGTAATTCGCACCCCGGAACTCTTCCTCTCCCGTGAGATTGTGTTAGCTGTAATGGCACTTATCCTGTCCAGCATTTTTGGAAATCTGAGTCATCATTCTTTCAAAGACGTCAATAGGCTCCTCAATTTCTACATATTTGCAGTGTGCCTTGTTTTCTTTTCCTCCAATGACGCAGTCCCATCTTTTATCATGGAGAGGTTCATCTTCATCAGGGAGACTTCCCATAACGCTTACCGTGCTTCTTCATATGTTATTTCTTCCCTCATTGTTTACCTCCCATTTTTCGCTGTTCAAGGACTCACATTTGCTGCCATAACCAAAGAAATGCTCCACTTGAATAGCAATCTCTGGTATTTCTGGCTGACACTTTATGCCTCCCTTATTACTACCAACGGATATGTGATGCTTGTCAGTGCACTTGTGCCTAGTTACATCACAGGGTATGCAGTAGTCATAGCCACAACAGCACTCTTCTTTTTGACCTGTGGTTTCTTCCTCAAGCAAAGTCAGATACCCATTTATTGGAGGTGGCTTCACTATGTTTCTGCAATCAAATATCCATTTGAGGCATTGCTCACAAATGAATTCAAGAACCTCGACTGCTACACAGGAAACAAAGCAGAATTATCCCCCGGACCATTAGGAGACTTGAAGCCCAGCAAACATCATAACACCAGCCTGCCAGCTAACTGCTTATTAGGGGTAGATATCTTGTCCTCAATGGATATCAAAATGCAAAACATATGGTATGACATTTTAATCCTGCTAGGTTGGGGTGTTCTTTACAGGTTGTTCTTCTATTTGGTTTTGAGATTTTACTCCAAGAACGAGAGAAAATGAATCATTTACCACCCCTTTTTATTCGGATAACCTGTTCATATATGCTCCGGCCTGCTAAAAAAGCTGAAGGTCACAGCAGCTACGTTATTTCTTGTATCATTGCTATCATATTCATGAGAACTCGTTATATTCTGTTAAAGAAGCTTGCGTGTGGCAATTTTTATGTTTATGAAATTACCACAATTAATTGCTCTTAGAGGAAACAAAAAATATCATAAGTGAACGTGTTATAACGGGGAAGATGGGTACATCAACACCAGCACTTGCCGGTTACTAGACGACAGGGGCATACTTGCCTGACCACCATTGTTCTCCGTTCATACCATGATCAATGTTAAAATACAGCCCTTCCTATCAATCACCACAGTTTGCATCCTCTACTCAGATACAAGAAGAATGCTTCGGAGGCCCAAAACTGACCCACCCAAAACTTCACAAAGTAACCTTCTGCATATTTGGATAGGAACTCTATCTTTCTTCTTTCTTCCTTGACAAGAACAACTTTCCCTCAGATGGACCCAGTACGAAAGGCTCCGATTCCAAAACTCATTAACTAAATATGGTGTACTTCCGTCTCCCCATTACAGTAATCACAAACCTAAAATCAGCCTTAAAATTTGAAACATGTTCCAAATCAACACTAACATTTTCTACATGCAATCAGACAGAGGAAACGTCTAGACAGAATACATTGGAACTAAATTAATCTTAGCCTTTGAATTACACTATGGACATGTAAACTGAAATCAAGGTCTTTTTTATAAGGTATTCACTTAATGAGAGCTAGCATGTTGTGCAATTTTTCTTTCAAGTGTACTTTTGTCTGCCCCCACTACACTGTCAACCTCTTTGCCATTCTTAACAAAGAAAAAAGTGGGAACACTGCTAATATTCCAGCTTGCAGCAACATCTCTGGCCTCATCTATGTCAATTTTTAGAAAAACAACTTTTGGGTACTTCTCAGCCAAGCTTGTATAAATAGGGGAAATGAAGCGACAAGGGCCACACCATGTTGCAGTAAAATACAGGATCGCCAATCTTGATGTATTTGATGCAGCACTTAACTTCTTTTCCAATTCACCAGTAGAATGAATACCAATGACTTGCCCTTTAGAATACAACAAATGTAATAGATCATTAAATTAAATATAAATCGAAGGATAGTCAGATAAATTGCAACAACTATTCTTTTAGGAATAAAAATGAAATATCACAATTAAATATTCTACAAACTGCCACAACATGCGCATGAGTTTTTAGTTTAATTAGGCAATGTAGCTTCTTACCGCTCTACATCCTACATCCATGAAGTTAGCCTACTTTGCAGGTGAGCAATTATGATTAAAATATGCATACTAAAGCGTTTACCACAGCCACATGAAAAGTATGATGCGGGAACAGATCAGACAATGAAATATTGTGTACTGTTTTTTTTTTCACATTAACTACAAGATAATGAAGTCAACAAAGAAAGGTTTCTGAATTTTATTACCATCACCCAGATGAGAAATACAAAGACTTACCATCTTTTAAAGCAGATAAGGCTTCTTGAACCTGAAAAAAACAAGTCAACATAAAAAAAAACTTAGCTATAAGTAGATCACCCCATAGCATAGTTATTAAGGTGCATATAGAGAATGAACAACTTCATATCACTAAATATTCCACTTAAATCAAGGAGGAAATAGAATGTAATAGGACAACTATAGTAGAAGTATGAATTCATAGGAAATGACAGATAGTCATTTGTTACATCACAATGGTATCACAAAAAGTAGCCTACAGAAACTAAATCCATTGAAAACAATACTCGATAAAAAAAAAAAACAGTTACATACTAGATACCCAAAATCAATATAAGATTGCAAAACATAGGGCTAAGATAAGTTTGTAAGTCCCTAAAATACATGTCTATAAAAAAGAATAGGAGTATTCCTTGGATATACACGCATCAAGGAACATCCTATGTGCATCCTATCAGATACATGTATGCTCTTGATATTATTTTTTTCATTTTTGGAATATCAAGGCATCATAGCATCCTGCAAACCTAACTATCAAAAAGATTGTTCAATCACTGAAACTATAATCTATACTTACTTGGGCTTCAGTTTCTTGCTCCTTCTTGATAGGAGCTTCAGTCTTGATAGAATCTCCTTTCTGCTGCTTTTGTTTTCTTAAGCGAGCATACTTTCTCCTATGCTCCTCGATTTTGCGGGCATTGGGTTCAACCTGTCCAGCCAAAAAAGATACAATTACAAAGAGAACAAGGATTCCTTCTGCAGATTTCATCCGTCGAAAGCAGGCAAATTACCTTTTTAAGTACCGTACTTAGCTCTTCATCGTAATCTAACTTTGAAGCCACATGAAGGTCACTCGCCGCTTCTTCCCATAGTCCCAACATAGCCCTTGACATTCCTCGTATTTTGTATCCTTTGGCTGAGTCGGGGTTAATCTGGAACAAATAATACACCTTTGAGTACACAAAACTATGGCGCAGATATTTCTTTTATACCATTTTTTTCTACGTTTGACAAGCAATAAAATAAACCTTCAAGGCAGTGTCAGCATCCCGTATAGCAGCATTTGGCTTCTTCAGTTTCACAAAGACACTAGCTGAAAACAAGAAATCGAGATTTCCAAATTATACAGAAGGCAAAACGAACAATAAACTGTAGAGTAGTAAGAAAGCAATACTGAAAGAAATTTATCAAAAGGCACTTGAATCTGGAAGAGGAATACACAGAGAGAATGAGCACCTCTTGTAGCATAAAGTATAGCTGATTGGGGATTCAACATAATGGCTTCTGTAAGTTGTTCCAGCGCTTCATCCAAATTACCTGAAAAAATCATTAAAAAAACTCAATTCGCAAACTGAAAGAAAGTCCAAGAAGCTTAAAAGAAAGTCCCAGAAGCTTAAATTGAGATTTAAAAGAGAGAGAAAGAGAGAGGGTAGAGTGTAAGTAATCATGAATTGCCTTGCCTTGCGAGATAGCATCGACTGCTTTTGACTTCGCCAGTTGAGCAGCATCCATCTGTTCTTCAGTCACTTCAACAGAAGGATCTCCCATCTGCAATAGCAACACAAATTAGGTCATTGCAGTGAGTATATATATATATATATATATATATATATATATATATATATATATATATATATATATATATACGCAGAAAGCATAGATAAGATAGCATACCTTCTGAGGAGGGTCATTATCGGGTTCAACAACATCGGCATTATCCAACTCTACATCAGATTCCACAAGGTCATCTTGAGCAGATGAAGGAGGTTCCGGCTTCTTCTCATCAAAGTCACCTGGTTCCTGCATAAGGTGAGTGAGTAACAAAAAGCAGAGATTCAAGAATAGAATTGGTGTTAATAAGAAAGGAGAAACGAAACGCACCGTTTTGGGTTGGGGAGGGATGCGAGCACCGAGGCTGCAGGAGTGAGGGAAGAAGAAAGCGGTGAAAAAAAAGCGATGAAAAAAATGGATGAAAATGGGAAGAAAAAAAAGCGATGAAACCTGAGAAGATAAGCCTTGAAGAAGGAAAGAGAAGGGTTGTGGAGAAGTGAGGGATTGGACTTGCAAGTCTCAATGAAGAGCTTCACCTCTCTCAGTTTCTCTTCCTCCATTCTCACCGCCTAGGGTTCCTTCCGACCACCCACACTGCTTCTTCAACCTTCCTCTTTTTATCAATCTTTAACACTTCCCTTAACATTTACAATATTCTTTCTAAATACATCCAAATCATTATTAATTTTATTTTTTCTCATTAATTTCTTACCCAAAACTTCACAAAACAAACTTAACTAACAATATCCTAAAAATCTTTAAAAATAATTATAATTAATATCTATTTAAAAACAATCTCATGTGACTTAATCAAGAAAATACTTCACCAATATGATTAACAAAAATTTTGGAAAACTTTGAAAAAAAAAACAACCAAGATGAACTAGAAAATGTTATCAATATTGGTATTTTTAAGTTGTTGACAATTATTTAATTTTTTTTAGATTTTTTGGTAATTGAAACAATGATAAATTTAAATTATTTTATCTAAACAAAACCCGAAAAAATAAAATAAGTATAATTTAAATAAATATATTTAAATATTTAAGAAATTATGAAATTTGATATGAGATGGAAGGTTTTTATCATGAAAATATTCTGTAGCATCCATCATATCTGTATTACCATGTAAAGAGATTGCAAAGAACATCAATCACCACATATAGTTCCAATAATAATGCAATTTAATTTTAAGTGTATGCATTTGTAATCTTTTCAATCTCAAACATATAGTTCCAATAATAAAATAAACTGTTAAAAAATTGTCTGAGAAAATAAACAAAATGTAATTGTCTTTGCAACAATAAGTACTGTAGAAAGAAAATTTCAGCAGTCTAAACTAAGAAACTATGGCATTGTTATTATTATAGAAGAAAATAAAGTATTGTTTATTAATGATAGAAAATAAATAGCAATTAAATGTCATTATTTTACAATCAAGTCTATAAATAAAACACATCCTAATCTTAAATTGAAATAAAGTATAACAATGCATGCATCTGCACTGTAATTGATTTTTACACTTTCATATGGCCATAAACCCTAAAACTAATTACTTATTTTTACTGGTTATTTAACAATGTGAAGAAATATATTTGATAATGCGAAAAAAATATTAAAAAAAGGTTGGAATGAGAAGATTGTGTTTCATGTTAAAATATTTATGATGTTTAAAAAAACAAATAATTGTTCATCACTTGTAAATTTGCGAATTTTTGACATAGAGTTGAATAAAAAAAAATCATTTTTTTTTTATAAAAAAAAGTTTCTTTTTTGTTTTGATCATTAAATTTATTGACATTTGACAAGTAAATAACACACCAAATTTACTGGTTTCAAATACATTTTTACATTTTATATTTAGTCTCTTTTTTTCAAAAATTTGTTTGATTAATTTATAATAAAGATTTGTTTTTCGCTCCATAGATTTATTGCATGCCTACATTTAATGAAATCATGTAATAAATTATCGCTAATAAACGTAGTTAATGAGTTTGTTACGTGATAAACGGAATTTTGACATGGATTATTATTTAATTTAATATACTATCACGTCAATGAAGTGTTACTTTGACTGGTGAATGAAACTAATTAATAATTACGTTTCTAATTAATTAAAAACATTGAATAGAAGTCTTGAGAAATATATTTAAAAAATATATTTTAGGAAAATATGGTTTTACAGAAGGTATACTGTAATAAGACATTGAGCAAAGAACAAGAGACAGAGACATCACATCACTGTCTCACTATTTTGTTTCTAACCTTTTCTTCATATATTAACAAAAAACACCATGTGGCCCTCACCCATAACAACTCTTATGTTTCTTTCTACACTCTGCCTCTACAATTTTTTTCTATTCTTTCAACTTCCAACCATTCATTCATCTTTAAATTTAAAAATCTACATTAAGAAAGTTATTACTAGATTAAACTTTTGATTAAAATAGTAACACCATGGACTGAACCCAATTTGGTGAATAAGCAAATCGTCCTCAATAATGATATTTAAAGGTGTTAATTCCTGTTACTGATATTGAAAGACATTAATTCTTATATTAGCACAAATCAAAGATACTCAGTGATTAGTCCTTATTACTGAAATAAATCAGTAACAAGACCAAATGCAGAGGAGATAGGGAAAGATCCTAGTATATGTAAAGGAATACACAAAAAAAAGATAAATTTCACACTCAACTAAAACTATACTTATTTTTAACTACACTGAATTCTTTAATGTCAATATTACCTTGTTTGTGGTGTGTGCGTATAAATAAATCTTAAACCAAGTGGCAAAAAGAAGGATGAATTAATCAAAGCCCATCCTTACCATACCAAGGTGGCGATCACGTTCGCAACCAACTTTTTTGGCAATAATAAAAGCCACCGACGAGACATCACAACAAACCATCCTACGACAGCTACTATAACATCTCTATTACAAGTTTTCAACAGACACAAGAATTCAACAAAAGTAAAAGGCATGTTTAAAGCAAAAGTAATAATTACAATCAACCAGAATCCAACAACAACAATAGCTAATGGAACAGATATCCACTCCCCCAATGTATTAATTGAGAAGAAAAAAGGAGGAGACGGCACAATGGAGATTTGAGGAGAGAGAAAAAACCAAGAAATTGGAAAGTTTGGTGCCAAAGAAATTTGAGGCCCAAGCTACAGAATACAACAACATACGCACAGGATTTAGCTTTAGCAGGTAAAATATGGGCTCCGACTCTGACAAAGCAAAGTCCAGAGGAAGAAACTCGGGCAGAAGATACATCTTCTACAATTCTATATCATTGACGGGATCATGTTGGATTTGGTCCTGCTCCTGCTCCTCTTTAAGGCTAGACCTTCGCAACTCTTCTATGCTCCTTACCACTTCAGACATTGAAGGGCGCTTGTCAGGGTATTGTGCTGCACAATCAACTGCAAGTTGCAACAACTGAACCATCTCCTCTTCCACATTCCGATACCTGAGGAGCTCAAGATCAAAGACCTCAGAAGTCCACTCTTCTCTAACCACAGATTGAACCCATCTGGGAAGGTCTACTCCTTCCTCATTCAGGAGAGCATGGGTAGGTGCCTTCCCAGTCAGAAGTTCCAAGAGTAGCACACCAAAACTGTACACGTCTGCCTTCTGAGACACCCTGCGAGGATCAGTCACCTCAGGTGCACGGTAGCCGGCGACCCTGTTGGGGGTGGAGGAGGGGCCAACGAGATGTGCAAGGCCAAAGTCAGACACTCTGGCATCATATGATTTGGTTAAGAGGATGTTGGATGACTTTATATTTCCATGAGAAACATTAGGCCCTCGTGAATGCAGGTACTCAATGCCACGGGCTGCTCCAAGTGCAATACCTGATCTCACTTCCCAATTCAGTGGCGTCCTACCCGCCCCTTTGTTTCCTGTAATCAAATAAAGATCAGAACACCACCCATGGTACCGTACCACAGTAGGTACACTAATGAGTAATGAATGAGCCTTTGCCTCGGGCCCTATTTCACACAGTTCCAATGAAGCCTATGGGATTTGGAAACTCTTGAAATAAACAGTGAAAATTTTCAATTTGAAATAAAAAAACAGTACTTAGAACTCAATTACCCCATCTACCAGTATCTGCTTAAAGCCTAGTCTAATAATAGCAGGAGATGGGGAGGCAATTCAGACAAACAACCACCCATGTGATCCAATCGGACCTTAAAGACATAGTGCGAAATCACATCTTCAATAACCCCAACCATATGCATAAAAGAGGGAATGTGAAATGTATTTAAGA
This sequence comes from Phaseolus vulgaris, assembly GCF_000499845.2. NCBI lineage: Eukaryota > Viridiplantae > Streptophyta > Magnoliopsida > Fabales > Fabaceae > Phaseolus > Phaseolus vulgaris. The sequence goes on from NC_023758.2 coordinate 49,530,257, forward strand.
GTCTAATTCCTAAAGCATGCTGCCAAGATGCAGCGAAATGAAAATCACTAACATAGCCATGCCATGATGCATTGCCCAAAAAAGAAACTCGATTACAGTAAGTAATGATTGTCCAAGAACTGGAAAAGGGCGAAATTGAGTGAAAAGCGAGCACAGAAAATACTGAAAAGAGAGAAGGAATGGTAAAGCTGACTAACCATGTAAAAGTGCAGACAAGCTTCCCATGGGCATGTAATCATAGACAAGGAGCTTCTCATCTCTGCTGAAATAGAAAGCTCTGAGAGGAACCAAACTCTCATGATCCATAGCTCCCACCGCTTCAATCTTCTCCTTAAACTCCTTCTCAGAAATCGTCACATCCTTCAACCTCTTCACCGCCACCACGGGCCCTGCCTCCAGCACCGCCTTATACGCCGTCCCGAAAGTCCCTTTCCCCAAAACCTCCGCCGAAGCTCTGAGCAAATCCTCCAAATCAAACGCCTTAGCCGCATTACCGAAAAACACCAACTTCTTCGCCGCCCCACCACTGTTCCCTTCGGCCTTATTCCCCGCCGAAACCGCAGCCGCAGCCGCAGCCACAGCCACCGCAGAATTGCCGTTGGCATGACCGCCGTTCTCGACATCCGGAAGCCCCTTCTCTGCAAGAACCTGGGCGTCGGCCTCAGGATGTTTGACAGTAGCAATGTCGACGGCGCTGGTCTTCTTGGCAGTCTTGCTCCTGCACAGGAAAATGAAGAGGAACACGAGCAGCAGAAGAAACACAACCGATCCGACAACAATCCCCGCAATGGCGCCGGCAGATAGCTTGTGGTTGGTTTTGTTGTTGGGCTTGGCGTTGTTGTCGACGGAGATAGGATCCGCTATATCTCCGGGGCAGAGAGAGAGTGGGCGGCCACAGAGGGAGTTGCCAAGAAAGGAATCCTGAGGGAATGTCTGAAGCTTGAGAGGGACAGAGCCGTTGAGGAGGTTGTTGGAGACGTTGAACTGATCCAGGCTCAATTTCCCCAGGTCGGGGATTGGGCCCTGGAGCTGGTTGTTCTCCACAAACAAAGTCTTCAACCGCGTTAGGCTGTTGAAGCCCGTCGGAAACGGGCCTGAGAAGTTGTTGAAGCCCATGTTCAACCGAACCAGGTCCGGTAACTCGAACAAGAACGCAGGGATTGCGCCGCTGAGGAGGTTCCGCTGAATGTACAGGTTCCGAAGGTTAACGCACGCCGCCAGATCTGAAGGCACGGAACCCCGCAGCGCGTTGAAGCGGAGACTCAGGGTGCGCAGCTGTGTCAGATTGCCGAATATTCCGAGAGGGATTTGGCCGGAGAGAGCGACGCCGGGGAGGTGAAGCTCGACGACGTGGTCGCGCTCGCATTGGACCCCGGCCCACGTGCAGGGGCTCTCCCTGGTGGCGTTCCAGAAGAGGGTTCTGCCGCCGACAGCAGAGCGGAGAGCGAGCAATGCGGCTCGCTCGGAGGCCAGATCTGCGTATGCTGCGGCGAGCATGAGCGCCAGAGTGGCCGCCACAACCACGAGGGTGTGCTTGTGAGGCAGCATTGGTGAGTGGCGGCAACCTCAGCCGCAGAAGGCTATGCTCTGTTTGGATTTTGGATATAATTAGGAGGGGATGGGATGGTTGAGAGAGTGAGCAGCCAAACAGAAGCAGAAGCAGATGTTGGGGGAAAGAAAGAAAGAAAGCAAGTGTTCCAATAATATCTCATTTTTAATTAAACTCTTCTAATTAATAAAAAATACTCCCATGAGTTGGACGCACCTCCAGCCTGTGTGCTCCCAAACACACATAACCCTATCTATCTATGTATCTATCTACGTATCTATCTACCTACGTATACGTATCTATCTACTTCACTACGTATTTACTTCCTGTTCTCTTCAAAGAATCATCTCATACCACAACCAAATTGGTCAAATATTGATTTATAATGTTTTTCAATTTAGCAGTAATTAAATTGATAATGATAGAAAATAGAATGAATAGGAAATTCAGACCCTCGTCTTAAATGGTGTATCCGTGTCGGATAGATACACACATCAAACACCAACACTCATAGAACATGTATCACTGAAATGTCTAATTCAAAAATATTTGTTAGATTTCTAATAATTTTAACACGATTCTAATATTATTTTAAAAAAGGTAAATATATTAATTTTTTAAAAATTCAAATTTAGTGTATAAAATTTTGTAAATTAAACGGATTATGATAGACATCTTTATATTAAAAAATATAAAACATATTTTATACACAAACTTTTATTATCAATTTATATAATTTATTATTATATAATATATAAATTGGTCGTGTTTATTAGTGTATGATAGATTTAATAATATAAATAGAAAGTAATTGATGAAGAGAATAAATAGAAAAAAAAATATATGGATGGAAAGTGGGGAACAGAGAAGAGAAGGAGAAATAGGTTGGAGATGGAAGAATAGTTCTTGTTGTTGTTTTTTCACCAGTTTTGTCTTGTAGGACTCACCATCTATCTATCTCTGCTAACACCATCCTTAATTCCACTTTTTTGTTTTCTTCACTTCTTGTCCTACATTCTACTCCTTTTCGGCATATTAGGATTTCCCTTGTCATATTGCTTTCTTTTCTCCCAATTTTTACACTAATCTTCCCACGTTCACTCACACAACATTACTTTTTGTTTAACCAAAACACAACTAAGTACATGCCATGGAATTTTAATAACTGTGAAAGAGTTTTTGATGTGACAAATATATAGGCCACAGAAGTGGAATGCCACTTTAGGAGTGCCAAATTCAGTGTGCACTGCTTCTTTATTTATGTCACAACATATGTCTCAATCTCTCAAAATTGGATATCTATCAATTATTGCAATTTATTACTTATTTCACCTTATTAATGGAAATTCAGATCAAAGGAGACTTTCCTAATACCGTATTATTAAAGAATACTAGATTCGCACACCATTTTAAAAATGAAATACATGGGTATATTAAATCATTTTGAACAAATATATATTTATAAAAAAATACATTATAAACAATTGCTCATGAAGTTGATTGAGTAATATAATGAAGATTCGTTGTATTATAGATGAGATGGTTAAACTCCAAGATAATATCCTTACAAGTTTCATGAATTGGTTTTAAGGAAATAAGGGGACTCGACCTGCAGAATATATTCTGATGCTTAAGTCAATAAAAACATAAAATGTAGTGTATATAATCAGTATAATGTAAAGTATGAGTTGAAATTACTCACTGTGAGTTCTAGTCAAGAGAGATGTCTCTCAACTAGAACAGTTAGTTTAGCCAAAAACAGTGTTTTTTAGTCGAGTTGTTGTTCTGTCTTGATCATACCACTTTTTTTTTTCCTTATATACCGTAGTGTTATGATGCCCCTTCTGATATTGTTTTAAGTTATATTCCCAAATTAATTATAATACTACATATCCAATCAATTTTCGTAATTAACATTCTCCTCGTTTTATAAGGAGTAAATAAGATTTTTCTTTTATAATTTTCAAATATAGTTATCAGGTTTGCTTTCATCTAATTATTGAACTTGACTCATGTTAAATTGTGATTAACAAAATTTTGAAAATTGAAGGTAATGTTTCACTAATGAGTTTTCTTACCTTAATAAAGATTAGGAGGAGTGTTTATTAAGTGGAGTATGATAGAGGGGACGTGACAAAATTAGTTGAAGGAGTGTATTATGAAGGTTTTTCCAAAATATTTTTAATTTAATTAATATAGCAGCTACTTATTTTTTATCTATAAAATTAATTTATATTTAATATTTTTTTTAATGTTATCAAGGTTATTCAATTCTTTACCCTACACTCCACGCAACACAATCGTATAAAAGTTTCTCTTATTAACTAAGCATTCTAATTAACCATGTCATGTCTTCTTAATCACTCCACTTCAACTGCAAAATTACTGAATTAAGTGATTCTGGAAGCTTAATTACAAGTTATTAGGTAGCTGTACTTGCCATGGAATTGGACTGTAAGCCTTGTTTGGCTTCTCATCTTCTTTTTCCAACCTAACGTTTTTATTAAGCATGTTTCAACAATAACATCACTCCTACCAAATGCACATGTAAATGAACTTCATTCCATTACACACCACCAATGCACATTCAAATGCTTATTTATAAAACAGTTTTAGACTTCCTATCACCAAACACATTCTTAACATCATCACTGCATTTAAGCTTCACAATATGCACTATGCTAAATTATATATCATCTCAAATTTTAAGACTCACTATAACACTGCATTGTATTACCCTTTTGCTGAACTATTTTTTTTTTTTAATTATGCGAATTTATTAAATTATAACTAATGACATTTTATTTAATGGAAAATTGGTTTTAAAATTAAACTAAAATAACATTTTTTTTTTGGTATAACAGAGTTGCTTTTCTTAATAATCCAGACTACACGCTCTACTGTGAGTAAAAAAAAAACTTTTACTCAGCAGAACACATAGGATTCTTGAATAGTAGTTCACTTTTTTACTTCTAAAAGTAGTGCAATGATATTTGATTAATTGAAAATAGAAAAAATGATGAAAAGTTAAGGTGTGGGCCATATCTTAATCTTCTCCACATCTTCATTGCATTTTAAACTCAGATGACAGCCTCTACATTTTCAGATTTTTCTTATTATAAGAGACAAAGTAATAAAATACTAAAAATCCCTAAAAAATACTGCAACTTGTGCTTAAAAAAATCAGAATTGGTGATGGCTCCTAATCATTGCATCACATGACAAAGTCTTATTATAACTTTGTGTTAAGATGTGGTTCTCAAAAACATTTCACCAAAGTGAAATAGTGTTAATGTTTATTTTATTTTTAAAAAAATTATTTATTTTTTATAAAAATAGGAGAGCGGTAATTATGAAGATTGATGGTATATATAGGATTGTAATTAATTTGAGAATATAGTTCAAAACAAGACCAGATATAAGAAAAAAGAAAAAAGACTATCATATATAAGAAAAAGAAGATGATTGGATAAAGGGGAACAAACAAGAGACCACTATAATTGAGACAAGAAGAACAACAACACAACAAATGAAGTATTTTCAACTCGTATTTTACACTATACTCATTATATTTTATGTTATTACTGAACGTCGGAATATCTTCTCAAATGGAACCTCGAATCCATAAAATTTACAAGGATAACCATCTCAAAATTTAACCGAACTCAAATATTTTCATTTACTGCTTTTATTTTTATGAATAAAATTGTGATGTTATTATTAAAGAATGAGAAGCAATGCAAGCAAGTTTAGCAAATTGCATATTGGAAAGGGAGTAATAATTATTGGGTCCTGCAACCACCTTCATTTGTTTATTCATGTTGCCTTTCTAGCTGGATAACATATAAAATCTTTGGGTTGCCTTCAAATGCTTATGCAGAATTGAATGCAGGACTCAAATATATTATTACATGATGCAGTATTCAACCTGAGGCTGGAGTAGTAAACATGCATGTACTAACACCCCAAATCACTCCAGGTTGTACAAAGATTCTCCAACCAACCTTAACTTTCGATGATGCTAACACTCTGCAAGACATTTATTTTTAGGTACATAAAGAAAGCATATGTGTTTGGTCACAATAAAGTTCAGTAAATCAAAGTGTACAAAAAAACAGCTTTTGATGACACGGATGAACAAGGACAGCGAATTACAATGAAGAAAAGACTCACATATGAAAAGGTTTTATATAAAGCTACTTGTTCCATATAAGGGATAATTAAAGTAACTTTTTTTTTCTGCTAAAGAAGAATTTTTCGAAAGAGCCGAATTCAGTTAAAACAATTTAAATGTGCATAGATATGACCATTCTTTGAACTTTAGTAAAAGCAAATCTTAGACAACTATTTCCAGACACACGTATTTCCCTCTTCCAATCAACAGCCAGAAAGAAACTACGCATGAAAGATCTTTCTGAGGTGTGTCATCCTATTCACATTTAAATATTAACTTCAAGAACTTCCCCATCCAACAGAATTGTAAATTAAACAAAAAATTTATCAAACATTTCTTGAAAGAGATTGATAGATCCATCCTGAGTTATATTTTTATAATATGAGATCTCTGTCAGTAAATTTCTTCAAAACCCCTTTTTGGGAATAGAACAAGAACACAAATAAATTTAATTTCTCTATTTCTACAAATCAATTTATACATTAATTAATTTTAACTTTTGTTATACCTTGAGTTTTCAGTGGTATTCCTTCTATACATGGTGCATCAAGTGAAAGATTACAGAACTGCTATGTCTCAGGTTAATGTGAGAACATCAGAAAAATTCCAATGATAATCAAAATAGAAAATAAACCATCTTTACACAACACCAACTATCATTAAGTTGTCATCCTGTTTTTGCTCTACTTGGCCTATTAAGATCCATTCATCAAAATACTCGGATCAAAGTAAGTAAAGAAGAAAACATAAGATTCTCTTTGTGAAATGAGAGAGTTGAAGAATATGTTTACCTATTCATCTGATACATTCTCTGAAGTTTATGTCTATAAACTATAAAATATAGTTTTCCTTCACAGACTGCGACTTAAGTTTCAGAGGGTTTCATTAAAACCATGAATGTTGAACATTATCATCTATATACAGTGAACACGTAACAGTAATTATAGATCAAAATTTTCAACTGATGTTGAATGTATCTTATTTTTGAAGAATTTCATTGTCTTAGAAACACATTCAAATAGGTAGAATAATCGAAGGTCACTAAATCATATTTATAAAAGAAAGCCACAAATCTTTAGTATATAAAGAAATCGTGTGAAGGGAAGATAGAAAAAGTGTGATGGTCTTGTATCAGGAGAAGTTTCTCAAATCTCTCCAAAAGAAATTCTGATGTATTATGACAAAATGAAATATCTTTTAGAAGGTCAGCAGACATAAACAAAAATTGTTTGAACCACACCATTCTTATCCAGGAAGATTTTTTTTAACAAATACTACATTTTTTTTCCACTTTTTGTACCAAATAAAGTAATAAAGTGTATATATTACAATTATTTAAAAGTTTGACCTTGATGTTGTCGTATTTATAACAGGGGAGGATTATTTAATTTGTTTCCCATGATTGAATTATAGTAAAAGAATAGAGATGAATGGTAACTGAGAAATTTAATAGAAAGAATGTGAAAAGAATGTGAATACTTGAGATAATTTTATTAAAAGTGGCATTAATTGTTTCTAAACAAGAGTAAAGGACCTCAACTCCAGAGCATTTTAAGTAATAAGAACAAGAGTGTTCTTAGCCTAGTCTATGATTATGTTCCTTTCTTTCTCATGTCTCTTCTGATATATGTATAAAGGTATCTAACCTTATTACGAGTCTCCTTCACCAATTGTCCGAAAACCCTTACTTCTCATTAACATGGTATAAATGTCTTTAAATATTATTTTCGGAGGCTACAAAAATAAATAAAATTTGTACATCTAGGAGGCTCTGGAGGACATTCTAGAAATTTCTTTCAGTATCTACCATCAATCTCTCGATGATTGTTATTCCTTCTGTTGTGTCTCTCTGCAAACTCCACAATTGGGGTTGTCTACTCACCAACACATCCAAAGCCTCCTTCATCCAAGGATGTGGACACACTTGTTTTGCTTCAGCAACTGTCATCTGCACCATGATGCAAAATTGGTTTGGAGCACACAAACCAAACCAAACCAAAACAAAACAAAGATTAAAGATTATTGACATACCCATGTTCGTTTTCGAAAGTTCTTCTCTGGCCAATTCTCTAATTGTTTCTGCACAAGCAAAGGAAACATATATCCCTCACGTAAGGTGTCTTCGCTTTTGCTTTTGTAAAACCATTTACCCAATTTATTCTGCAACAAAACAAGTAGGAGGGTAAGGTTCAAAGGTGCAATTAATGTTTGGCAAATTGTAACAAAAAGTAAAAGGAAAATTGCAGATTCTAACTTCCACGTTTCCAACGACTCCAGCTTCCTCTATGCTCTCCCTTACAGCAGCCTGTTCCATGGATTCGTCGTTCTCCCAACCTCCCTGAATCCAAACACATGTCACATTCTAAATTTCACCATTCTAAATTCCATGTAATTAAACACAATAAACACCTTGGGGAACTGCATTCCATTGCCCTTCTGCGCACTGATCACCAGAACCTCCAATTCATTATCTTGGCTTCCCTTTCTCGTGTATCTGTACGGAATGCATCTGTTCATTTTCAAAATTAATGCTCCCCCATTAGTAAAAATCTTAACTTTCAGGCCTTCCAGAAGACCCAATTGAAAAAGAAGATTGAATTTGAGAAGTTGGTGATAAAGATGCAACGGAATGGAGAGACAGACCCGACAACTTGGCGGCGGCCAAGGTGGTAGCGCTGCAGCTCCCTGCCGGTGCGGGAGACGAGGCAGATCATGTGGTCGGGAATGAAATGTGCAGAAGCATTCTTGGAATAAAGAAAGAGCAATGGTAGATTCCTTGAAAAGAAGAGACCCATGACAAACAAAGAAGCCAAAATCATGGACTAACAAAGTGAAAAGATGAGTATGGGATTATATATGCATGCAGAATGTGACGTAAATACCTCCCCTTCCTTCTGTCACTGCACCTAAATTTATAATCACTTTTTCTTAAATCTTTTTATACTCAATTTTCAATTTTAGAAAACGCATTTTCGCATTTTCTTTTCCATCTTCATTTCTACTTTTAGAAAATTATAACTATTCTGTTTCGTTTAACTATTTTTTTTATCAGCAATTTGTAAGGATACAAAAAGGAACGTTGTGAAGAAGAATTAAGAAATTTTAGATCATTATCAAGATTAAACTTGAGATGAGGTGTCTTTCTAAAATATATAACAAGATGATTTGCTTGAAGGATTTCAAGATGTGAAAACTGTTGTAAATTTTGAGTATTACAAAAGATATATAGTATCATATTGCCTAAATTACATAAATTCAAGTGATTTATATATGGACTTCTTTAGGTTAGAAAAGTGGGTAGCAAAGTGTTGGACCTTGCTTGCATGAAGTTGTGGGCTTCATTTGGGTTTTTTTGCATGCTTCAATTCAAATATGAATGTTTCTTCCTGCACCCTATCAAAACGCTTCATGCAATCCATTAATTTCCAAAAAGACTATTTTACTTTAGGCTTCTTCTTCCTCCACACCACAATTTTCTAAATCCCGAAACTGACCTTAATCTTTTATTTGAAAAAGGACACCGTGATTATCGGAAATAGGGATCTGGGAGTGTGTTACGGATTCATCAATCTGGAACTGAATATTTTTTTTCTGGGTGAGAGGGTTTTCCGGAAGCAATTTTTGCATAAATTATTGATTTCTGGATTGCTGAATCCATAAGCCTAATTCTGTTACGGATTCATGGATTTGGAATGCTTTTTTTTGAATTATGGATTTTTGAATCCGAAATACATATTTTTGTTATGGATTGGTGGATCCGGAATACTTTTTTTGAATGATGGATTTTTGAATGTGAAATTTATATTTTGAATTACGGATTGGTGAATCCGAAATTTTACTGAAAGTGCCAATCCGATATTTTTCTGGATTCCATAATTCATAATGCAAAAAAATAAATACAATTCAAGTGCATTTTAGGGTTTTTAAAAAATAATTGGGACAATTTAGTCTTTGCATAACATTGTAGGGGTGCAGGAAGAAAAATGTAGGAATGCAGGAAGAAACTGCCTTTACTTTTTTTTAAATGATTTTTGGATTATCTTTTCCAGAAGTTATGGAACACCCTTTCAGAAATTCATGAATATATTCTAAAAAATGTCTTACGAAAACAAACAAAATTTCCAAAAAGGAATTTTGGAAATGATATCATATATTATAGAGAAATATGTCCTTAGTAAGCAAGGATAATATTAGGACTTGAACAAAGAAAGAAAAGGGTATGTTGATACAAAAGATAAAATACTTAAGGAACCATCAACCGTTGACTTTTCTTTCCCCACATCTTATTTTGACTCATTTCTAGATCAGACCTTAAACACGTAGTCGCCAAGGAAGAAAAAAGAATGAATGGTTAATAAAATGAAATAAAAATGAATAAATAAATGTATATCATGGACTTAATAATCTATTATTTAATTATATTATATGGTGTGAAGAGAGGCTCTATTATTTAATTATATTATACCATAGTTTATTTGAACACGTGGGTGCACTAGAATTTGTAGCATAATTAATATTCTTTAAAATTGTGTTTTTTTTATATTAAAATAAAATTATTTTTGATCCCTGTAACTTTATAATGAAGTGATTTTGTTAAAATGTTAATATAAATGTAAATTAATAAAAAAGTGTGAAAAGAAAGAATAATTAAAAAAAGAAAAAATAGTGGGAGGAGAGTGAGATAAGGAGCAGCGCGTTTTGCTTGAGGTGCAAGGATTTTGCAGGAGGAAGAAGCCTATATAAACGCTTCTCCTTTGACCTATTTTTATTTTCATTATTATTCTCCAAACGACAAACACACAACACACAACGCAACTTCAACATCTTTGCCTTTCAGGTTTCACTTTCTCTCAATACTCTTTTTCTTTTTTCTATTCATTTTTCTATTCAGCTTCTTTCACTTTGGCATCTCAAATCCCTTACTTTAGTTGGGACTTAGAATTCATGGTTGTTATTCATACTCATTAGGGTTCATCTTATTAGGGTTTCTCATTTCTTATCTTATTTCGATTCTTATGAACTCGGTTTCCACGTGACAGTTGGAGAGCTATCCATTAGAGTCTCGCAGGATGAGCTCGCAAGAGCGAAGCCAGCGGTCTAGGGTTCCTCGTCAGGAATGGATTCGTCGAGGATCCAACGATCAGAATCAGAATCAGAATCTGAATCAGAATCAGAATGCTGCCGCTGCTTCTGGTTCCTCCAATACAACAAATCGCCATAGGAGGAGCGCTCCTATTCCTAGTCACAATCCCAATCCCAATCCTGTTCCTAATCCGAAGAGTAATGTGCAGAAGAGATTCAATTTGAGGGACTCTAATTTGCCTCAGCTGCTGCAAGAGATCCAGGACAAGCTCGTGAAAGGTGCTGTCGAGTGCATGATTTGCTGTGACATGGTGCGGAGGTCTGCTCCAATCTGGTCTTGCTCCAGTTGTTTTTCCATCTTTCACCTCAATTGTATAAAGAAGTGGGCGCGTGCACCCACTTCTGTGGATGTGTCTGTCGACAAGAATCAGCGGTTCAATTGGCGGTGCCCTGGTTGTCAATCTGTGCAGCTCTCATCATCCAAGGAGATTCGGTATGTTTGCTTCTGTGGGAAGAGGCCTGACCCCCCCTCCGATTTGTATCTCTTGCCACATTCCTGTGGAGAACCATGTGCCAAACCTCTTGAAAGGGAGATTGGCGGGGATAAGGAGGTTCTTTGTCCTCATGTTTGTGTCTTGCAGTGCCATCCCGGTCCTTGCCCTCCTTGCAAAGCGTTTGCCCCTCCACGTTTGTGTCCTTGCGGGAAGAAAAATATCACCACCCGTTGCTCTGACCGCCAGTCTGTTCTTACCTGTGGCCAGCGCTGTGAAAAGCTTCTTGAATGTGGGCGTCATCGGTGTGAGCAAATCTGTCATCTGGGACCTTGTGATCCTTGTAAGATTCCAGTCAACGCCTCTTGCTTTTGCAGTAAAAGGACGGAGTCCATTCTTTGTGGGGACATGGCTCTGAAAGGTGAAATCAAAACCGAAGGTGGAGTTTTCTCTTGTGGTTCAACCTGTGGGAAGAAACTTGGTTGCGGTAATCATATTTGTATCGAGACTTGTCATCCCGACAGCTGTGGGGAGTGTGGATTATTACCATCCCATATTAAGACATGCTGTTGCGGGAAAACTAAATTGAAGCAGGAACGGCAGAGTTGTTTAGACCCTATACCTACCTGTTCACAAGTATGTGGGAAGACCCTTCCTTGCGGGATTCATCGGTGTGAAGAGGCATGCCACGCTGGGGATTGTTCTCCTTGTTTGGTTCTAGTCTCCCAGAAATGTCGATGTGGCTCTACTTCCCGAACCGTGGAGTGCTGTAAGACAAAAGTGGATGCTGTGAAATTTACTTGTGAAAAGCCTTGTGGGCAGAAAAAGAATTGTGGAAGGCATAGATGCAGTGAACGATGTTGTCCACTTTCTAATCCAAATAATGTTCAAATTGCGGATTGGGATCCTCACTTCTGTTCATTGCCATGTGGAAAGAAGCTAAGGTGTGGGCAGCATGCATGTGAATCCCTATGCCACAGTGGTCATTGTCCACCTTGTCTTGAAACTATATTTACTGATTTGACATGTGCTTGTGGCAAGACTTCAATCCCTCCTCCATTGCCTTGTGGCACACCTCCTCCCTCGTGTCAGCTTCCATGTTCTGTTCCTCAGCCTTGTTTACATCCAGCGTCTCACAGCTGCCATTTTGGAGATTGCCCTCCTTGTTCGGTGCCTGTAGCAAAAGAATGTATTGGTGGGCATGTAATTCTTCGGAACATACCTTGTGGTTCAAAGGATATTAGATGCAATAAACTCTGTGGGAAGACCAGACAGTGCGGTTTACACGCATGTGGCAGAACATGTCACCTTCCACCTTGTGATAATCCATCTGCAGTGCCTGGTACCCGTGCCTCTTGTGGGCAAACATGTGGTGCTCCAAGAAGAGACTGCCGGCATACATGTACAGCTCCTTGTCACCCTTCAACTCCTTGTCCAGATACAAGATGCGAATTCCCTGTCACAATTGCATGTTCTTGTGGCCGAATTACAGCGACTGTTCCTTGTGATGCTGGTGGAAGCTGTGCTAATTATAATGCTGATGCTGTACATGAAGCTTCCATTATTCAAAAGTTGCCTGTGCTGCTTCAACCCGTTGCTGCAAATGGAAAGAAAGCTCCCCTTGGACAAAGAAAACTGATGTGTAATGATGACTGTGCTAAGTTAGAGCGTAAACGGGTTCTTGCTGATGCCTTTGAGATTACCGCTCCAAATCTGGATTCTCTCCATTTTGGTGACAATCCTGTTGCTTCTGAATTGCTTGCTGACATGTTGAGACGTGATCTTAAATGGGTTTTATCTGTCGAGGAGAGATGCAAGGTTTTGGTTCTTGGCAAGAACAGGGGAAATACACAAGGTCCAAAAATCCATGCTTTCTGTCCCATGTTAAAGGACAAAAGAGATGCAGTGAGGGTCATTGCTGAAAGATGGAAGCTTGCGGTGTATGTAGCTGGTCGTGAGCCAAAGCGTTTTGTACTTGTTCATGTTACCCCCAAATCAAGAGCTCCTGCTCGTGTGCTAGGGGTTAAGGGCACTACAACTGTAAATGCACCCATTCCTCCTGCATTTGATCCTTTAGTAGATATGGATCCTCGGCTTGTTGTCTCTTTTCTAGACTTGCCAAGGGAGGCAGATATCAGTGCATTGGTGTTGAGATTTGGTGGTGAGTGTGAACTTGTTTGGTTGAATGACAAAAATGCACTGGCTGTTTTTAATGATCCAGCCCGAGCTGCAACTGCACTGAGGAGGTTGGATCATGGTACTGTTTATCAGGGAGCCGTGGTCGTGATTGTTCAGAATGTTGGGGCATCGGCAGCATCTTCAGCTACCAATCCTTGGGGAGGATCTGGGACAACGAAAGGAGGAGGATCACTGGCAGCATTGAAGGGTAATCCGTGGAAAAAAGATGTTGTTCAAGAGCCAGGTTGGAAAGATTCTTGGGGCGATGAGGAGTGGGCTACTGGTTCTGCTAATGTCCATTTGCCTATTCAGAAGAAAGAAACCCTCATATCTGCGTCAGTAAACCCTTGGAGTGTCTTGAATCAAGAATCTTCTTCAAGTTCATCGACCGCAGCTGTTAAAAGTGATGTTTCTAGGGAACACTCAGAAAGTAGTTCTGTAACAAACTTGGAGCCTCATAATGGCGGTTCAAGTATAGGAGGACAGCATGCAGGAAACTTGCATACTTCAGAAGATTCTGAGGTAGTAGATGATTGGGAGAAGGCTTGTGAATAGTAAAGAGGAGACAGACAAGGGGTAAATCATTTTTTTTACTCTCAATTTTACATTTGTTGTTGAGAAGGAGGCAGATATTGTATCGTATCTCCTAGTCTCTTTTTTTTTGTTAGGCATGAGGTGGACATCGCCCTTCTTTTTGGGTTAATATTTTAATTTTCATATTGGAAAAAAAATGGAGAGTGGTGATGTATCAAGCGATTGAGAAAAAAAAAACTGCTTTAATGCCCTGAATAGGGTTGTAGTTCTTTTGCTGATCGGAAATTATTAATTCAATAGTAGCAAATTCTGTAAACACCGATGAAGGAATTGTTATCTTAGCAATTTTGTTGGTTATTAAGGTGTGTCGATTATTCTGTGGAAATTATGCATATATGACAATTTATAAGAGATGCCAAATTGTAGTTGTTTGTGAGAAAACGAACTACACCTACGCTCTTCCTCTCACCATTTTATGTTTTCAAATTTCAAATATTATTTGCCACAGTAATTTTAACTTGTATTCATCTATATTGTCAACATGCTCATGCTTAGTCTGTGTTTTGTGTTGTTTTTGGAGCTGAGTTATCTGAGACAGAGAGCCCGATTTAAAGAGTTGGAATGTGTTTGACGTAGAAACAGCTCAGTTTCTGAATTTTTTTTTAATTAAAACTACGAAGAAATAAGTGGCAACTAAATGTTGGTCTCGATAATGCATAGTGTTAATATTGTCATCAATGAGTTACAATGGCATTGGTTTATTTCTTAAATATATTATGCTCATCATACTTTTCTGAAATTGGACTTATGCTGGTATAACGTTCAACTCATCACAGGAATTCGTTAAGAACTTTTATAATTTTCAAGAAATTTAAATATATTGGATTTAAACAGTTTATTTTAAATTTATGAAATTTTAATTTTTAAATAAAGTGTTTCAAAAACCATCAAATATAAAAGTTATTTTAATATTAATAATTCAATGATATTTTTCAATTTGTGATTATTTATCAAAATTTGTTATGACTCTATTAATTAACAATAATTTTTTTCTTTATCAATATTAATTAATGTTATTTTAAGCTGATGTTTAATTATAATTATCTTGGCAATAAAGATAATGGCTGTTTTTTAAAAGTTTTGTCCTATTTTTTTTCTCAAATTGTTAGTTGAAATTTTTTCCTTCGGCTAAATACAAATTTGAGTAGAAGTTAGTTGAAAGGTTTTTTAATCAATACTATAAAAGAAATTCTAACCAATTCTGGACAAAAAATAATATGGTGACCTTGTTTAAAAATTAATTCTTGCAAACATCGATAAAAAAATCAGGAGAGATCTACACAAGAAAAAATATGCTTGATATCTGTTAAAAGATAAGATGAATATAAATATCTTTAACCTATATCAGTGGATAGATAATTGCAATAAAATTGAGAAATTTAGCATTTTGGTTTTGCAAATATTGGAGATGAATGGAGGCAACACATGTCCATTAATTGTTGGTATTTTCTGTAGCATTCACATGCTTTCAGCTTTCAACCATTCAACAATTGGAAACAGAAGAGAGGAAAATAAAAAAAGAAGGGACAGGAATAAGTTCTGTATCCTTACAGTAAGGGAA
This sequence comes from Phaseolus vulgaris, assembly GCF_000499845.2. Classification (NCBI taxonomy): domain Eukaryota; kingdom Viridiplantae; phylum Streptophyta; class Magnoliopsida; order Fabales; family Fabaceae; genus Phaseolus; species Phaseolus vulgaris. The sequence goes on from NC_023758.2 coordinate 49,545,886, forward strand.
ACCATGTGATATCATCATATTATTCTCAATCATTTAACATCAATCACGCCTCATAATTTTGAAAATCACACTGTGAGATACGAGATAGGAAGATTAAATAACACCATTTGACTCTAAATTCAACAGTATTTTACATCTACAAAACAGTTTTTTAATGGGTGCAAAGTGTAAAACTATGTACAAGTGTGTCTTTGAAGTGTTGGTGTGAGTATTATTTGACTCTTAATTCAACTAGTGTTGTGTGCTGAATTTGACTCCTGCATTATTTTACTGAATGCATGGACCAAAACTAGAACTTACACTGTGGCTGTGTGTGAATGGTAGAATTGAGGTGTCTATGTCACCCCAGCATTCCCTCCCTACTATCTGTAATAAAATAGTAAAATAATGCAAAGATGAAAGAGTTTTAGATGTGTATTGGAATCAACCAAATCACGAGATCAATAATACTAAGCCGTCTAAAAGTATTGGTAAGTGAAGATCACAATGTGAGATCATTTTCCTTTGCTGTTTAGGACACTGTAATGTAGGGTCCATAAAGACCATCATCCTAGACTCCTCCGTCTGTTTCCTTTCAACCATTGCCTAAACTTCTCTCCATTCATTCATTCATATATATTCCTGTCTTTTTCTTTCTTCTCATAACTTAGTTTTCCACTCACTTCCTACCTCATCTTTTGCCTACCTACTGTCTGCCTTGTAATGGATTCTCATCACTTTGATCAAGATAAGGTAAAATTCATTGCCCACCTTGCACAAATATTCTTGCATAGTTCTCTTGGTTCCAACCTAACACATGTCAATGTTTGCTTGCATTTGTGTCAACCAAATTCAGTTTCACTCACATATTCTATTTAGTGTCTTCTTGCTCATTAATTAAAAATCGTCTATGAATCCAGTTTTATGCTACCTGCATCAAGACTTTACTTGTTCATATATGTAGCTGTTTTATTTGAATCTTGTCTTGCTCTTTGTAAATTTATTACAGTTGAATCTTGGTTGTAGGGATGTTGAAAGGATCTAGTATATTATTATATATACCTTTTTTTTTCCTTCAATAATAATTTTTATGTCCATATATTGTTCAGAAGAAAACATGGAAGCAAACATTTCTGCTATCATTTCAAATTGTGGGAATAGTTTATGGTCAACTGAGCACTGCACCTTTATATGTATTTGGGACAATGCGAGGGATAGATCTTGCAGCAGATGAGGAAGTCGTTTATGAACTCTTCTCCTTTATTTTCTGGACGCTCACAATAATTTCCCTGGTGAAGTATTCCTCTATAGTGTTGAAAGCTGATGATGAAGGAGAGGGTAACTTTCTTATCTTCAGTGACTATATAACATGTTTATCTTTTAAGATTAAATGTTGGGAGAAAATTTGTGTAGGTGGCATTGTTGCTTTGTACTCACTGCTGTGTAGAAATGCAAAAGTTGGTCTACTCCCATGTGACAGAAGTGCAAACGAGGTTATGCTTTACGAGGAGAAAAGTTCTTCAAAGATCAAAGCCGATTCAAGAGCACGAAGGGCCATTGAGAAGCACAAGATCTGTCACTATTTACTATTGTTCTTAGCCCTCTTCGGTTCCTGCATGACCATTGGGGACGCAGTGCTCACTCCAGCCCTTTCAGGTATAATAAAATACAATTACCGCTTAATCACTATAGAAGTTGTTGGAGATCACACATCGATTAGAGAGATAAGGACATTTCACAGTATATATATGGGTGATAAACTGGTTTTATGAGGTTGACTTAGGCTTAAATCCACTTCTTTCATAGTATATATATGGTGCAAATCTCACCTCAATAGAAGTAATTAATTGCTGGTTCTTAATAGAAGTAATTGATTGTTGGTTGCATGTGCAAGATTCAATAATTACTTTTCACTGTATATATTAATATTATGGCTGTTAACCAGTGTACTCAGCTTCAACTGGAGTTCAGAGATCCTTGACAGACATATTGAAAAACATATGTAAGCCCTTGTAACTGATGCCAGCTAGAATTAAAGACCGTGGTTTTCTTTAATTGCCATAACGTTTTTTATTACCTTCTTATCTATAACCAGTTGCCTCTTCACAACATACTCAGGACTCCGTGTCAAACGCTCTAAAAACATGTAAGTTTATACACATGCTGTACACTTATCTAGCCTTTTCAAAAACCCCATTGATTAATTTGTATTCTTGAATAAACATTACTAAAAATCATTGAATTTTCATCTATTTATGATATGTGGATGTCTCGAAATGTCATTACTAAAAATCTTAAACATCTTAAAAATCATTACTAATAAACATAACTTGATGGATTTCTCGAATGTCAAGTTAATTCTGTTCAGAGTTGGATTTTCATCTGAAAAGTAATATCTCCTGCAACTATGTTGTTCACTTTGTGCTTCATTTATTTCATTCAGATGTACCTGTTCCCTCTGCGTGTGTTATATTGGTTGGCCTGTTCATGCTGCAACATTGCGGTACACGTAAAATTGGGATCATGTTTGGACCAATAATTACTGCTTGGCTGCTGTTTGTCGCTGCAGTGGGAACCTATAACATTTTCAAGTGGGATGTAAAAATTATCTATAAAATATCCCCAATCTACATATACAAATTCATCACAAAAATTGACATCCCCAGATGGAGATTGTTAGGGAGCGTCATTTTATGTGTAGCAGGTGCCCCTTTTTTTCTTTTTCCTTTCTCCAGAACTCTGCAAATGTTAACAAGTTATTAGTATTTGTAACTCTGATATTTTTCTTGTTAGAATTTACAGTTATTGGTTTGACAAGATGCTGTATTGTTTTGCAGGATCGGAGGCAATGTTTGCTGATCTAGGCCATTTCTCCAAGAAATCAATTAAGGTACAATACTAATTAACATTTTTTGTAATGAACATATATTAATTGAACACTGAAAAATATTACTAACTTGTGCATCATGTGTGATTGTAGATTACATTTATATGCTTGATCTATCCGCTTCTTCTTTTATGCTATGCTGGTCAGGCTGCATATATCTCCAAAAATTTAACTGCTCCTGATTTTAATCATCTTAGTCAATCAATGCCAGGTAAGTTGGTCGAGTATCTCTATTTGGATGAGATTTTCCTTCTGTGATTTCACTTTACTAAAGTGATGGTTGGTGATTCCAGATCGTTGCAAACACTTGTACATAGTATTATCCCTTCTCTCTTCAGCCGTGGGAAGCCAAGCTACCATAACTGCTTGTTTCTCCATCATTAACCAGTGCCTGGCATTGAATTGCTTTCCCAGAGTAAAAGTTATTCACACATCAAAAACTATAAACGGGCAGATTTACATCCCTGATGTCAACTGGTTATTGATGATTTTCAGCCTCACTGTCACAATTGGTTTCAGAGACATTGTCAAAATTGGCAATGCAACAGGTATGCCGTTGTTGTTTGTTGATGAAACACTAATACTAGAATAATATCTTGTCTCATTCTTCTAAAGAAAACAATTAGCTGGTAAACAGGGGAGACATAAAAAATATGATTTGTGAATGAGTTTGTGTTGATTTTAAGGAACAAAGGCAGTGGCTAGCAGAGAAGATGCAGAACTTATAAATGCTAACTTCAGTATGTAATTATCTTAATACAACTTGATTTAAATACATTCAGAAATAACCATGTTTAATGATTCTAGCCACTACACTACAGTGTTAGCTTAGCTGAAAAATAGGAAATAGCTAATCCACTAATGGCTAATGAAACAGAATAAATTTGACTTATTCAAACTGAAACAAATTTGAAAGCTTCCTAAAAATATGCAACATCCAAGGGCACATTCTCAACAGTTTTGTCTTTGTGACTAGTTAGATATACGAGTGCATGAAGTTCTATACTATCCAGTTACATTATTCATGATATGAGCTCACAATTTGTGACAGCTTTGGCTATTATATGTGGAATGCTTGTGACAACCAGTCTGATGTCGCTGATCATTGCTTTGTATTGGGAGAAGGATTTGATGGTGTCTGCGTGCTTTCTTGTATGTTTTGGGTTCCTAGAGGCTGCATATCTTTCTGCATGTCTGCTACAGTTCCACAAGGGATCGTGGTATCTGGTTGTCCTACTTGCAGTTTCCATGACAGTCATGCTTTCATGGCATTATGGAACCATGAAGAAGTACAAGTTTGATTTGCAAAACAAAGTATCAACCGAGTGGCTAATAGATATCAGTCCAGGCCTTGGAATTTCCCGAGTACCCGGCATTGGCTTCATTTACACCGACATAGTAGCAGGAATCCCAGCTTTCTTTTCACATTTCATTACAAATCTTCCTGCATTCCATCAAGTGTTGATCTTGGTATCATTCAAGTCTATACCTGTGCCTTACGTCTCAGAAAGTGAGAGGTACCTGATAGGTAGGATCGGCCCAAAGGATTACAAAATATATCGCTGCATTGTGAGAAGTGGATACTGTGATCACATAAGGGACACGGGTGATTTTGAGGAGAAGATTATTCGTTCTATAGGGGAATTCATATCCATTGAACAGAATGACATTGAGTCCATGGTGTGCCCAGATGAAAGAATGATCTTTGTTGGACATAGAAGGGTTGATGGAAATGGTTTAGTCCCTTTGGATGATTTAGACTCATCAAGCATGGGGCAAAGCCAGGTGAACAATGAATCTCAGATAAGTCCGGTAGATGAGTCGTTGGAGAGTAGCAGTGGTTGTAAAAAGAGAAAAAAGGTTCGGTTCATGTTGCCTCATAATAGTCCTAAAATGCAGGTATCTGTCAGGAAGGAGCTCTTGGACCTAATTGATGCCAGGGAGAGTGGCAGTGCCTATTTCTTGGGGCAGTCACATTTAGTGGTGCGTGATGGCTCAAACTTTCTCAAGAGATTCTTAATAATGGTCTATCGTTTCAGTGAAAAAAATTGTAGGGAACCTCCTGTGGCTCTTAAAATCCCTCATGCTGCTCTTGTAGAGGTTGGTGTGATATGTACTATATAGGTCCCAGTGTTCCACAAATTGTGCCAGTTTAATAGAGCCACCACAGAAGTCAGAAGTGGAGTTATTGAAAAGAGGAGGGAAAACAAAGTGTAAAATATTTCTTACTTGTTCTTAGTAGTAGATTGCAGACTATGCAAGATATTATATACACAATGGAAATGGAGATACTGTTGGAGTTTTGTACCAAAAACAATTATATAGTCGCAATACACAAACAGCTGTTTATCTGTAAAACTTAAAGTTGGCTTTGTCCTTCTAACAATTTACACAACCATAAATGTGAAATTTGAAGTCCTGAATGTTGAGTTTGAGAAGGCCAAGTTTCAAATTTGTATTATAGTCATTGTGATTTTGACAGCTAGAGCTAAAACTAGTTCTTATTGGAATTAAGACAGCATTATCAAAAACAGAAGATCACAACTGCCCAGAAAATAAATTAGTCGCATCTTTTAGTAGAGGAAGCGAGGGCGTTAAGATGTTATTCTACTTAATAATATATTTTGAATGAGAGATCTTTGATATCAATATATTGGTCATAGGTGACATAACATTGCTAGAATCAATAAATATATTTGAGATATTGTTTATTTTAGAATTTTTGAATTTTGTTATGGTTTTATCTTTAAAAAAATATTTTGATAGATAAGGAAGGAAAGTGTATTATTGACTTCCTGTGAGATTATATATTGACCAAGATAATGATATTATTATTTTGTGTGAGAAGAAGTTGGAAAAATTGTTTAGATAGACCTTATTAACAATGATGAGAAGGTATCTGTAGTGAGTGAAGCACAACTCCAAGTAATCATAGATGTTGTATAACAAAACATGTAATTTGGACTCAACTTCAAAGAAATGGAATTTATAAAAATTTACGACTAATTTGATTATAATTTCAAATTTTGTTTGAAAACTAAAAATTTTATATTTCATATTATCTTAAGTTTATATATCTTCTCTTTATATTTTGATTTTAACTGTGATGCCATCATTTTTTTGTTATTAGCCTACTTAATTTCGATTAACACTTCCACATATATACTAAAATATAAGTCATTTTATCACATTTTTATCATTGTACAATTTAATGAATAATATAAATATTCTTGACAATATATAATTCATATTTTGGATTGGCAAAATTTAGTTTTTGTTTAAAGTTATTAATAGTGTAATAATTCATAAAAGCCAGTACAAATTAAGTGACCTTTTCAAATTGAGAATTTGAAATTTAAAAAAATTGAATTGATTTACTTAGAAATGCAAATTAGTGAGGGAAGAAATGTTAAATGGATAATATACATTGAAAAACCAATTTCTTATACAAGTTACAATCTCAATACTATTCTTTTAATATTTTTCATATAATTTAATTATAAATTTATAGTTTATTATATATATTTATATTTAAACTCATCTTTTATACACAATTCTCTGTATCGTTTCCCATGTTAAATTGATGTTTTAAGGTTGTTGAAATCGGAATCGATGCATTTTTTAGCGGCGTCCCTGTAAGGATTTAGCAATTTGAGAAGTTGGGTTGCTTTCTCCTTCGTCTCATCAGCACAACCCACTTGCAATACCAGCAAAAGCTTCTGAAAGGCACCCACTTGCAGAGCCTCCACCACAACCATCTCTTCTCCAAATTTGCACAGCCTCCAAATGGCACAAACAGAGTGATCCGAGCCCAACGACGAAACTCGCAACAGCTTCTTCACCAGAAGAGGAATCGCCAACGCGTTGCCATAAGCCTTTTCTCTTCCTTCTTCACAAGCGCAGAGGGAGTCAAGAACACCCAGACCCTTCTCACAGAGGCTCCTTTCGGAGTCAACCAGAATGTCCAGCACCACACAAACCATGCCCAATTCAATAAACTTCAATCTCATTTTGTGGGTACAAGGAGAGGAGGACGAAACCAAATACCAAACCACCGCCAAGGAAGCTTTAACAATGGTGGGACTAAAGATTCTTGGGTTAAGAAATTGGAGCAAAAGTTGATGAATTCCTTCAATTTGCACCAAGGCCTCCAGGTGCTGATGATGACCAAAAGAAAGAAGGTGTTTGAGTGCGACGATTGAGTTCTCTTTCATGGAGAGATCCTGTCGTCTCAGAAAAGACACAATACAACGTAAAGAAGGTGGAGACCCCAAATGTTGGATGGCTTCTTCTTCCAATTGGGTTGAAAACATGGAGTTGAGAGCCGACAAGATCTGACGAAGCACGCTCACATCACCATTCCTCTCCACGGAGTCATTAGCATTGGCAAATGCATGAAAAGCGGAGGCTAATGCAGTGGGTGCTCCGTTATCCACCAAACAACGCATGTTTCTCTGGCTCTCTGCACCCAACCTCTGAATCTTGTGCACCGATTGAAGGCACGCGTCTTGGTCGAGACGCGAGGCCTTGGCATGCAGAAGGAGAAGAAGGTGGTGGACGTCGTTGGGGGTGATGGGTACTCTGGGGGTTGGGATTCTCTGAACGCCACAGCGTTGATTCTCCACGCACCAGTCTTGGATGATGATCCTGAGAGTGTGGTTGGGAATGAGGTCGAAGTTGGAGAGGAGGTGGTTGGTGAGGGGGCATGTGAAACGACCTTGGTCAAACCACGTTTCTATGGATTGTCGATCGTAGGTAATGCCAGTGCAGAGCGTGACGGGGTCTTTCATCAACTCGAGAGAAATTGGGCACTGGAAGTGGTTGGGAGTCACCACCTCCTCCTCCACCTTCTCTTCCTTCTTCTCCTTGTTCTTTTTCCCTCTTCTCAGTCTTCTCCAACCCACAACCATTTTGCTTTGCAGAGTGGAGAATTGAAGCTTGGCTTGTAGAATGAAGGTTAAGGTTTAGTGTTTGATGTTTGATGTTTGGTGTAAAATATAGAGCTAAGAGAAGAGTAGTTGGAGGTGAAAAGAAGAGAATTGGAGAAGGAAGATTCAAGAATTTGAATGTTGACCGTTGTCGAATGAAGAAGTTTGAACAGTACTGTAACCGTCAAAAAATACTAAGACTTCTATGTTTCCTACTCCCTCCCAACCAACCAACTAAAAAAAATCATATTTATAATCTCAATTTCTAATACTTTTACTTTATTATTTTATGACTAATATCATTACCTAAACTCCCAAAGTATTTTTTTGGAAACTTTGACGTGTAAATGGATGTTAATAATTTTAGCTACTGCTAATTTTGTTTCAAACATCCTCGTAAATATTTAAAACGAAGAATGAAAAAGTGATAAGTATGATACAAGAAACATGAAAAATGGTGCAATGAAGTGGAAAAAAAGAGAAGCCTGAACAATAATATTTATAAATAGGTAAAAAAAATATTAGTTTCCGCACGTGCTTCAATGGCATAGCATTGTCCATTATTTTCAATCATGTAGTCATAAATTTGATTATTTATTGTATATATATGACAAATATGTTTATTAAAATAAGTTTTCCTTTTAAATATATCTTACTATTTCGAGATATTACCTTTTAAGTTTCAGTTGATATTATACGCAATCCAAATTTACCACCCATTTTATACCACATTTAAATATAAATTTAAAAAAAATCATGAATTGTGTGAATCAAAATATAAGCAACTTTCACTTTCACCGTATTTAATGATTACAATTTCAAAATAGTATTTAATTAAACGTGCTTCTATTTTCAATTACTTTTTTAATTCGTAATACCAATTTTCAACGAAAAAAAGTTTTATTTTTTTTAACATAATTAGAAAAATTAAATGATGGCCTTCTACCTCTATTTATAGGATTTAACTAACCAATATATTTATCAATGCAATTAGAAACATTAATGCACGGTGAACACTTTATGATCATCGGTTAATAATTTAGTACGGTATTAACTAATGTAAAAAATTACTCTACCGTTTAATAATAGTGGTATAAGATCATTAAATTAAAAATTGCGCACTATTGGTACCTACTCATTAAATTAACCTTTCCAATTATCTCATGCATTATAGAGCATAAACCTAAACAGGAAAAATCCAGCCATCTAAGCAAAACAGCTAATAAGAACAAAGCATGATAAATAATAAGCAAAATATGTACCTTGAAGAAAACCCCTTCCCTTTATTAGTGAGATCCAGAGCCACTGTGACTACATAGTATAGTATATACAGATGAATTAGAGAAACAATAATTGGACTTTAACGTCCAAGTTACATTTAAAAATATACTTCATCAGTTAGTACCGACACACTATAATCTACGCTTTGTAATGTATGGGAGAAAACGGAACTCAAAAGGACAACCCAATGCCCACAATCCTCCACCTGTTGGCCTCTAACGAGGATAGACATACAAACCTTTCCTCAGCTCATCACAAAATGGTACCTTGCGTCCACGTAGCTCTCCACATCCCAGAGAAAAGAACCAAAAGTCACAGCCTCTAAGACAAGTTTCTGTAAACCACCAAAGCTAATTTTGACGTTTTCATCCTTAGAGACTGCCCCCTCAGGTGTTACAACAATTTCAGGTCTTCCAAACAAGGCCTCTGTGTGCTTCTCAATGATGCTGACAGCCTCTTTGGATCTAATTGTTGCATATCTTTGCAGGGTATCTCCATCAAAGGACATCACATAGTTGCGCAATCTGGTAGCCTTTACACCATAGCCAACTCCACCAGGACTCACGTCCCCACCAGGCCAGTTAAATACTTCAGGATGGGACGTCCCTTGAGAAGTGTCCTCTTCAACACCAGGTCTTGCATTGTCCATCGTAGTTTGGTGAAAGCTATTCTCTTCTTCTGTTTCATTTGTAAGAACTTTCACTGTCTTCTCCAGCTGGAACCTTTGGTCAACTCGCTTAAGAAAATAACCATACATCACTGATGCTGCATAGACCTGCCCTACCCTGAATTTGCTGATTTCAGCTATGGATGTTAAATCTCCTACTTTGTTACCCAGAATGAGGCTCAGGTGGTTTTCAATCATTTCGTATGCTTCATGTGAATGAAGCTTCTCAAGTTTACCATCCTCACTTGGCCACAAATCAACCTTACCAGAGATATCTGGGGTTACAGAGGGTGTCAAAGAAATATTAGCATCCATGAACTTCTGCACCACCAATGCGTACAGGATCTCTTCGAGAGCTTTCCTCCTTTCATTAGCCTTCACCTCGGCAATCCTCCTGAAAAGGTTTGAAAGCCAGCACAATGATCAACAACAGATTCTTTAAGACAAGCATTTTCACATATATAAATAAAAGAAGATATTAAGTGGAACAAGATTGCTAGTGGACCACATACTAATATTTTACAATCATCTGAATAGACCAGTATACTATATAATACATCAAACAAACCCTTAAAGTGATATAGAAAATTCAAGTGACTTCAATTTAAATTTCACTACTCCGATAATGACCAGTGGAATATAAAACAGTAAGGTGTGTAGTTCGGGTTATACATCTAAACGTACTACGCCTACAGTCAAACCATAAAATTGGCACAAACTTTAAACACGCGCATCATACAAATTATACTTTACACTAAATATAAACCATAGAGGACATCAGAATGTTTTGTAGCCACCTAATGGAATATGCTTCATTCATAAAGTTATGGATGCCAAAATGAGCAAGAATGTAAGTTTTTCAGATTTATTAGCAGAAACGTAAGAGAGCGTGAGAAGACAGAGAACGAAACAAACCTGTACAATACCAAATCTGTGCCTGAAGCAGAAGGCTCTTCCTTCTGCTGATCAGCATCGCGGTCAGTCTGGAGCTGCTCAAGCTGCTGGTCTACGGCAGCAGGCACAAGATGCGGGTGATTTACCAAAATCTGAGAAAGAAACTGCCCAACTGGAGACTCTAACTGAAGAGGAGCAATCTTGGAAGTGGCATCTGATTCAGATGACTCGGGAGATGACGATGACGACGCAGCTCTAACTACAAACCCTCGTCTACGACCTTGCTTGGGGATAGAAAGCGAAGTGAAGCATAACTGGTAAACATCAACAACAAAGAATCGTGTTATGTTAACGAGATTAGAAAGAGGTTTCCAATTCCCTGATTCCTACTACTACAAGCAAAAGATGACTAAAACGGCAAATCCAAAAGATCACGTAACGAGAATAAAAGTTAACAAACAGAACACGTAACAAGTGAATGAATCGTAGTAACGGTACCTTTCTGGAAAACATAAAAGTGGAACCGAGGCGAGGAGAGGCGGAGGCGTTGATCGGTCTTCCGAAGACGATCGCCGGAGAGCGGAGAACAGCGAGTGCGACGTCCATTTAGAGGTCAAGCAAGAAGCTGAAAGATTGAAGAAACGAAGAGAGAAAGCGCAGAAGAAACGAAACCCTAGAGAAAGAGAAAATGGTTATGAATTCAAGATTCAATTCCGGTGGGCGTTTTACGTTAATCAGAGAGACCGTTTTGCCACGTGAAGAATGATTTATAGGGCGTCTCCTGTGCTTCGCGGGCCCACAAACGGTGAAAAGACCATTCAACCCTCGAAACAAATTTCACAGTTGCTTAAAACGACCTTAACTTTATTTAACTAACTCAAATATGTTAATAAGTTAAAAAATTGATTGAAAAATATGCATGTAATATTGATAATAAAATGATAATGATTGAATTTGATGATGCAAATTGGAGATATTTTGGTGCGAAGGAGAGACACGTTTGGATTAGAGTGTTGGGTGGCGAATGATAATGAAACGTGTTTTTCTTCTGAGGAAGTGATTTTAATTCATTTTGTGGGGCTGCAACAAACTCAGAAGAAGTGATTGAGGTCCAAAATTGGCCACTCATGCCACAATTTTATGGTTTTCATTTCTGTTCAAAATACCTCCACGTCATCCCTTTTTTTTTTTTTTCATTCACTTCACTTCAATTCTTCAAATTTATTATAAAAATATGTTGTTGGACGCAAATTATTTTTTCTTTAACCCACTCAGCTCCATATAAAATAAAAAACTTTTTCAGTACCAAAGAAAATTGTTAGAAAAAAAAATACTCTTTCTTTTAACAAATTTTTCTTCCATATTAGAATGGTTGGTTGTGTATGCTTATATCTCTAACAAGATCTGTAAATCACGTTTACTTTTCTTTTTCTTACAAGGACTTTGAATTAGGATATGAAATTTTTTTTGTTGGAATTTATGAGTGATGTTGAAGATTTTGAGATATTTTTTTAATTTTTTTTAAAAGTGTAAAATGTAAGTTTACAAATTTATCCATGTATTAAAATATTTAAATAATAAAACAAGATGTATTTTTGTGTAGATTTAAGTTAATTAAAATATTTTAAATTATTTTTCGGTACAATTGAATAATTTATTTCGATACCTTTAAATAATTACTTTTGAAAAAAATAAAGTTACTTAATATATTGAAACATGAAAATAATCATAAAAATACTATTATCTAAGCATATACAAATTTATTGTTATATTTGTTTATACATTTTGAAAGTTTTTTATATTCATTGATTTAGATTGTATGTAGATACATAACCATGTAAATATTTTAGAGAACATTTTATAATAAAAAAAAATATTATATATAGAATGTATAATAAATTTATTTATAAAGAAGAGAAAATATATAAAATAAAGTATAAAATATCATAATATGATAATTATGATGGAAAAATAATAAAAATAAATTTTATTATTATATATATTATTGCATGAATGACAAAAAAAAAAGAATGGCAAAAAGGAAAAACACCATCATCCTAGGTGGTTTTCCTCTCACATCTTTGCCTATGAAGAGATAAGAGAAATCACTTTTCATGCAGATCCTCTCTACCCCTTCTGCACATTATAAGAAAATGATAAAAATGGTAAGAAGAAGAGATGTTTCGTATTCTGTTATGTGAATATTACATCACTTCATGTATAGGAAATATATAGGAGTTTCTCTCCCAAATTACAATGAGGTAGTTAAATTAATTGTATATAATTGGATACAATATCGTCAAATATTACATACAATAATTGATAATTGCATATAATTTGATAAATACTCCCCTCAAAATTGGTAGGTGAAGATTAAGAACTCCCAACTAACCTGTATCGTAGCGTAAAAAATCGTTACTTGCCCAATGCCTTCGTAAAAATATATGCGAGCTAATACTGTGTCTGTACATATGAAGGATTGATTATCCCAGCTAAAAACCGCTTGATTGTCACAGTAAAGTTGAGCTGACAAGTTACATGACACCTTTAAATCCTGCAACAGATATCGTAACTAAACTATCTCCAACACAAGTATTGGCCATTGCACGGTATTCTACTTCCGCTGATGATCTTGTTACGTTTGTCTGTTTTTTTGACTTGATAATAGAAGAACCAAGAAAAATGCAATATCCATATGGATCTTCGAGTTGTCTAACAACCTCCCCAGTCTGAGTCGCAATAATCAGATTGTTTTATTTTACTATTTTTATAAGCATCGCAATAAGCAACTTTTATAAATTTATTTTATGATGGTGGAGTATTCAATTTTTTCTGTAAATTTTTTTTATTGATTTTCATATCTCATTTCCGTTAAAATTTATTTTGAGTTTATTATGATTTAATTCTTTTTATCGTCAATACTTTTATTATGATATTTAAAAATTAAATGTTCTTTAAAGCTTAATTAGAATTGACTCATTTATTATTGGCGAAGGAGTACGAATTTACGAAAGACAGCACTGTTCACATACTTCCTCAGGTATGAAGGACTTCATCACCAATTTTTTCTAATAACAATTTTCATTTGTGGCTTTTAAAGATAACGAGTTACTTAAAAATCAAATTCTTTGAGAAATAATGATAAATAGTAATATTCAAACTATAGAAAAAGCTTCATATAATATTTTTATTGTTATTCTGCAACTATCAAGGAAGTTTGAGATCAGTTGAATGAGTAGTTTTAAAAGAGTGATAGAATGAAGATAATACAAACTCCAAATCTAATAAGAGAGTTTGAATTTGTGAAAATGAAAGACAATTAATTTGTCAATGAGTTGACTTAACTTATAAACTATTAAATCGACTAGAAATAACAACATTTCATAATATATAAGTGGGTGCAAACCTTATTTTTATGAGTCAGTTTTATGAAGTTAAGTTAGACTTAAAGTCCACTTTTTATCAGTAATGATAACTTGGATAATGATATTTGGTGAAGAATTAAGTTATCAACATTGGAAAATCTTAGTCTCTAATCTTGTAGGTTTGAGTCATAAATATCTTATACAAGGACAAACAATAATTTCTCTATAATATCCTTGAATGAAGAATATAAATGAGATAATAATAAACTAGTTTTGAATATTTTTTTTATACTATTTCAACTATATATTAAAGTTTGATAGGTATGGTAATCTACTTGACTTTGATATTGCTCCTAGGATCTCTAATGCAGTTGGTGTAACGAAGTGATATATGCAAAATCCAAAGAAACATGATTTCATAATTTGTCGGTGCAATAAAAGATAAGAAATGATGTTTTAACAACCTGAATCTTGATGCGATGGAGTTATTCACTGTTTACAAATGCTGTAACTGTGTTTCTAATCTCTTAAATAAGGGAATTATGTGGCATACACAGAACGTAACCCCTTGGACAGATTCACAACATGCAAAACTTTGCCAAAAATATCATAATAAACAACTTTGGCATTGCTTTCTTCAATCTCCATACTCATAAATCCTTGTCCATCATAGTAAAACTTTGCCCCATCTTTCCTATTTTTATCAATGTCTCCTTTCCATGCCTTTGAACCTCCACCACTGGTTAAGAATTGGATTTGGCTGCAACAACACTCAATAGTAATACCATCATATATTTATCATGATTTAGTTAGCAAACAATACGTTAACACACACCTGCTTGTGCTACTTATGTGTTCCAAGCAGTGGTCATGCCCATTAATGTACATATCCACATCATTTGCCTGCAATTTTAATTTTATCAGTTAAGGCTGCACTCATTTCACTAGTCTAGGATACGAATAGGATTTTCTTTGTAATAAATTTTGGCTAAATGACCTCAAGAATTGGCAGGAGGTGCCTTATGAGCTCTTGGGTGTCACCATGGTGTCCTATGCTTCTTACAGGATGATGCCCCACAACAATCTTCCACTTGGCAGTAGAATCCTTTAATGCTATTTCCAAATCCTACGATAAAGAGAAAGGGAAAACTGTATTGGATTTCTTTTTATCTTAATCCGTTGTGATGATAAAGATTAAGAGATTATGCAATCCTAGCTTGCATTTTCATTGGTAAATTTTCTTCATTGTTTTGATCTACAGATGAAGAAGACTATTGCGGAAACATGGAGAATTGTAAAAATTTAAAAGAGATGAAAATTATGACGATGATTCTAAATGAGGTTAGACAAACACTTAATTTCTAAAGTCAGATTAGGTCAACACTATTAGGAGGAATCTAGAAATTTATCTAGAAGACAACTTTATAGAGAACTTTGAACGAGTAAAAGTGTCAAAAAAACATTTCATTACTCAAATCAAAGTTCTCTCGAGAGTTGCCTTCTTGCTTGAGATTTACCTTTAAGAGCTTTGATAAATATTTGTCCCTGGGAAGCACTCCTGTCCAATCATACTTGTGGTCCTTGGGCTTAAGAAAATACTTGTCCACAAAAGGTGTTGTATCAACGAAGAAGAACTCAGCAATTTCTGGAGAGTTTTAAGATTAGCAGAATACTACTTAATGATTGATATCCAGGATTTAAACCTACATTGAGAAGCCACCTTACCAGTATCAACAATAAAGGATCTTTGGCAGATCCATCTGGGATCAATTTTCTGAAGGATTGTATTCAATTGTGCTTCCACGTCTCCCCTGTAGTCATGGTTGCCCAGCACTGAAACACATTGAACGGACACAAGAATGGAAGATTAGAAGAACAGTTTATTTTTGCTTATACATCAATAGTTGGTGTGTCTGAACTCACCACTATACCACTGCTTTTGGAGGCTCTTGGCAGTGTAGATTTTTGAGAAGGATAATTCAAAAGCAGGGTCGTCTACACCACTCAATCCATCGTCATAAAAATTGTCTCCAGTGGATATCACAAAGTCGATATTTAGCTTTGCGCCAACTCTTCCCATCTGACATATCACATATGCAAAGAGATGAGAGTCTAAAAAGCACCAGCTTTTGCTTTAGCAGAGAAAGTTCCATAACCATTAGTTTAACTAATTACACAAGCACCGCAGCAAAAAAAAACACATGCCCCAAATGAGCAAGTAAAAGGATTCACAAAGATGATATGCTGAGTAAGTTCCAAATCCTAATTAAAAGATTATGGTGAACATGTAAGGCACTAGACTAATTGGAACACAAGTTGGCACCGAAGAGGATAGAATTTGAACGTGTGACTTGGAAGTGATAGGAAGCAATCTCACCACTGCTAAGTCTTTCCCTCAAGTTTTTGTAACCACTAGTAATGAGAAAAGGAGGTGGGGTAGAAGAAGCTAGAATTTTTGTGACTGAAATTCTTAAGCTTTGTTAGATGAAGAATGCATGTAATGTAACAAAGACCTGAGCAGAAACTTCAGATTGGTTGTAGGTTCCTTTCCTTCCCCAGTCTCCAATGACCACAAGACTAAGTGAGCCATCAGCTTTGACAGGGTGCTCTAGGCGTTGAAGAAGAGCTGATACATTCAGAAAGCACACACCAATGAAAGCCAACCATACACCCAAACCAGCCATGTGTTTGTGTGTTGGTGTTTCCAACTCTTCAGGTGCAGACAATTTATATAAGAAAAAGAAAAGGACGTGGAATCTTATCAAGCATATCCAACATTACAAATAGTAGAGATGCGTGACTCAATTTGATGAACTTCCCGTAAATTGGTTGAAAGGTGAAATTAAACTAAAATTGCCTTTTAAGTTTAACAATTTGATGAGCAACTCCGAGTGAAACAGAAGATGGTGTGAGCGTTTTTGTCAAAGTAGCATAGATAACTTATACGTTATAATGGGACGTAGGACGTTGGCACGGCATGCATAATTGTGCAATGAATACGCTAAGGGACAAGGGGGGAAAAGTATGTGGGTGGAATCAGAAGGCTGTTACTGGGACCACATATCAGTTTCTGCACCTTCTTTGAAACTTCCTAGCTCCAAACAACGAGTGAAAGGTTCGGAAAAAACGTCTTGTTTCTTCACTGATTCTCCAAAGGTTGGTATAAAGTAGGTGTTGCTGTTAAGTTGGAATTTTTTGTTTTGCTGAAATTCACAACTTCACGTAACAGGTTCAACGGTTGAGTAATAGTGTTGTCATCCACGCGCCGCCGCAATTTCCCCCATTTCATGCGGCCCAAGGCCTAGAAGGTGTTGTGCTTCTGCTGAAAGATTTTTTGTTTTCGTTATTGTTACTTTCACTCTTTCAATCAAACTAGTAACTTCACTCGTCATTTACCTTGCTGTTTGTTTATGCATAAAACAACAAAAAATAATTGTGTTTAATTATTAACAATATTATGGTCTTAATTTTAGTAGAACTTAGGTTCTTGTCCCAATTCTTTGTATTGTGCAAAATTTTGGACAAATGTGACTACAATTGCTGCTCTGGTGACTCCATAAACCTTGATATAGCCCTTGAAACTACGACCAAGCAATAGTATTATGATCATAACAGCAATATGACCTAAATTGTGAGAGATATCAACAATAAAATGTGGGAAAATAGACAGGGAACGGAGACGGATACATACAAGTCATTTTTTAATATGAAGAGCTTGTATGTAGGAAAATTATCCATAAGTAGGAGGGAAAAAAAAAACAAGAAGAAAATATGAAATGTGTTCTTACACAACTTAATTTTGTTTTTATGTTTTAGAAATGTTTATCAAAAAGTTTCTCAGCTCATCGGTGACTTGCATACAATCAGCTATGTTCACTTGTGAGATGGTATGCTATATCAATTTGCCATCACTTCTCTATCATTCAATTTTACATCTGATTCATTGTCCTGAGGAACAGATTTTCCCTTGGTCGTCATATGGCGTCATTTCCTTGTTTTACTCTATGTATTACTTACTTGAAATTAACTAATTCATCTTATGATATGCTACTTCTCTGTTACTGTACTGACTTTCAAAGTTCAAACACAGACTTATTTTTTATTTTCAAATGATAAGCTCTAACAAGTTTTCCTTTATTATTTATAGTAATTTAAGATAATACCTTTAGTAAATTTGGAAGTCACAACAATGAAACCTGGGGCAACTTTGGGCATTTTAAAATACTGGGTAAATTGACATTTGGTGTTGAAAATTAATATTGACAAAAAGAAACAAGAATAGGAGGGATGATGTTTGTTCATTTTCCATAGATGTGTATAATGTTTCATTACTGGCAGATTTACACATCAAAAGCTATAAACGGGCAGATTTACATCCCTGATGTCAACTGGTTATTGATGAGCCTCACTGGTACAATTGGTTTCAGAGACATTGTCAAAATTGGCAATGCAACAGGTATGCCGTAGTTGTTTGTTGATGAAACACTGATACTAGAATAATATCTTGTCTCATTCTTCTAAAGAAAACAATTAGCTGGTAAACAGGGGAGACATAAAAAATAAGATTTGTGAATGAGTTTGTGTTGATTTTAAGGAATAAAGGCAGTGGCTAACAGAGAAGAAAATAGAGAAGATGCAGAACTTATAAATGCTAACTTCAGTATGTAATTATCTTAATACAGATACTTCTGTCCTTAGCTTCTCAAGATGTTCCTTTTACTAGGAAATTTATATACTTAATGCCATACTTAGATATACTCTCACTTTGGTTGCCACATTCTATTGGGTGTTGTTGTGTAATGTGATAAGTTTATTTAAGCCATTTCCAACAATAGACTTAATCTTAGTGATATTCAAGCGTGGAAGCCACACCATTTACTCTTTTCTTCTGCCTCCATCTTTACCTTTATGTAGAAATTGAGTGACATCAGAAAGTATTTTAGACCCCTGGACTCTAAGGAAACTGCACATGCACTGCAAATTAAGAGGTCCTCTACTGTAAAAGGGTTGGCTCTTAATTTAATTTCATTCTTTGCTGATAAAAAAAAAAAAAAAAAAGAGGTCCTCTGCTTCACAGTTTTGAATGTCTGACTTGTATTCATAACTTTTTTCTTCTTTTATACTTATATGGTGAAAAAATAAGCAATTTAACATGTTGAAACATGCAGACACAAAGACGTCTTGCACAAAATCGAGAGGCTGCTCGGAAGAGTAGTTTGAGGAGAAAGGTTTGAAGGCTTATGCATCGAAAGATATACTAAGCATGCAACAAGTGTTTACATATACTATATCATGTGATTTCTGATGTTTTTTCACAGGCATACGTTCAGAAGTTGGAATCATGTCGTTTGAAGCTGATGCATTTAGAGCAAGAGGTGGATCATGCTAAACAACAGGTGTTTACTCATGGATCAATTTATATAGTTTGGTTTTTTTCTTTTTCCCTCTTCTCTTGTGAATCTCTTGAGGCAACACAACTGCAGGGATTGTATATTGGGGACAGATTGGGTTCTAATAATTTGGGTTTTGCTGGCTCTGTAAATTCAGGTTTGTAGTTATTAAGCTGCTAGTGCTAGATAACTCTTGATTTTTCATTTAAATGTGATTATTACTTATTACATATCTCGATAGGTTAGTGCTGCCTTTTTCCAAAATTAATTTTGTGAAGAAAACAGTTTTTTAGTTCACTTATGCCTAAATCAACAAAAAATAAATAAATAAAATGGGAATTGAGTTGAGCCATCAAAATTTCATTTATTTAACATACTGAAGTTTACATGAAAGAATGTGGCTGTTTTGAAGAAGCCAGTGTGTGCAAAACGTTGCCAAAAACATCATAGAACTCAATGGTGGCATGAGTCTGAGTCAATTGAACGGACATGAAGCCTTGTCCATCATAGAAGAAATTTAGGCCTCTTCGATTCATTTGTTGAAGGTCTCCACTCCAAGCCTTTGACCCTGCTCCGCTAGTCAAGAACTGAATGGGGCTGCACACAAGTTCCTTTATCAGATAAATATATTACTCTGCCTTCGTTCCTTGTAAAACAATCTTAGATAAATTCATTCAGTTTTACCTCTCTGTGTCACTGATGTGTTCAAGACAATGATCATGTCCATTCATGTAAAAATCAATATTATTTGCCTGAAATTTCAAAGTAAAATCAGACCAGTTGGTTTTTCACAAGGAGGGAGACCAACATCATCTTCAGTTCTTAGCTTTTAGTTACCTGAAGGATTGGGAGCAGCTTCTCTACAAGTTCTTGAGTATCACCGTGATGCCCAACACTTCTAATGGTATGGTGACCAACAACAATCTTCCATTGTGCTCTTGACTCCTTCAGTGCCAATTCTAAGTCCTGAAACATATAATTCAAAACACTAATTATCGACAAAAATATGATTATTCTGCCGTCAAAAACGGATTGATCTTGCCCAAGAGGAAAAAGTAATGAATTTGTCCATGCATACCTTGAGTAAGTTAGTAATATAAGGTTTCTGTGGTCCAATGCCTCCCCAATCGTACTTGTGTTTCTGTGGTTCAGTGAAGTACTTTTCAACAAAAGGAGTGGTGTCTACAAAGAAAATATCAACAAGCTCTGCAGGAGAAGTACATCAGATTAGTGCACGGGTTTTAACCCTAGAAGGATAAGCTGAAACGAAGTATTATGAAATAAAATTTTAAGCCTAACATGCTCTTATCTCTTATCTCTAGTCGATGAAATGAAAAAAAAGCATAAACTACCTGAATCTACAATAAATGATCTCAGGCAGAGCCATCTACTATCCATTTCTCTAAGGACTGGGCTGAGCTGGGCCTCTGCATCACCCCTGTAGTCGTGGTTGCCTAACACTGCATCCACCATAATACAAAAGTTTAAGCATATCATAAGCTCTACTACACTCTGCACTGTAACTCTTTGTCATCATCGTTATTGTTTAGGATATTACCGCTATACCACTGTTTTTGCAGGCTTTCTGCAGTGTAAATTTTGGTAAACGACTCTGCAAAGGCGTTGTCGTGTTCACTGATTAGTCCATTGTCATAGAAGTTGTCCCCAGTGGAAACTACAAAGTCGATATCAAGTCTCTCTCCCACCTTTCCCATCTGCACGTTCATTTTTTCAGACATAAACATAACATTGTTCTCAGCCGTTTAAGGATGCAACGAGGAGCAATCTAGAAGACAAGATGCTATGATGTACTAGAAGATGAAAACAAATTAAATAATGTTACAGCAGCTAAATGGGTGGTATATTTGCATGAAAAGGAACCTGGAAAGCAACTTGTGATTGGTTGAAAGCGCCTCTTCTGCCCCAGTCACCAAGCACTAAGAAGCTAAGAGAAGCATCATGTTTAGAAGAGTGTGAAAATCTGAGGAGTTGTGCATATGCAGAAAGAGAAGAGAGGGAAGAGGTGATGAAGAGGGTGAGGAGAAAGGAGATGGACATGGTGAAGAAGCAAAAGAGTTGTGGAAGATAGAGAGTGGAAGTGGAGGGATGTATATTGGTATATGCATGCAACAGTGGGAGCGAATAAGCATGAAAGAACAGAATATTCGAAATTCATCTTAAGAGAAAGGCATATCAGGCAGAATATTCGGATGCTGATGCTCCTCTTCTCCTCCTACCAACTCCACAGTTACCCCATAAACCATTCTGATAAAACCCCACAAAATTGATCTTTCTAAATTTGACTTAGGTAAAACAGCTTAACTATTTAAAGATCACTTTTTCTGTTAGGAAACAATATTATTCTAAAATTGTTCTACTGTTAATATAGTACTATAATCATAATGTATAATTGATAAAAATTACAGACATTCTAGATCAGAAATAATAAAGAAAGGTAAGAAACTGGAACAACTGTCACATGATGTTTGGAGGACCACAATAATAACAATTTTTTTACAGAATTCGTGACTAGATCCCATGTAGTGTAGATTCTCTTAGATTAGCCCAATGCACTGCTAAACACTGAAACACTGTTGTTTGTTTCTAGACAAGCCTAACAAGTTTAATATATTGTATTCAAACACTTGTTGTGTCATCAAAGACTAGTGAAAATATTTTTTTTTCATTCTATAATTCTAATTAAACTTGTAAAGAGAAGACTTATACCATGGCTTTCAACTGAATGGTGTTCACTTATAATTGAGTTGTAATTTAAATTACAAACAAAATAATTTTAAGACCAGAAGATAATAATATGAGAAGATATTGAGTTTGAATTTTTTTCTTTATATTCTCATGAGATTAACCATATGAGAATTTTATTCTATTTTGAAAAGTTATTTCTCAAATCATTTTCATTTTAAGTTTAAGAATTGGTGCGTAGTCACTCTTATAACACATTTTCAATCAAAATTTGTTCAATTCAAATAAATTAACACAATCTAAATAATATACAACATTAAATCAATCATTTGCAAGCCTAATATATGAGTGTAACTCCTTACACAATTGTGCAAATACTTGCATCTAACTAATATGGAGTGATGACCATAACCTAACATTCAGATAACAACAAATGTAGACCTTAAGATGTTTATAGTTGGTATGTGAATACCATCCTGTAGTTTTAAATGCACATGTTTTATAAATGTACAATGTAATATTAATTGCCTATAACGATATAAAAGATAATCACATATATAATACTTTAACTAAATGTGAAACATACACATATCCAATATGTATGAGTTGATGTAGACCAACATTTGTGGAAGATTTACTTTGCAATGAGAATATCATCATATTTTGCTTCAATAATAGATACACAAATACAACATTATATCTACTAGCAAACGTGTATCTTATATCGAGTATAGTAATCCTCTTAGCTACACTAGTATGTCTTTACATAAATATGTGTCAGCCAAGTATCAGTAAGCAAAAAATGCAAATATGTTAACAACATTCTAATCACTTATCATTGACATCCCATCCATATGTATGACCTTTTGAGTTGGTCTACTCGTTCATATCCATCACAACATATTCATCATGCCACGATTAATTTCTTTAAATAAATTCATCCTATGAGTCTTCATCCATTCTTAACAATGCAACAATAAATCAATAATGTTCAACAAATTCACATGAATAACATCACCTATGTAAGGGTGACAAGATTCACATGAATAACATCACCTATATATAAGGGTGACAAGTGGGATGAAAGTAATTCGATATGAAAACTAGTTTAATGTTCATGAAACCCTAATTTTTCTCCATTCTTACTTAACTTAATGTAGAGTAACTCTTATGCATAGAATAAATGACATAACATACTCAAATATAAGAAATATAAAGTAAAACATATTTATATGGATATAAACAATATTTAAGTCAATTATTTTATATTATTTTTAAGTATTAGTTTTAAATTGTGTAAGGTGAAAAAATAAAGAATAATAGTTACTTTTTTTACTACATATAATTTTAAAATATTGTAGTTAATAATTTTAAATTGTAAATATGTTTTATTATTTTTATTTTTATAAATAAAATTCCTGCTTGTGATAGATTACAATATTTATAGTGCTCCAGTGTTATAAGATTAAAATTAATGCATAGAATATAAACTAAAAGCTCTTAATAAGTAATAATTACTTTTAATAAAAAATATAACATTAAATGGAAATTATTGAAATGGAAATTTCAAATAATCTATATATAATTACCTTTTTTATATTAAATAATAAATTTATACATAATTAAAATTCATGCGTAAGAAATATTATTTTACTTATAATATTACGTGTTTTTCTTACTTGTATTGATTAATATTTTTAACATTAACTTTTTTATATTAAATAATAAATGTATACATAATTAAAATTCATGCATAAAAAATATTATTTTACTTAAAATATTATGTGTTTTTCTTACTTGTATTGATTAATATTTTTAACATTAACTTTTTTATATTAAATAATAAATATATACATAATTAAAATTCATGCATAAAAAATATTATTTTACTTAAAATATTACGTATTTTTCTTACTTGTATTGATTAATATTTTTAACACTAAGTTAACTATAATTAATGATATTAACTAAAAGGAGTGGTGAGAAAATTTTAGAAATTTTAAAACTAGGAAATATTTTTGTAAATATTGAAAGTTGACAGAATGATGTATTTAAATTTTTTTTTTATACTAATAATGAAATGCGTAATGTATATTTTATATTTTATATATGTGTAAAAGATATTTGAACCATTTGATATAATTTAATATGAATTATTTTCAGAAGATGATTAAATTACGTATATAATGCAAAAGTAACAAATTGCAATGTATTGGTCACTGAACTTGGGTTCTAAAACTCCAGTTATAGATTTAAACCAATTAATTATTACAATATTCATATAATATAATTACATAATTTCTATTTATGAAGTATAAAAATACAAAAATTAGATTCACGAGACTTATATAAAAAACTCTACTTTTTGCAACCAATGATGATAAATTATAAAGACAATGAATCTATAATGGAAACAAAAATCAATAGTTTACACACCAGTCCTTTAACCGTGCATTGTGATGAGAAGCAAATACATGATGAAACCAAATACATGTACATATTAGTTACGAAGCAGCACGCACTATATTCAGAGTTGAATTTATTACCAAAACATGGTTGAACATTTTTGTCTACTGATTGGGACCCAAGAGTAGGAGAAGAAAAGCCCTGTAGTGCCCAGATGTTTCTGAGTGGACTGCGTCGTTAAGGGTCTTCTTGTATTTCTTTAAATATTCTGCTTTGATGTATTGTAAATCAATCTCAGCTCTTGTTACAATCACCCTTATAAGTTTTGTGTCATCAGTCCCAAAGCCTTTCATTGCCTTGCGCAAGACCTATGTGTAGGGAAAATCAAAATACAAAATAGAATAATGACATATGTGGTGCAAAAGGTGAATTGAAAACAGATCTCAATGTCTTGGCAGTCAGAAATTTCAAGTTGACTTTGTGTTTACAGAATCAATTACTACAAATCACCACAAGATATTAGACAAAAGAAGAATTTGTTGAAGCATTATACATTAATAAGTAGTGCTAAATGGGTTTAGGATCCTCTCTACAGTATAAAAATCAGTGTCAACCTTCTGAACAAAGTAATCAACACTCCACACTCTGCATTTGATTTTTACCCTTGAGAGGCTCATGACCCTGCCAAAGTCTACATGTCTGAACTCCATAAAGATATATAGTAAATGATCATCTTCATTCAAGTTTCTAGCATTTTCAACTATATAATTAATTTGTTTCAAGAACTGGGTGCTAATGTTGCTAACAGGTTTTTAAATGAAAAAATTCTTAACAATAGCTCTAAAGTAATCATCGTATCTTGCACCACTTTTCACTTTATTCTCACCATCATCCTTGTTTCTTGCAAAATGAGGAGTTATAATCGAATGAAAACATTGTGATCGCCATCCAAGTCTAATGGCAATACGAGAAGCAATTACACAAAATTCAAACCAAGGGGAATGAATACCTTTGAAAAATACTTTGCAGGACTCACAGAAAATTTAACTATTGTCAAAAGTGCGAGAGCGAAATTCCCTGATGTTTCCTTCTTTACTGCCTGATATATTCAGTTAGGATAAGCACAAGAAAAACAACCTTGGGAGATACTACGTTCAAAGAACACAAAAATGGTAAAGATACCTTTTTCAACGAGTGTCCATACATGCTATGGTAATAATGATTTACAGCAGCCAAATGTGCTGCACTCCGTTCACTAAATATTTGCACAAAAGTCTTCTCATCAGTTCCCAGCCTCTTCTCCCCTGCTTTGTAGAGAACCTTTGCATCCATCTCAGCCATCTCTCTATTTACCTCAGGGCCTTCATGACGCGGTATGGTTAAATATGCAAGCAACATCTGCATCAAGCATTTTGCATAGATAGTAAGCCGTTTTGTTTGAATATCTTACAAGGAACTGAGACATGATTAGTGTAGAGAATGAAAGGAATGAAGCAGAATTTTACATCAAATAGGATCTACGACAAACAACTTAACAGGGTTTCCCTCAAGAGACATGCAATTAAACACACTAGCATATTTGAATTCATGGATATACCGTAAATTTTGTTCACTTCCAACCCATGGTTGACATGAGATTGAAATCTTGCAACTGCCAGCAGGCATTCAATCTTTTGTGTGGATTCAAAATTCTTTTGTTGGCCTTGTAGCTATATTCTTATTGGAGTAATTTGTTGATCGAAGCGCCTAAAAATCTGTTGCAAGTTGTCATTGCATTTAGTTTTTATGTTCCAATTAGTTATTAGTTACAACTAACTTTGTGATCTTGTGTCTAGTGTCTATATATTAGCATAGGTGTTGTTCTATGGTGGATGTGTAGAGAGGAGAGGTTCATTTGATGTACTTCTATTCTATGTGATTGAAAGAATGAGAGAGAAAGGAGGCAATAGAGTGAAGAACTGAGTTTTCTTGTTTTTGTTTCTAAACAGTGGTGATACATGGGCCAAGTGAACTCTTTTGTCCAGGCTTGATCTTGTTCTCTTATCTGATAGTGAATTGTTTTGCTCCCTTTCTCATGGATGCAGGTCTTTAGATTGAACCACGTATATCCTGTATTCATTTTTGTTTTCTTCTCTTGTTTAATTGTTTTTTTTACTTTCTGTTTCCGGTTTTGTCGTTCTTGCAGTTGTGTGCTTTTGTTGGTTTCTAGACAAGTTGCAGGTTAACCCACTTAAATAAGTGGACCCTTGCCTCAAATGATTTGGCAGAAGTCGTTCATCTGTAGATTTCTGAGTAGAATATAAAGACCACAAGCATATGGAGTCTTAATCGGAAATATCCTCCCCCAATGATTTCAGAAATATACTAATATACCTCTGATGAACATCTGGAGTCACATAGCAGTTTTAATTTCTTCAGCATCCTTGCTGGTAAGGGTGCCAAGGAATCAAAAAGAGCACATCATGACTTTAAAGGCCAACAGATAGAAATTTTAATATGACTAATTCGTGATAGCAAGGACGTCTTTCATGAAAGGCAAACATAGACAAGAACAAAGACAAAATTCACCTTTTTATGATCCCCGGAGGCGTATCTTTCAATTTCATGCTCAAGATAAACCCCAAATTTAGTGTAGTAAACCTGTCTTAAATATTGCAGCTGGGATGAACTTCGTGAACATAATACTTCAGTGGTAGATTCGAGATCTTCCGCAGCGAGGCATTGCTTGAGGATAAGCGCATCACGGCCAGCAGGGTCATGCATCCAAAGCAGAACTGCTGTCTACGAAGCCATAAAATATAGGGCAAAGCAATAAAAAAACAATCTTTTAACAAGCAGAGGAACCCATTATGTAGTGGGTTTGTGATGAAGCAGAATGGAATCCACAAGAACAAAAAGTTATGTGAAAAGGAATAAGCAGCACCTCCAATTTGCCAGAAAGCTCAGAAGATAAGCGTTTGAGAAGATCGGAGGAATACATGGTCCTGAATTCATGTTGGATGTAGGAACGCTGCGTGGCATCTCGATGAGCGAGTACATTGATGACAACGCTAGTATCACATCCAAATCCTTAAAAAGCATCGAATCAGAAGAAAAAGAAAACGATTTGAAAAGTGAAAAGTGTGGGCGTGATAAATAGAGTGTGGATTGAACCTTTGAAAGCGGTGTAAAGAGCTATGGCGTCGTCTCTGGGGGAGGGAGGAACAGGGGGTAGAACAAGGGTGGCCATGATCAAAGACGAAAAGGGGATCGGTTTAATTGATTGATTAAGCTAATTCCGTTGATTAATTAAAGTAATTAATTAATTAAGCAGTTGTCTTAGAGTGGAATTGAAAAATGGATTTGTGCTGTGAAAGAGAGAGAGAGAGGTTGAGGGTGATCCGAAAAAGGTGTTGAGGGAAGGTGGGACAGGGAGAAAAGAAGGAAAAGGTTAACGAAGACGTGAAGTAATATTTTTCGCCGCGTACCAGCCACGTGTCATGGCGCGAGAGGCACAGGTGTGTTGTGGTTATGGAATTCCCCACATGTTAGGGTCACCACCCCCACTGCACCTTCTGGAACAATGCACTTTCCACAACATTCTACGCTCCTATCCTATGCCAATGCCAAGCTTATCATTCCAAATCATTTTCTTCTATTTTCTAAATAAATAATACTCATCCAATCTCCTTCGCATTCATCTGCTAAATTTGGCTCAATACTAATTTTGGGAATCGGACATTGATTTTTGAATCTGGTGGTGAATTGCATTGTGTTTGTGTTTGTGTTTGTGTTGTGTTTGTGTTATTGCTGCATTGAGGATAGGATAGGATAGGATAGGATAAAAGCAGGGAAGAAGATTAGGAAGCATTGGCAATGGCAATGGCTTTCAGGGGAAACCAGGCCTCCACCTTCATCTTGACTTCCGGAGCCAGCGGCAGAATCCGCGCCCTCTTTTCCCTGCGAGCCCTCAAGGCCCTTCTTTCCTTCTTCAACGCTGTCCTTTTGCTCCTACTCTTTCCCTTCCGCAAAGGGACTCTTCTCTCCTCCCGATTCGCCTGGAAGAGCACCGCCGCTTCTACCACCACGGCCAGGAGGGCCCTGGCCATTCGGAGAGTCATGGAGGACGCCGACGCAGACGCAGACTCACCCACCCATCCCACCTCTTTGAGGGACTACCGCCTCATCGTTTCCTCCAGGGGTGACACCATTTTCACCCAGTCTTGGATTCCCCACTCCCCCAACAATAACATCAGGTTACTCTTTCTCCTCTCCTCTCCTCTGTTAATTCATTGTTAACCATCTTCAACTCTAAATTTTCCTTTTCCATTCCATTCCAACCTCTTCATTATGCAGGGGACTTGTTTTTCTTATGCACGGACTTAATGAACACAGGTTTCTAATCCTAATTCTGTTTTCCTTCCCTGCATCTTACCTCCCCTTTATTTCTTATTAATTACTCATCATCACCATTATTATTCTCCCACAGTGGCAGATACACCAACTTTGCCAAGCACCTCAATGCTAATGGTTTCAAGGTTTACGCCATGGATTGGCTTGGTAAGACTTCGCTACAATTTTCATTACAAATCTATTTTCCGACATTTTAGTCCCTTGTACCACTAACATTTGATTGGAAAACTTTAAAACACCATTCCAAAAACTTGATTCTATGCGCGACAAATTGTTTGTGTGGATGTTTCTAATTCAGGCTGAACATCAACATTGCATTCCCTCTTCTATCATTGTTAACATTCACGTCCATTATGAACAGTCCCATTTCTCTCTCTTTTTTTTCCATTGCTCTTGTTGCCATGTTGCTCTATAATAGTGGCCGATTCAGTTCAGGGGTTGTATTTAAAAAATTGATGATAACTATTTTCGCACATGTTCCTTTTAATCGGCAGATGCATGGAAATAAAACGTGAGACGGAATGAAGTCTCCAGCTGATTAAAATGTCAAGTTTGTCTCTGATGTCTGCAAAATATGCATTTATAATTAACAATTTAACATTTCTGTAAATTCATAGGATTCTTATTCTTGTGTAGTTTTTAAGATGTCTCTTATGGGCTTGGAATATGGCCAAGTTCCCAACTACTTTTTTAAACGATTAATCAATACAAGTGCCTGATTTAAAAATTTGTTTGTTTGGTTCTTTCTGGGCCC
Organism: Phaseolus vulgaris; assembly: GCF_000499845.2. Lineage (NCBI taxonomy): Eukaryota > Viridiplantae > Streptophyta > Magnoliopsida > Fabales > Fabaceae > Phaseolus > Phaseolus vulgaris. The sequence goes on from NC_023758.2 coordinate 49,575,532, forward strand.
TCGGAGGATAGGTTTCCTTTTCTTCGTTGTTAAATCAAGCATGTATGCGTTTCATGCATTACGTTGTAACTTGTTAGAATATCCAGTAGAGTGTATCTTTTTATTTGCTCAACTCTGATGTTTCTGTTCTGTTTACATGTAGGTCACGGTGGAAGTGATGGGTTACATGGTTATGTCCATTCTCTTGATGATGCTGTTTCTGACATGGTACGTTTCTAAACTGCATTCTACCAAAGTTTTGACAATGCATAGATAAGTGGTGCTGTGATTTATGTTTTGAGTATGCATGGTGATGGGTAGCAGTTTCCTGAGAGACGCGGTGGGTAGGTGTGATATTTGTAGAAATTTGTTTTCTGATTGGAAAATTCCTTTATACACCGATGAAGAATTTGATCATTTTGATAAACAGAAAACATTTTTGGAGAAGGTTCTAAATGAAAATCCTGGACTCCCATGTTTCTGCTTTGGACACTCGACAGGAGCAGCTATTACTCTTAAGGTAATACTTTTTTTGATAAAAGAAGATTTTTGCAGTTACTAGTAAGGGGAAAAGCTCAAGAAGTATAAATGATTTAGCTTTGTTATTTCTATCTAAATTTTAGGCTCTGCTTGACCCGAAGTTTGAAGCTCGCATAGCTGGTGCTGTATTGACATCCCCTGCAGTTGGTGTTGCCCCTTCACATCCGATTTTGCTGGTGAGCATGCCTATCTTGTTGACGCCTTCGTTTTATAGCTGAATGCATAAAACATGGAAGATTTGGCATATTCATCTTTGTGTCCTCTTCATTGCAGGCACTTGCTCCAATAGCTTCATTTTTGCTGCCAACATATCAATGTAGTTCTGCATACAAGAAGGGTTCGGTGGTGTCTAGAGACCCGGAGGCTCTAATTGCTAAATATTCGGATCCATTAGTATGTACTGGACCTCTTAGAGTACGAACTGGTTATGAGATTCTCAGAATTACAAGCTACTTGCAGAAAAATCTAAAAAAATTAAGAGTTCCATTTTTTGTTCTCCATGGTACTGCTGATTCTGTAACTGATCCCCTTGCTTCTCAAAAATTATATGTAGAAGCCTCTTCAACTGACAAAAATATTAAACTATACGACGGCTTCTTACATGACCTTCTTTTTGAACCAGAACGAGATGCCATCACACAAGATATAATTCAATGGCTGAACAGTAGAGTATGAGGTTAAATAAATAGTGGTGTGAGAGAAAATGTGAAGAAAACATTCAACCATTGAAAATTGAGGAAGCACCTTGTACTGAGTGGATAATTTCTGGTTCTTTGTAGAGGAAAGAAAATTGAAGCTGAAGCTACATAAATCCAAACATTCTTTTATGTTGAAATCCTAAAGCTATGAATCAGTTTCTTTTTTAGTTAGGATCAGATTTATTACTATTTTCTCGGATCCAATAGTCATCGTGGAGCACAGTGAGTAATGACCTTGAATTAGGCATAGGTTTTGGGTCATTTTTGTCCATAGAAAACTTCGTACCTTTTTCTTTTTCTTGTCCCAAGCATTTGTGCCCACCAGCAAGTGTGCCAGTGCACGAACGCTTTCAATTTCAACAATAAAGTTTTATCTCAAGAGGTCCATTTCCATTAAGATCCAAATTGTAGAAATATTATTTACCATTTCATTTTCTTCACTGTTTTTTATAATGATTCTTCTAGGTCTTTTCATTTTTGCAAGACTAGAGATCGTTAAATTTATCTTTTTCACCTGACTTTAGTAGTCCATGTAAATCATGTTGGTATTTCTACCCTAGTGTGGGGTGTATACAACTTTGGATAAACTCGATAAATGAATAAAAAATCGGATTAACATAGGTTGTAAATAAGTGTGAGCAAAATATTTGAGCACTTGTTTAATTTATTTTTATTAAGTTGGAATATTTGACCAACAAAATTAGAATTAGATACTATTTTAGTTAGATACTATTTTAGAGATTAAAAAAATAATTATTAATATTTAAATTTTTATTATTGATAAATAATTTTTTATATTTAATAATATTAAGTTCAGATTTAGATATCAATTTTAAAATCTAAATAATTAAGAATTAAAACATATTAATTTAAAAATTATTTATCAATAAAAACTAATTTAGATAATTTAAAAATTATTTATCAATAAAAATTAATTTAGATATTAATAATTTTTTTAGTCTTAAAATAATATCTAATTTTGTTAATATAGCAACTAATTTTTTTATATTTAAAATTAATTTTTATTTAATAATTTTTTAAAAAAAAATATTCTAAATTATTATATTTTCAAAGTACATTAAACGTTTTTTTTTTTTACTTCAGAACTATAAAACAAAAATATATATATATTCAAAATAAATATTTTAAAAAGAGTTATGAAGGTAAAAAGAAGAAAAATTCTTGAATTTCGAGAAAGAGTTAACTTTATATAATTACATTACATACATGATATTCTTATTTGGAAAGAGTTCATTACATATGTTTTGCTTCCGAAGTATTATTTCTTTTGATTGTGCTCGAGTAGTTTATACAGAGAGATTTAAAACAAGTTTGATCTCAAATTAAAGATTAAAAAATGAATATGAAATTTGAAGGATAAAAAAAACTTTATCCCAAAATTTGAAAGATTAAAATTATATTAAAGTTTAATGAAAAAGAGTTTGAATGAATATTTAAGAAAATGTAGTTGAATTGCATTAGTGTTTGTTTAAATATATGTTGTTGATTGGAAAGGTAGGGACAATAAGGAAGCATCTAAAAAAGATATGACTTAGTTTTTATAACTCTCATTACCAAATTAGGTCAAAAACCTTATTATGACTATTCCTGAACACTTGGTTAAGCCTATTTGAATATTATATGCTCCTGTCTTTAGTAGTAAATAATTAATTGTGCCACCTTCTAATTTAATGGTAAGATCTGATGTAGTTCATGACATTGAAGCTTCTCTTCCTCTACAAAAAATACTTCCCTCACTTTCTCCTACAAAATCATCATTTCCAAAACAACATTCTTCTTCACAAAGCTTCCAATGTTTTCTACAACTTTTCTCCAACAATGCATGTCCTTAAAACATAAATTAAGATAATGATCTGCATAATTTATTATTTAAATTTAAAATGCATGTTTCTTCTATACATATTCAATGCCAATTTCCTTACTGCAGTCAATTCTAATAGGACTAAATGAGATTGTTTGTGAGGATGAAGATATAAAAGAATATGAATGAAAGAAAGGAAACAAAGTGTTTTATATGTCCTAATATAAAGAGAGAAAGAGTTATGATCTGTTTACACAGATGTAAACATTAATCAAATTACATTCTATAATAGAATACAAATTTAATTAATCCAACACTTGGAATTTCACATTATAATGTATGCAAAATTTTAAATATTTAAAAATTTACTATGTAATTTAATTTTAATGTATGATGTGATATTTAAAAATATGTAAATGTATATTATTAGAGAATATATTTATAAAAACTTAAATTATGTCAATTATATATAAGATAATATCGTAGAATTAATAATTTGATTGATTACATTTTGTTTTTCATAAAAAGTTATTAAAGATATAATTAGTTAAACTAATTTTGAACCTAATGTATGTGAAGATTAAAGAGTAAAGAAATTTAGATTATGTTTGCAGTTAGGTTAGGATGAAAAGAAGATGAAGATGAAAAGGAAGATGAAGATGAAAAGGAAGAGGGTTGATGATAGATGAGAAAAAAAAAGGATACAAGAAGTGCAGAGAGTGAAAGAAATATGGATGGTTACAGTGTCAGTGGGTGAGGGAGGAGATGTTTCCGGTGGAAGCAGAAGCAGAAGCAGAAGAAGATGAAGAAGAGTTCTTATGGTTATGCATCCAAACTTTGAAAACCTGTCTACTCACTCCAATGCTTCTGCAGAACCTCTCAATCTCATCATCCAGATCCTTCCTCTGAAGCTTCCAACCAAGCTTCTCAGCAAACGCCAGCATCTTCTCCTTCTGATCTGCGCTGAACTTCGACCTGAACCGCTTCTTACTCCCCCCCTCGCCGCCGTAATCCATCGCTCCAGGACTTTCCGGGCCTACCGGGTACTTCACTTTCCGGTGGAAATTGCGGTGGCAGCCGCAGGCCGCGCATTGCAGGCCCCCGCTGTCGAGCGTGAACTCCCCGCAGCCGTCGGTGGCGTAGCTTCCGAGGCTGGCTGCATGGTTTCTCAAGCACTCTCTGTAGACACTCTTCCACTTCTCTCCAGATCCTCCTTCCATTATTCTCTTGGTGGTTCTCTTGGTGGAAGTGCATAAACTATAACACCTTTCTTTGCCTTTCTTTGCCTTTGCAATGACTACTATGGTCATCCTTGGATACCTTATTTACAGTGTCTCCAATTCTATGGACACGTACTCACTATTGCAAACTTCCACACTATCTACATATATACTCATTTCATTTCAACACATCTTCTTAAGATATATACAATACTATATGGAGAGTTTAGATTAAAGTTAAGAGTGGTGAATATGATTTAAAATAGTTGATTTAAGAGATGTATTGTGTTGAGTAAATGGAGCAGTAATTTAGAGGGAGTGGAAGGGACATGAGCGTCTATGGAAGGAAATGAGAAAAGAGAAAAGAGAAAAGGTTGGGGACAGAGGGACCCTGAAACAGTATGGGCACTGTCCAATAATTGACTTTGGAATGCAGAATACAAAACCTTTGGGAATAATTTCATTATTTTCTTTACATAGCATAGCACCCCTTTTTGTACTTTTCTACTCACACAAAACCATTCATTCATTCTCATCTTATATATAAACCAATTGTATCCATGTCAAACCATCTTCTTAATTGTCTTTTAAAACATTGAAAGAAAAAAAAAGAATTGAAAATAGAAAAAAAAGATAATAATGAGTGGGTGGGAAATTGAGAGTTGATGTGTCGGAAAACAATAATGGTTGGTTGAGTATCTTTTGGGAACCATTTTGCTTTGCTTCCTTTTCTCCACTCAGTGTCCAGTCACTGTACACTGTCAATCCCATGCCCACAAACCCACACAGATACCACTTTAGTTTCCTACTTTGTTTCCCTTTTTTTTTCGTTAAGGCTGCAACAACCAAAATAACCTCTTTTCATTAACATGCTTCCTCCCATTCTTCCCTCATCAACAACTTCTTCTTTATCTTCTCCTTAGATATGCCAAAACTTCACTTCACTTCACCTCATCTTCATCTTCATCTTTTCTTTCCCACAATTCTCTTCAAATCCTACATTCATTCTCATTCAGGCCTTGTCACTACAAAACAATCAACTTTCAGTTTTGGTTAACAGTTTAGTGTTGTTCAATCAGAATACAAAACTCTTACTTAAGCCACTTTGTGAACCACAATGCTTGTGCTATCTTCTTCATCACCTACTAATTAACCATTATCAGGTAATAACCATTTATCTTCTTAATTAATATCCCAGTAATCCATTTTTCTAATATTTTAGAGATTAAAATTACTTATTATTAAGAAGTTTATTTAAGTCTAGCTCAACTCATAAAATCGGTTTACAATGTGAGGTTTACACCCACTTATATATTATGAAATATCCTAATCTCTAGTCAATGTTGAATCTTCAACACATCCCTTCACACCGAGACTACCAACTCATGCGTTGAACTATATATTATGGATGGTTCAATAACAAACAATCACTAGGATACATTTGAAATGATTCTGATACCATATTAAAAAGTGAACTTTAAGTCTAATTAACTCAACCTCATAAAATCAACTTACAAGATGAGATCTGCACCCACTTATATACTATAAAATGTCTTAATCTCTAGTTGATATGAAATCTCCAACACTAATAATTCTAATAAAAAAATAGGAATTAAAATAATTGATTAAAATAATTTGTTAAATAGAAATTGGTGGTTAAAATAGATAGTTGGGAAATGATGTTTGAATATAATGTTGGGAAAATTAGGTAAGGTTGGAAATAAATAAAATTGGAAAAATGCAGTGCATGGAAGTGGAGTTAAATATAAAAATGGCACCTAAACATGATTTGTGATTCTACGAAAAAGTGTTGAATGAATAATTGAGATGAAAGAGGTTGTCACTTACATCATGTAACCGCTAGATCCAACAAAAAGATCACAGAATCATTTTAGTAATTAAAGTTTCTGCATCTTAAAGTGCACACCTTTTATTCCAATTATTTTCTTAAAACAATGCCACGCAACCTACTTCACCTCCATTTAAATCATTTTAAAAAAGCTTAATTCTGCTTGTTTAGTGTTGACTTCACATCATTAATAAAATCAAAATATATTAAGCAAGATAACCAAAATACTAAAAAATGTTTTAACTTATTTTTAATTTTAATAAATCGTAAACAATAACTTTATTGCTTTTAATGATGTTCTTATTTTTTAATGCACAAAGTTACTTTTAACATTGCATTTTAAATATATATAATTTATTTGGACGTTTATAATTTACTTTTAATATATTACTTTGATAATTATTTTCTTTTCAATTCATTAATTTTTTATTCTAATGAATAAGTGATCACTATTAGACATTTATTAATTAAATTTTTGTTATTTATATTTACTCGATAAAGTAATGCAAACGTACTATTTTCAGGCTTTAATTTTATTCTAATTCTTTAATAAAGGGTTCACGTGTTAGATTGCGAGTCTTTTTTCTTTTGTTTTCCTTTTCTATTATTTCTTAAATTGTTGATTTTATACAATATCTGCAAATTATTGATTATTATTTAAAAACGATTATTCTTCTTACTATAATTTAACAATTTAATTTTTAATTTATATTAATATTGGCCTCTTTTAAAATTTATTTGTATTTTTGATCTTCTGTATTTATTGTATCTGGATCAGCTGATCCTAAACTTAACACATTAATTTAAAGTGCAGTCAATAAGTAATTTAATCAATTAAAATATAAAGAGCAAAAGAAGAAATGTGTAAATTTGAGAATTATATCAAAATTAAAGATTTTTGGAAAAAAATATAAAATAGTACAAAAAAATAAAATAAAAATAAGTCAAATCACTTATTGAAAATAAAAGATTAATTGTTATTTTATTCACTTGTTATTTGATTTAAACACAAATATCTATGAATGTAGTATTTGGTGATCCAATGAAGTTAGAAGCATAAATGTAGGACTAAATAAAATAATGTATTCACACCCATAATGAAATAATAATGCTTAAACAAATGAACTTATGGAAAGAAATTTATTTTTTTTAATGGCTAAACTACTGTGAGTGAGTAAACTCGTTATTACCAATAATTTAATATATATTACAAAAAAATATTATTATTTTTTAATATTTATCAGTCAATAAATTAATTAGTTTCAAAGTTGTAAAATTACAGCCAGCTGTCAATTTATACATGCCATGGTTGCTCAAATCACTTTTCCATTATTATATATTTATCATGGATGCATTATTATTCAACGGAATTGACGTTTAGATCGTGATTAAGAACATATTAGTTAATATTTTCATACGACTTAGACTAGTTAATCATCTTCAGGTCTTACAGTCTTTTGAACATATCGGTTGGTCTAAACCGGATACCAAAACATCTGGGTTTCGACCGATACAAGTTTAAAAAAATATTTATAGAAAAACTTTATATTCCAAATACATGATCGCACGGGTAGAATGAGTAATTTTAAATGTTACCTGGGCCAACTGTTTCAGTCAACTCGGCCTAAGATGAATCATTAAAAGAAAGCCCAATATATATTTTCATTTATCTGGGCCTTACTACAGGCTTCATGATCTGACCCATCAAGTAATGCCCAAATTGGGTAAATCCTTTTTTTTATAAAAAAATGAGCGAAAGTTAATTTAAAGTGAATTTGTATTAAAACGAAACTTCATTCAAAGTATATTATAATTTTCGTTTTGTGAAATTCAAGATGAATTTATTTTTATTTATTTAAACAGAGAAATTTGCTTCAAAGTATTATTTTATTACATTTAAGCTTAAGAGCTCGATCTAAATGTGCGTGCAAAGTGCGGTTGAATTTATTATATCTATTTTTTTATGAATATTTTTTCTCTAGTATAAAAGTTTAAGTTGTGAGAGAATTAGGTTTGGTTTTCGAATAAAGTTTAAAGTACAAATTAAAATTTAAATGAACATATAAGCGTAAAGAATAAGAAGAATGTTTGGTATATTGATAAGTTAAAACAAATTTAATTTTGATATGTTATGCATAGTATTAAAAGGTTGAGTTAAGAAACGAAATAGATTTTAGACATTATAAGATTGTTGTGTCTTAGGAGTTTAATTATATTGGATAAATGTGAAAGTGAGTGAGAAGTAATCTAAGAAAGTGGCCCCTGTTGCTTCTTCAATCTCAATCTCATCTGTTAAACCAGAAGAAGATTCTGAGGTGAAGATAACAAAAAATGATGATTATTGGACCACTGTTTTGTTTGTTGATGAACCCAGAGAATTGTGCATTAAATGCAGGCTTCCTTCGAATTCACTGTACGGAAAGGCACTTGAATGAGTAGGTCCACTTCACCATCATCATTTCACTCTGCATTCCTTTCACCACTGCAACCCCATTATCTTCTTCCTCTTCACATTTCTTTTCATTTTCTATTTTATCATCTTCATTCTCACTCATAAGTCCATAAGAATTTATCTCTTTTGAGATCAAAAGAATATAAATTTCTTGATATCAATTATTGGCCAGACATATTTTTCATTTTGTAGAAGGGAGGTTATTAAACTTTTATTCGCGATTTATAGACTTAATTATCTAAGTTAAAATTATAAACATTGTTTAAATAAACCTGGTAAATGTTTATAGAATAAGAATTTTGTTCATGTGTTAAGTTAGATATAAAGTTAATCTGTAGAGTTATTTTTTTTTTTTTATATTTATCTAAGAGGTTATACTGTCATATATAGTTTTATAAACTGATTCCTACACATGTCTAGATGATTCCTCTAAAGACTTTATCCAAGATTCCACTTTGGATTCCTCTACTAGAACCTGCTTTCTTTCATACACTCAAATCTTAATATTTCAAATTGCTACAGTATATTTTTAAGGGTTAAATTTGGTCTAAATTTAAAGATGGAAACAAATTGGCATTTAAGAGAAGTGATGTTTTGATATCAGAAGAAGCAGCAGAAGCAGATGTGATAAATATAACAGATAGAAAGCTTTGGGAGAGAGATGAGATTAATAGCCAACAAATATATAATAGGAAAGAATGGAGATTAAAAATCTGGTGGAGATGAAAATTTATAGTTATTAAATTTAAGACATACTAATACTATAGGCAATTGATCCCATTCATAACTGCTCTAATTATTTGTACCAAGAACATACTAGTAAATAATTAAAACTTCATAACTTCACATTTAAGTCTTCTTTATCCATTTCACTTTCCCTCTTTCAGCTATGGATTCACATTCAGCATCTGCATCAGCATCAGCATCTGCATCAGCATCAGCATCAGCATCAGGACTGTGTATGTGAAGGGCTGATGAACTCCACACTTGATCGGATATCCTTGTTTCACGGCCCATGTCAATGTGATGCCAGGACAGTATCGGAGCACCAAACCTTTATCTATGGAAAGGTCTTTTTCTTCTTCTTCTTTTTTCATCTATCTTCCTTCTTTTCCCTTCCATTATCCCTATTAATTGCCCATTATTCATCTTCTTCTTCACTAAAGTTTTTTCTTATAAGCTCAATAATACCAAATACAAAGTATCAAGACATTTAAGTGAATTTCTTTATTTTGTTTTGTATCTTTATGTTTTGCACATTTTCTTTTGATAATAATGCTATCTAAAGGATTAGTAGGGTGTAATAAACCCTACTATAACTGCTTCATCCCTAGTTGAATTACACATCTATTAATATTTTCTAAACCCTAATTTAAACTAGTATGTAACAAAGGAAAGAAACATGATGCAGTTGCGCCGTTTATCTTTCTGAGTTGCGGTGTGCAGTTTGGAAAACAAAAACGTGAACTCTATCGCCAGATAACTTTTTAATGAAAAAGGTACGTAGCATCGGATTACGCACAAGAAAAATTGTATTAGATTGGATTGTATTTAGAAGGACGAGGTGTTGAATATTTTCTATGTTACTAGTTTTGGCAATATATCATATATAGATGTGTGACTGCATTTCAGATATATCAAAACCTATAGTATACTATATATCTATGTTAACATAACCGAATGATAGGCTATGATTATGCATAAAGTTATTTATAAAGAAAAAAGAACTGTCATATACAGGTACATAATTCAAATAACAATTGGGGTACATTTATAATTAAGATTGGTGTTTTGGCCGATTGTACCTTCCTCTATTTATGGAAGTGTTTCATCATTGTATGTGTGTCTATATATATAAATATAGACCCCATTTTCAACCAAAAAAAAATCTAATCCGACTTACAAATTTAAACGATGGTAGTTATTATCATTGTTACTACTACCTAAGTATGCAGAATTCCTCTAGTAATAGAAAATGATGCTGACATTGAACACAAAACCTAAAACACTTCATTTTCGACACAGTGAAAGAAAGCTTTGGTCCCAATAATTGTTTTGCGATTACAGTAGAAAGTCATATTTGATTGTTGTTAATGTGTAGATGATGGAGTGAAGTGAAGAAGCAGTGAGTTAATGTGAAGAAAGAAAGCAGCTGGTTATAGTTATAGAATGGGAATGGGAAAGGACCCCGGGTCAATTGACAGTGCAACCTCAGCAGTTGATAATAATTATATAGAGAAATTGCAGTGCAATTTTGTGAGTGAGGTAAAAGTGGAGAGGAGACTAAAACTGAGGGAAGCAATTACAACGATGCATAGACGAGAGAGAAGAAGCACATGGTCCAAGATAAAAAGCTAGCAGCTGAGGAAACTAAAGAAATACGGCACTTTAAGCTGCTGATATCTTTGGCCTTTCTACGGCTTTTTGTATTGGTTCTCGCAATGAAAGATGATAAGAGGACCACAGAGGAAAGAAGAACACAATGATAATAATAATAAAAATAGATTTTTACATCACAAGTAATTCGTTTGTAACCCCAAAAGCTTAGAATGGTCTCTGCATATTTGGAAAGATGCTGCTTCTCTCTGCGCCCCACTTCTGTCATGGCCCTGATTCAGATGCAAGAGACGTTAAGGTGGTCATCATGAATAGAGTTTGTTTGTGTCTGAATGCTTTGAGAGGCTTGACAGGGACGACTGAGTCTGCCACTGTCATTAACCCCTCACCCAGTGGCACTGAAAAACATGCTGCTTTTTATTCACATTTATAAGTCGCCAGAATAGCAGTCCAAGAGGAAGGACTCTTCTATCTGGATTCCCTTTTCTCTCTCTCTCTCACTTCTCACTCACCACTGTGTATTCATTTCCTTTTTGAATTTCCTTTTTCTAACTTTATTTTCTTCAGTACAATCCTTTAATGCTTGTTAAGGACTCCGTTTTCTGCCCTACACGACCAACAAAGATCTACACATAGTCCAAACACATAATCCAAAACAACCAAAACTAAAGGGTGAGGAATTCAGTGCTTCTCTGACTCTCATTCATTGCAATGCACCAGAGAAAAACCTAACGAGAATGAAATCAATATATATATATATATATATATATACAAGTACCACTGTACACATACCGCCACATCATCACACCCTCCACCCTATTATACCACTCCAATATTATACCTGGAAGCTGCTAATTAATTAAACAACCCAACACTTAACCATACACACTTGCATCCACCAAAAACCTACTCATCATATACATATACATGTTACGTCTGCACTCTTAATTACTGCACAAATAAAATGGCACAAAATGCGAATAATTTACATTACTAAGAACATACGTTTTTCCACCACCAAATCCCACGTACATAACCTCATCACAAAGGATATTAATTAGGGTAGGAAAAACAAAGTAATAATGACAATAAGAAAAGGCAAAAGAAGAAATAAGATGGGGTATGAAGAATGTAGAGGAAAAGAGAGAGAGAGAGAGACTATGAGTTAATGGGTTTGACACGATGTTTTCCAAGTCGGCCACCGTCTGTTGTTATGTAGCTGAAGACGAAAGAGGTCTGGTCGGGAGGAGCAGCACACGTTATGGTTGGCGATTGGAAATGGTGCTTGCAAGCAAGGCAAGTGATTTGAAGCATGGTGGAATTGATCTGTTTGATTGCATGGTCCTTCAAGGCACAGGCTTTGTCCAGTTCCTCTAGCGCTTGTTGTCTTATCCTTTTGGCATTAGTGAACTCCAGTTCCGCCAGCTCCATCTGCCTCGTCGCTTGCTTCCTCGCCTCCTCCGCATACGCTTTTTCCGCCACCGCTATTCTCAGCTGCTCCCGTGCCTCATCTTTAACCCTTTCTCCCAACGACTTCTCCCTCGTGTTGCTTATTTCCAATGACCCTATGGATAGCTGCAACTCTGCAGTAGGAGTGGCTGAAGAGAGCTGAAGCTCAAGGTTGGGTTGGAGTTTGTTCACTTTGTTGTCGTTGTTGGTGAATAAGGCAGGTTCCACCACTGTTACGATGGGGTTTGGAATTATTACACCTGTGGTGAAATTGTTTTCGCTGGAAGGGCTTGAAGCTGTTTGAGACAAGCACACAGCAGGCTGTGTTTCTGGCCCCAAGCACCCCACGTTGCACGCGTCTTGGTGTTCGATAAAGCTCTCCACCCTACAAACAATATCGAGAGGTCACAAAGAATCATTCCGTACCTTTTGAAAAGCTCATCAGATCCTTCCATAAAAAATAAGGAAAAAAAAAAGTGGTTCATATAAAGGTGCTTGGAAAAGAAGTGAAGAGGTGGGGGAGAGGTTTCAGTTCCACTAAAAAAAGGACAACAAACTGATGTCATTTTGAGGTAGCTTCTTCCCAGCTGGTATACAATACAAAGGTTCTTGAAGAAACACAGTACAATGTCGCAAAGGTTGAATGAGAGAAGGTGTAAAAGGAATGGCGGAAGGTGTTGATGAGAAAATATATATATCTGTGAGCTTCGGGAACCGTGTGTTCCGAGCTGTCAATAAACAGCTAGGTTGAAGACATGTTTAAGGTTCCATCAGTCAAATACTAATAAACTTGAATTTATATATTTATTTATGATTCTCCGTTTGGTTCCCCCATGGATGGGTTATAAAGTCAAAAGGCGAATAAAATAAAATATGAGAGATGGAATAGAGAAGATTTGGATGAAGAGGGAAAGAAAAAGGTGGTGTTGAATATAGATATTATGCATAGATAGATAGATAGATACCTTGAGAAAACGCGGCCACAATCGCAAGAGTGGCCGCGGGTGCCACATGTTTTGAGATGTGCTTTGTAGTCAGACTGCACTGCGTAGCCTTTGGAGCATCTCTCGCAGACCCATTGCTTGTGACTGCTGTGTTTTCTTCTGAAATGCTTCTTTATGCCAACGAGATCACCCAGAGCATGGCACGGGTCATGGTGCAAGCAAGTGGGCTCCGGGCAAACGAAGACTCGCTTCTTCACCAGCGGAGTCTCCCTCTTCAGGAGCTTCCAGGGCACCTTGTGGCGGCGGCGGTGCATCTGAAGGTTCTGGTCCCTCTGGAATCCCTGGTTGCAGATCTCACAGACATAACGATCTGATTCAAGCAAGGTCTTGGGTGAGAGGGAGACGACTTCTGCATCTGGATCTGTTTGAATGAATGAATTAATAAGGAGTTTTGAAGAGCAATAGATATATGTGATGTGAGTGAATAAGAATAGATGAATTGTTTTGTACCTGGTGTTCCTGCAGGCCTTCTCTTCCTCTTATTTGTTGGAGTAGGAGGAGCATTCTGGGAGGAGGGAGAGAAGTTGTTGACTAAGGAGTCAATCCTTACTAGGGAGGCCATTTGTATGATAATAGGAAGATAGAATTAAGAGAAGAAGAAGGGTTAAGGGTTAAGGAGATGATGATGATGATGAAGAATAGATAGATAGAGAGATAGATACAGGTACCTAAGATAAAAGAGGAAGGAAAAAGCTTATTTATTTTTTCCTCTTTCGGTTACCACACTCACCTTTCTTTTAACTTGCTTTTAAACCTTTCAGCTTTTTCCAACACCTTTCTCTCTCTATCTCTGGGTTTCTCCCTTCCTCATCTTCAACAACAGAAACCTGATCCCACAATGGGCTCCAGAAGAAAAACATCCCCACAAACAAACAAAACCCCTCTCACCAATTTCATCACACAGTAAAATTTTGGTTGCTTTGCATGCATAAATAGAGGTGAAGCCCCCAAATACACACGTAAGCTTCCTATTTTTGTCACACTCATCTCAACATCCATCTCATTCTCACGCACTACTTAGTCTTTTCTTATCTTACATTACAACTAGTTCCTAAGAGAGAAGAGAGAGGTTATAGACCATTCTACCCACACACACCATTTCTAATTAATTTCACTTCAGCCAGCTTTTCTAAAAGCGATTATCAGGATGTGAAGTCACCCTCAAGGGCATTCCAGTCCATTTTTTCTCTCCAACCATCTTACTTAGTTAACACTTCCAAGTAAAAACTCCCAACACTGTGTTTTCTAGGTCAGCTTCGTAATTTTTACAATACTGTTCATAGGCCCCAACACAGATACTGTGCTGCATTAATCATCATTTTACCTCGACTTCAACAAGACACCCTTCCAAACCAAATATTAAAACATGTTTTCCCATAAATGAGGGTGAAGTGGTTGATATTGAAGTTTTTTCCGTCACCCATGTTATCTTGGACTGGTTTGATCTTGGAATGAATGAGTTTCTTGTCTTCCGAGTGATGAGTGAAATTCCTAATGAATTTTTCGTTCTCTGACGCCTGCTAGAATCACTAATATGTATGTATTCAATTTGATGTTACTATGATTGGTCATTGATCTTTTTATTTTACTTTAATTAGTAGTATCGGAATAGGTCGTAGGAGGTTTCATTTTGGTTAGTTTTATTTATGTGGAAAGATACTCTTTACTTCTCTTGCACTATATGAGAGTTGGATCATCCCTAAGTGAGACTTTTTAAAAAAAATGTTTTTGCATAAATGAATTTTTTTGACAAAAAACGAATGAATAAACAAGAGATATTTCAGGAATACTTCAATCCTTATACAAAAGATCTATCTGTATGAGGATCTAATCTTCTAAGCTCTTAATAAAAACTGAAAAACCTATAAATCAGCATGTGTAAATGATTGTTGAATTTAACAATCAACTATATTAAATCATACTAATTAATTGGCCTCACCACTTTGGAGTTGTTTTTTTTTTTTTCTATTATCACTATCAAGTGTTTCAGAATTTCTCTTTGTAGTTTGGTTTATAGATTGATTTCTACACAGAAGTTTTCAGTGAGGTAAGTTGCCCAATTTCTTGAGTTTTTTTTAGAAACGTGTCTTTTATCTCCTTTAGAGTTGGGGTGGAGAATTTTTATTTTCATTTTGTAAATATAAGAGTTGAAATATATCTAAAACCATTCATTTTTAATTTAATTTTATTGCATTTATTAATGCATGATCATTAAACTCTTATAATTATTGTATCACAAAATTAATTAATATTAATTAAGCACTACAAGAAAATCATGAAATAGAAACCAATTTGTAGAAACCAAAATAATTAGTTGCAATAGTAACTAAATTAGAGACTATTTTAGAAACTAAAAAGAAATTTGGTTTCTAATTAACAACCAAGGTTTTTGCTACCAAATTTAGAAACTAAATAATTGGTAGTTAAAACCTTACTTGCTAATTAGATACCAATTTAGAAACTATTTAACAATAATAATAGAAACTAATTTAGAAACCAATTTTTTTTTAGTTTATAGAATAGTCTCTATTTTAGATCCTATTGTAACTAATTATTTTGGTCTCTAAAAATTGGTTTCTATTTCATGATTTTGTAGTGTCATGTAATCTAATATTTATATATAATTTTAATTAATTAATTGGTATTAAGTGAAACTATTATCTAATGTAATGTTTATATACAGATTTAAACGATTTTTTTAATGTATACCTTTTAGTTACATCTTAACAATTATTAAAAGTCTTTTTCAACTTTCAAATATTTATTAGGTAAGAGAATTTTAAAGAGTATTAATTATATTTTTTATATTATTGTTATTTTTAATCCTCTCTTTGCATTTATGTAATTTATCATGATTTCTAATTACTTGTTATTAAAAAATGAAAAAGTGTGCAAAATTAATTTTTACAAAAAATATAGTTTACTTTTATTCATCAAATTAATAGATCTTTAAAAAAAATTAATTGGGTAAAAAAACAAAACACTTTTATTATTTGTTTATAATTGGGTAATTATGTAAACATTCTTCACATTATTATAAGTGTATAGGTATTCGTTTTAAAAATAATTATACTTGTAATAAAATACGTTAATAATATTTTTTCATGTGATGGCAGATGATTGTTGTTACTTGGGTGTCTGAGATGTCAAGTTGCATAGTGATGCCTAACACGAAAACTTTATAAAAAAAAATACGTTAAAAAAGTTATACTTAATAGTTCATTTTAAAGTTTTAAATAATATATATGGTCAGGATTTTTTACAATTCTTAAATAAATATTGAAAAAAGTATAATTAATGCAGCAATAATTAGAGTTACTCACAAACACTAAATAATTGAGCGTGTGATTAAAAATTATGGTCATGAACTAATTTTAAAATCTTAGTTAAGTTAAAAAATTCACGTAATTTTTTATTAATTACATTATAATTTTTATGGCTTAATGTATAATATTCGTCGTATAAAAAATATCAGTTTTTTTCTTTAATAAAATAAAATATAGTTCGTCTACATCACTCTTCACAAATGATAAAATAAACTAATATAAAATATCTATATCACAATTTACAATGTTAAAAATAATATAAGAAATTGAAACGGTAAAAGAATATAAGAAATATATATATATATATATATAAATTTGATAGAATCGTGTAAATAATAATAAATTTGAAATCATGATAAAAATAGAAAATAAATAGTACAAAAAATAAAATTAATATTTTTTAAAATATATGTCATTCTCTCACCATAATAAAATTGTATTGAACACCAAAATTAAAAAGCACAAAGTAATAAACACGGCCAAATAAGAACAAGAAAAAAAACATAAAATCGATGCATAGCATGTACTACAACATCGATTATTATAAAAAAAAACAAAGTTAACATCGATTAACACTTAAAAAAACTCATAATCAATGTTGTTTTCTTCTGAAATGACATGCATAAATCGATTCTTTTTTGTGTAAACTTGTATGCATCTATACACACAAAATTCTCAAAACCACCATGCATAGAACACCTTTCCTCATGAATCTTTACTATTGTGTGTGAAGTTCATGGTAAAAGGTCACAATACTTCAACAAAATAATTGAGGATAACAAAATAAATAATACAAACTCAAGTGACTTTCTCTACAAATCTTCAGCAGCGAGAATAGATAATAAAACACTTTCAATACATTTATGCATTCTCAAATCCACACAAATGAGTGGATACAAACATAAACAATCAGCGCATATCCGTTTTCGCCTATAGTAAATCATTCAAAACAAACTAATGTTAATGATTGTTAAAATGTATCAAAAGAGACACTAAAAAACTGAAATTAAATCACTTTTTTTAGTGATGAGAATCACAATTAAAAAGTCTAACACCATAGAATCCAAGAAGATATATGGAAGAAAGGGGAGGAATAAAAAAAAAAAGAGAATAATTAAAATATGAAAGAAATAAAGAAGGAAGTTATTGATAGAATAGAGAAATGGAGGAAGGCATGAATAATGGTACCTGTGAGTGTGTTTAATAATTTGATGAAGGTCCCATTCACTATTGGGCGATGCCTATTTGTCCTTTATGTATTTGTTTGTATTTGTAGGTCTGTATTGTACTTGTAGCATGCAGACATAACCAAAATACACTCTCTCTCCCATTATGGAATTCTTCAATCTTACTTCTTATCATACAATACAACTATCAATGACCAGAAAATATTTCTACAGAAGTTTCTTATGTTTTTCCTCAACAATAAGTTAAAGACATACATGGTTCAGATTTAGACAAGGTTTCAGTAGCACCTTTGAGAAAATTAGGGCATTGTTCTCGGTCACTAAAGATTGTTTTTAATGCGCAAATTATGGATGACTAGGAGCTTATGCAGTCTAAGTTATATTTGTTTTGTCTTTTTTTTTATGTAATGAATGAGCACTTATTTCTTTTTATAAATAAGAATATTTATAATATACATTTTTCTTTATAATAGGATTAGAATCAAGAGAACGATTCGGTTATTTCTCGGTTGGTCGATCTATACCTCACTCTCTCCTATCGGACAAACTTTTGTTACTTTCGCTCTTCTGCTCTTCTTTCTTGTTAGTTTCGGACTCGGATGATACCTGCAAAAGGTATTCCGACGCTCAAGTTAGACTTCGACTCTCGGCACTCAGTATTTAGGATTAGATGATTGCATATTTGATCCTTTGAAATCTATGCTAATTTATATCATTATTGTGGGCTCGTTGCGGTTAATGGGCCTAGTAAAAGGTGATTAACAAACGTTGGGTTATTAATCACTTTCGTTGTCATCATGTTGGCCGGTTCAAAACGGATCTGGATCGAGTACCGAGTTAGAGTCTTAGTCGTGTGAATGCTACCCTTTCAATTTTCATATATTTTCACTGATTCTTCAATTATCTTCAAGGTGGTTTTTTGGTTTTCTAGTACCTTTGTTTTGGCTTCCAAAGCCAATATTTGTTGTTCATCAACACACTGCTCACCTACTAATTTTTAGAAAGTTTGCCTATATATATCTTCCGAATTTTGGATAAATTATTTTATGGATGCAATGTTAATTGTGGAGGTAACCCTGAAATATTTTAATTTATTAAATTTTGAATATAAAATATGGTATTTAGTCGGTTAACTTAGACAATAATTGAATTCCTCTTTGCTTAAGTTATGAATGTTTAGCCCTCACTTTGGGGATTTTAAGTTTAGTAAAAAGGGAATTCCTTAAGTAAGGTGGGATTATGACTAAGAACTTCAATTTTCAGAAACATAATTTAAAGGCTTTATCGATGATTTAAACAAAGTTAAAAGAGATCGTCCACCAACATCGTTTCCTTTTTTTATTTTTATGCAATAAATACTGAGGATGAGATAATATAATTTGTTTTATAAATATTTTTTAAGATCCAAGACTAGGGAGAGTCGTTTGTTCATTTCTATTGTACAAAAAAAAAACAGAATATAAAAAAGTATAGAATGTAGTTTTGGTTGGCATGTATAATATAATATAATGAAGGTCATTTGATTTTGAAGAGAAGCATGTGAAGATTGGTGGTGATATGGGTTACATTATATGTAATATATTATTTGATAAAGTTAATAAATAATGCATTGAAGGTCTTCTTCCTTTTGTTCTAATTTAATTTGTTTCGTTCATTTGTCTTGCCTTATAAAAAGATATGAATCTACAAATCCACACTCATTCTTCCCACATCTTCTCATCAAACGCAACAAGGGAACCAACAACGTTAAGATCACAGATTCTCACAAAACTGTTATCACTTCAAAATTATTAATAAATTATTAGACTTTTACATTTTAGTTTCCGAGTTTCAGACTAACACCTCATTAAAATTCCAGCGTTCGTGGATTTGAATACTTTTATTTTTGTAACAAGTTTAAAGTATATTAAAATTTAGTAAGAAAAACTTGAAAGTAGTATTATTATAACTTAGAAGATGGTGGAAGATATTAATTTATTTTCCGTTTTGGAGAGAAGGTAATGAAGAGATAGAATATGGATTGTTTTTGTGGGTGCAGAATAGAATTTAGCTCACCAGAGTCGCTATCACCTTATCACCCATCCAACATTAGCTTTTTCATCACTACTTGCATTCTCTTTCTTACTAATAACAAAAAACTAAAATATTTTTTCTTGCTGCACTTTCCCACTGCTCTTTGAGAGGAAGAAGAAGAAGAAGAAGAGAGGGAGACTAAAATTTTGGATTTGGTTGCGAAACTTTGTTCTGCAAATCATATTTCTGGATTTTACATAATTTAATCACCAATATAGATAACCATTGCTCGTTAGCATCAGCATTTGGAATATTGTGAAAGTAAACTTTGATAACACATTTTCATAGACAATTCATTTAATTTTAGTTCAAACTATAAGAGTAAAAAAGGAAATTAATCATCACAGGTGAAATGCATACTATAAATACGAACACTTTCATTTAATATGAGCAAGATGTTCACTACGGGACTCCCATTTTTTTTATACTTTATGCTTTCATAAACTGAAGTTTTTATTCAAGCAGAAAAGGAAAGTAGCAGCAAGCAGAACAAAATCGATTAGTCCCTCTCAACTATTTATGCACAAATACTAATACCAGTTATTTACAACTTTTGAAAAGTGGATGCTGTGTTGCTCTAAACATGACGTTCCTCCAAACGCTTCAACGAGATCCAAAATCAACAGAGTACTAAAATAAACCCGTGAAAGGAAATCCTCAGCTATTATTCATCAGTAACGTCAGAAGGCAACCGATATGTGCGGATGACTCGTATCTGAAGCAAAAGCAGAGTGGAAATAGGAAATAAGAAAACCAGTTAGTGTAGCAATAATAATTCTTTCACATAAACTCACTATTGCCCATATATTTCTACAGAAAAATATAAAACTCAAAAGGTGAACATTTTCTTCAATTAAAACTAAAACACAACAGAGCATCCACGGATGACAGGCATCGACTCTACAAATGGAACGGATAGTTATGCCAGATTGCCAATGCCGTCCTTTGACCCGAAAACCAGAAATAATATAATTTTTTAGCGGTAATTTTAAAAAAACGCAAATCGAAGATCACAAGTGCTCTTAAATAAAATAACCAAATAGGCACAGCATAAAGTTAATCGTGCCAAGCTTAAAATGGAAGAAGAATAGAACATATATCTTGCCTGAGCAAAAGCATAAATTGTTCGCAAGATTCTAGCATAATCTGTTCCGAGCATTTGAATGACAACATCAGCCAAAAATGTTCCCCAAAGCCTGTTCCACAAGCCAAATAAAATGTCCATAAATACTCGCTAATTGTGCCTCAGAGCGTACCAAAATCAGAAAGCAAAGAGGTAGTAGAAGATATAGCTAACAGTGTTTATTAATGACTTCATAAAAATGTTGTCTAATGACTTCATAAGAAAGGGAAACCCCTAACAGGATAACTCTTTTTCCCATGCTAATTCATTCAATAAAATTGTTTCCTGTTTTTCTATCAATTTCTTGTTTCTATTTTATTGGCTTGTAAAAATTGCTTGAGCCAGAGATTGGGGATCATAAATTGCCTAGTTTAGTGGAAGTTGTCCATTGGATTGGTTGATAGAAGAACAACAACCAAAATATAAAACAAATAGGTCATGGAAAAACCAAGCAAAATACAAACAAGATATAGATATAGAAACAGAGATGACCCAGTGGGGGAGGAACTAGAGGAAAAAGTCAAAGATGAAGATGGAGGAATGGCTTACAGTTTCCAGAACTAACATTTGGTTAAGATGACAGCGGAAGAACTGCCAAAAGAGTCAGATAAATGAAATAGAAATCACTGTTATAAAGGTAATGTCTTGGCGCCAACTTAAGGGCCAAGATGGGTAAATATATATACAATGTCAGGCAGCAGGCATCGGAGGAAGTACCCCTCCAACTCATGTCTTTATACCAACTAAAGAGACTAGATGGATGTCCAGTCAGCCTACCACTATCAGATTCGAGACACTCCATAGAATTCAATGAAACAAATAGCAACTTTGCATGCTGCGATATTTGTTGGTCTAAATTACTCCCTCCTGCGCTTTGAAACAAGACAACAGCCCTAACCAAGAGGATCATGGAACAAGGTAATAATGGAAATCCAAACATTGAGTAATGTTCTTATAAATGGATCATGCCCATCATTGTCCCAGTATTTGGGTTTACACAAGGCATTGCAAATCTGCCAACCAAGGTCATTTAAACCAATAGGCCAAGCTGAAGTCATGGACAAACAAATTGCCATTTGAAAAATTATGAAGCAGCCGATTGCTTTTGCTGTCATGTTTTTGTCACAACTCCGAGCTGAAGGCAGTGAAAAAAGCTATAAGGGAGAATGTATATTTTATACATTTTCAGAATTCAACCCTAGGAACAAGATTGAATAACATGGAAGTGATATAGTTAGAATAGAAATTAAGGACAGCGAGAACAATTAGTTAGTTAATTAGATGGGAATTGTCATATTAAGAGAAATGCTACGAAGAAAATATGTAGCACACTCTTTGATATTATGTGAAATTCATGTAGGATCCTCTAAATGACGTGGGCACCATTCTCTATCTATTGGGTCCCTCGTGAAAATCATCCAAAAATAAGTATTAAGGAGGGTACTGTTAACTTTGTTAATTAGAAGGGAAATAGGGGCAGTTCAAACAGACAGACAGTTGGTTAATTAGAGGGGAATTGTTAGATTAAGAGAAATGCTGGGAACACAATACGTAACACTCTTTACTATTATGTGAAATTTATGTAGGACCCACTAAACTATGTGGTCACCAATCCCTATTTATTGGGTCCCTCGTGAAAATCAATCTATAGTAAGTACTAAAGAGTGTATTCTTTCTTAGCATTGTTCTTTAGATAGGGGGAAAAAGGACGGACGGGTTCTTATACATAGAATTAGAAAGCTTGTATGAAAAGGAAAACCCTTTCTGGAGGCCTGAAAGGTTCATTACAATCTCATGTTTTTTATATCAATAAGCAGAGTACTTGTTTAAATATTATTTAGTATTTCATATAAACATTAAAAATAAGCAAAGAAATGTGAGCATTAAAACAAGAACAGGTGTATATGACATACACAGGTCCAAGTAATGTGAGCATGCTTCTAAAGCCCAGGTACCTTGATGCAGCACCAAGAAAACCCTGGATTAATCAAACATCAGTTGAGAAACATGCCATAAAATCAACATAAACAGAAACGATAGTTTGTTTTAGCAAGAAAAAGAAAAACAATAGACGCATGAAACAAAGAAAATAACTAATTCTGCTGATATAACTACCAAGAAATCATTATTATCTTGATATTAAACTTTTTAGGTTTAGGTTGATTCATAAATGCCTACCTAAACTGCTTGAAATACATATGAAATTTAATTTTGGTCCACGTGCAAACGCTAATACTAAGAGTGAATCAGTGTTCACTATATCAGAAAGTCAGTCAAACTGTTACAACAAAGTGATTTGGTATCTCAAATGGTACACGGCATTTCATTAACTGACAGTGCATAAGGTTATGCAGATGATGAGGAATCAAATTTAGACTCATTAATCTATCTACCAATATGGAAATAAACTTGAAAATTTATATCATTAAAATAAAAATTGCATTAAAATAGAAACATATCAAACTCTCCTGTCAGGCACCTGTTTTGCTGCAAGCAAGGCTGCTCTGGATTCTAGATTAATCATAGCTAACTGCCCACCCTGTAAATCATAAAGTGCAAAATGGATGTTGAAGTTATTGCTTGGAAATACTAACGCACCAGAAATCTCACCAGTTATACCTTCTTCACCAACTCTTTCTTAACCTGGTAGTTGGCAGCTTCTACAAGAACTTTCCCAGATAACTTCCTCGCTAACTACAAGTCAGCATCCAGTCATGACTAGGGGAAGAGGCCCAAAATGCTTTCTTTTGGAAACTCATTCAAGAGAGAATAAATAAAACACAGATGCCATCCTCTTACCAATTGATATATCTTGGCCAGTGTGAAAACACCACCCCCCTTTAAGAGAAGAGGAACAAAAATGGAAAAGACAAATCAGTCAAAGTTTAAGACGTAATTGAAAGAAGTAGCATGTGAAGTGAATCATTTAAGAAACAGGAAAACCAACCTTCAAAAGACTTGATCGAATATCTTGTGCACCAACTTTGGAGTGCAGTTTCCATGGACTGAGGCCATGCTGTAGAGTGCCCTGACCTTCAGATGCAGTGCTTTGGTCGAACAAGGCAGGGTAGGTTCCTGGCTCTTCACTACAAGACTATTAAAGCTTTAAAGGTGAAGGGAGATAAAGAAGGAAGAAAGGAGGTGAGTTGGCTTACGTAGAGTTGCAGTGCAAAAGGTGGAGGAAAATTTCTAGTTCAAGGTCGGGAGTTGGCAATCGGGTTGAGCAAGGAATATCAAATTTTGTCCTTATGTGAAGCAAAACATTTCTATAAGATGGCCTCCAACCCCTGAAAGAGGAAATAGTTAGTTAGATAGATGGTGAGAGGGTGAGAGAGTAGAAGAAGAAAAAGAACCTTAATGTAGAGCGGGCATCGGCAGCAAGGAAGAAGAAACGGGACTCGAGAGCTTCTATAAATTGGAGGCGGAGGCTGAGGTCGACTCCAATCATGGAACGCTGGAGGTGGGTTGTGTTTGAGAATGGGATGGATTTGAGCAAAGGACTGAAGTAGCTGTGAGATTCGAAAGGGAGAGTGAGAGAGCTTCAAAGATGAATTGAATTGAATTGAATTGAATTGAATTGAAGTGCATGAAAGTAGTGAGTTGTGACCTTGCGCCGAAAAGGATATCTTCAATCTCTAACAACTCGGAATCGGTGGCAAGCTCAAGCACCGATCGCAGCTCTGGATCGAAGTGATGGGCATGGGGATAGGGGGAATTTGCATATGCATCTGCATTCGAATTCGCATTCGCATTCGCATTTGCATTTGCAGCTTGAAGAACGGAAAAGGTTGTGCGAGAAGAAGGGAAGGGATTGAGAATGGGCGCAGAAGAAAGTAGTGGGAATGGGTAATTGTTGAAGGCAGAGACTTTTCCCACTCCCATTCCCATGGACACCGTTGCCGTCATTTCCTTCTATTCGATTCAACCATTCAATTCCTTACCCATTCACACACTACAACTAGGGTTCAATTCAACTTCAGTTTATTATAACCATTCATCTCATATAAAAACACACATGAATATTTCATCACATAGGTTTCTAACCAAAGTCCATTTGCAATCTTCAAGACATCTCTTCAGATCGAGGAGATCAATTCATGCATAAAAAAATATATCTTTTAAATGTTTTGATAACGATCTAATAGGGTGATTACTATATTTTCAACAAAAATTTTGTTATAATAAATTTAAATAATTTGATATTGTGTTAAAAAGTAAATTTTAAATTTAATTCAATCTCATAAAATTAATTTATAAAATGAAATTTACATTTACTTATATATTATGAAATGTTATAATCTCTAGGTAATATCGATGTCACATCCCCAATACTTCTTATTATAACTAGATAATTAGCATATGTAGTAGTAGTAAGATAGCCTACATTATATTGAAATCTCCAAATAAAATTTATAAAATTTTCTTATATAGTGTGTTATATAAAATATTCTTATATCACATGTTATGAAGGACTATCAAGAAGATTAAAAGACTTCTGGTAAGATTAACAAATCACATGAAGTTCTATACTTTACTACTTATGAATATAAGGAAAAATAAGATAGAAATAAAAAAAATACAAATAATATGTTTTTTGAGCTTTATATAAGATGGTAGATATGACTCTATTTATGAAATTAATATTTATTTTGTAGAAAACTCATTATATTCTAGCTAAGATATAATTTGTTACATTTATCTTACTAAGAATAATTTTGATTTCAAATTCTAGTTAAAATAGGAAAAATATGCGATAATAATGTATCTTCCACTTACTCATGTTAATGAACATATTAATTTGAGTGAGAGTCTTTATTATTAGGCACACCAACACAATTATTGGGAAGGTGTTCTATTAATAGTCCATCCTATAGGTCATGCAAGAAATAAGAAGTTTTTTTTTCCCACTTCATCAATGTCATAAAATTGTTCCTAGACCTTTTTTTTTTATAAAAACTAGAGAAACTATTTTTAAAAAATTATTACTTCTCTTAAAAATAACAATAAACATATAATTAGATAGAGTAAAATACTCATTACTACATACAACCAGGTTAATCCTCTCAAACGTGCATAATATTTTAAAATGAATTTCAACGCCAATAATGAGATATAAACAAGCTAAATTTCCAACACATAATCTGTTGCTAATTTATTTTATAAATTAATTTCTGTGGATAAGCTTATTTCAAATAGAGATTTTCTTAACTCAACTTACCTTCTCCCTATGGTGGTGTAATTAGAGACGGGATAGAGAAGATAGAGTAAAATGAGAGTACTGAGGAGAAGGTTTTATTTTATCTCACAAAAAATAATGATGCAATTAATATCAGAACTGCAAAATAAACAAATTAAATTTGGAGTTTTATCACTGAATTCCTGTTACTTAAAAATTAACTGCGAACACACATGAATGGTCACCATATGTTTCAGAGATAAAAAGAAGTCAACTTACCTATATTCACTTTTATTAATCTGAATACTTATATTAGAGGTGTTTTAAGAACGTTAAAGTATATTTCTTAACATTTTTTTAAGTACACAAAATCTCAAATGTTGTTTACAATTATTTATAATAAAAAAAATTATATAATAATATTATAGTTTAATAAAATATAAATATAAAATAATAGTATTTGTTATATTTAGATATATTATGGATTAATTTGTTTTAATATATTAAAATTTATTGTGTTTCTATTTTGTATGATTTTTACAATTTTTTTTATTTAAAAAGAAAAATTAACTGAAATCTATACAAAATTATATTTTATTTTATTTTTTAATTAGTAAGATAAGGATAAATTTGTAAATTTATATTTTTAACATTTTAAAAAAATTAAAAAATCTCTCAAATCTATCATATCACTCACAAACTCCAATAAACTGTTCCCACAAATCCATCTTATATACCTTAATTCAAAGAACCTTACTTTCTTCACACTTTCCTCTTAAATCACTTCAAATTTACTCCCTCAAATCCTCACTCAAATCCAAACAAAGTCATAGTGTCATGGGTCGAGTTTGACAATAAGATGAAAGCAAACCTGATGCCGATCCCTGAAAATGATGAAAAATATCTTAGTTACTCTTCATAAAGAGGGGAATGTGTTAATTAAGGTGATTGACTGAATATGTGGGATTGTAATTAATTTGATAATATAACTTAAAACAGTACGAGATACCGGAGAAAGAGAAAAAACACTACCCTATATAAAGATAACAACTCACAAAACACACAACACAGAGAAAATACTTTCAACCGAAATTTTACAGTATATTTTAACTATATTTTATGTTCTTATTGATTTGAATGTCAGAGTACTTCCTGCAGGTGGACCATCTCAGAGTTTAACCAACATCAACTGAATGCTCTAGTTGAAAGACATCCCTCTTGTCTAGAACACACTTCTCAACAATAATTCATTATATTATTATTATTATTATTATTATTATTTTATTTATAACAAAAAATTATGTTAGACATCACCATGTTACTTGACATCTCAAATAGGATGACACCTCAAGTAACAACAATCATTATATTATCTTTATTAAGAATGAAAATGTATTATGAGGTGATCATATCTTATTCTCGACGTGTTGATAACACTTTCAACGAGTGTAGAAAAACTAAAATTATACTTTAATTACCTAATTAACGATATCACAAAATAAACAATTAATAAACTATGATTAAGAAGATATTACGAGTTACTCATATTTATTATATTATTTGTAAATGTAAAAATTTAACTTAATTGGTATAAATAAGTAAACATTATAAGATAATGTATTTTGAAGTATTATTATATAATTTATTTATATTAATTGAGAGCTGACTTGAGTTTAGAAATCCTATCAAAATCGATAAGAAATTATCCAGTTTTATAGGAGCAGAAAGAATTAAACATTATACACAAATTGCTGGAATAAAAAGAATGGAGATTTAAGTATGCAGGAATGTTAACTCTTCATTGTTCTTCATGTTGGTGTCTATTATATCACTAACAAAAGAAAAGTACCAAACAAGAAGACACGTACCAAGCAAGAAGGTTCATAAAATTAATATATCACTAAGTTGATTGCAACGTACTTCTGTCTAAAATAAACTTACTTCGGATGTTTTATTTCTCTTAAAAACTTAATCATTAAGAATATGATAAAGACAAACTTTTCTACCACTATTTTTTAAACAAAGAAATAAAATAAAATATTTTTTTTATGAATTCAAATTAATTTTCAAAAGTTATTAAACGGATCTTTTATAAATTAATTCTAACATAAACAAGTTAATTTTAACTTTTTCAACTAAAAATATTTATCAAGTACAAACAGAGTATTTTTAGATTTTTTTTTATTGCAATAGCCATATACAGTCTACTTAAAAAACTGTATATAAGATTAGTTCTTAATGGGTAAACATTATTTATCATAGGTTGTTTTTCATGAAAGCTCGAGTGTTTAAGGGTTTTGGATTTAATGTTTATTGAGAGTGTTTTTGAATGGTGGAAATATGATGTAAAGTTAATTAAAGTATATTTTAAAAATAATTTAAATAACTAATAATCTTTAATTAGGTAAAAAGAACAGAATTTACACACAGGATTTTTTTATAAAGCTTAAATTATTATGTAACTTTAACATGTATCATCATAAAAAAAATATTATTAAAAATAAAAAAAATAAAAAAATAATAAAAATAGATAAATTATAGCTCATTATATTTAAAAAAAAAAATCTATTATATAAATGAAATGATTTTTTAATAAATAAATCATAAATTAAGTAGTAAAATATCGTTATATATTTTTTTTACGAAAAATATAAATAAACCTTTATTCAAATATTATGTAGAAGAGGAAAAGTGTAAGGGAAGAGAAGCCAACACTAAACTACCTACTGAACCCTTTCTAGCTCCCTCTCTTCTTATTGGTATTCACTTTAACACCAGCTTCTGTTGTTTCTTCTTCTTCTCCTTCTTCTCTTTTATTCTATTATTACTGTTCTAACTTCTTGCTTCCAAATCCTGAAGAAAGGTAAAACCCTTCCTTCAGAATCAGATCCTGATTCATTGGCTTTCTCTCCGGCATTCCAATTTTATCCACATTCACTGCCCTCATACTGCTCTGCTTCCACTCCCGTCGATCGCGATTGGATTTTCGAACCCAGCTTCGGTTAGGTTTTCCAACCATTGATTTCTCCTGCTACCTAGTGCTTTGCTTCCATCATTACCACTGCCAATGGCGCCACTTCCTTCTGCCTGATACCGGGTAAGCTGCCCCCTCCACCTTCAATATCATCTCTTTTATACAAACACCTGTGCTGTGCTCTTTTATCCGCAATGCCGCCTCTTCTTTTTGCCCTTTCCCTGCTCAACTCTGTTATTGTTTCTTTCGTTGAGTCTTGGCTCCTGCTCTTAGGGACTTGACTTCGCTATGGCGGACTTCAACACAAGCTCAGTTGATGTCATTTTAGAGTTTCTTCGGAGGAACCGATTCACTAAAGCCGAAGCAGCTTTGCGCAGTGAGATAATTAATCGTCCTGACTTGAATGGCTTCCTTCAGAAGCTCACATTGGAAGAAAATGCCTCGTTTGTTGTGCCTCAAAGTAATAAGGGGAAGCCTGTGCTTGAGATTCAAGGGGTGGACACTCTTGAGTTTTCTAATGAACTGATCATCACGGAAATCGAGTGTGAGAATGGTCGAAATGCCACCGAAAGCAAATGGGAAACTGCTGCTCCCACTTTGGTTGAACGGAGTAAATCGGATGAAGAGGTTTGGACTAGTGATAAGAACTTCATTTTCTCCAAGACTTCAGAGGATAGCATGCTTGATTTATACTCATGGAAGTTCAACCCTGGCAAAACTCCTGTGGAGCCTTACCAAAACGATGCTGGCAGTAGGGCTAATAATATTTTGAGTTTGAAGGCCACCGTATCCCAACAATCAAAACGTCAAACTAATGAAACTGTGGATCTAAGTGTTGCCAATACCAGTTCAAAGTCTGGGGAGGAAAATGCTGCCCTTGCAGACAAAAAATCTCTTTGGCCTGGAAGTAGTAGTAAAGCCTCGGTGGATCTTAAGTACGACCTTGTGCAAAGTAAAGAACCTATGGAACTTGATCGGCAGCTTAAATTCAATAGTTCATCTCTTAAAGTGAACTTTACAGATAAACCCTGGTCAAGAGTGGATGAGAATGTGAATTCTTCTTCAGATTCCTGCAAAAATTGTGTCAAGACTGTCTTCCCCTTCTCGAAAGGGGATGTATCTACAAGCTTCGATGATGCCACTTATTCTGACAAAAAGGAGGAGAAAAAGAGAGTAGAAATTAGTGATACCAGAACATCCATAAAAGAGGTGGATGAATCAGGGAGGTCTATTTACTTGGTCAAGACACCAGTCAGTTCTGAACAGAAGTTGATTGGCAGCTTAAGATTTCCTATTCCACCTGAAAATGAGAAGGAAGAGTTTCCAAGGCTTCCTCCTGTTAAACTCAAGTCAGATGATAAGCCCCTGGTTGTTAACTGGGAAGAGAAGTTTGAGCGAGATGGGCCAACTTCAAAACCCCCTCGTACTGACAGCACTTTTCTTATTGGTTCATATCTGGATGTACCTATTGGACAAGAAATTAATCCTTCAGGTTAGCTTATATTTACAAGGAATAAATTTCATTTGTTCGCAAATGTTTTCTGCCTTTTGATTGATGATTTCCCTTTTGAGCTTATTAGCAGCTACATTTGTTGGTTGGTCATGATAATAGCTTATTTTGTAAATGGGAAACCTTTCCTCAATTTTATTTGTAAAATGTCAGTTCAAAGTTTCAGTAGTTGAATCTTAAATCCATGTTGTTTAAGGGAAACATATATTTTAGGCTTTTGGCTAGTAGAGAATCAACTGTTCTATAAGATTGACTCTGATACCATATTAGAAAGTAAATTTTTTAAGCCTAATTCTACTTCACAAAACTGGTTTATGAGGTGACGTTTGCGCCCACTTATATATTATAATTTGATCATAATTCTAGTTAATTTGGTTTCTCCAACACATCCCTCTGTGCCAAGGATTAGACATCTCAAACGTAGAATCATATATTTATGGGTGATTCCATAGTGGGTGGCACAATAAACCCAACAAACCTCTTTAGGATAGGATCTGATACCAACTTGCACTATATAAGAAAATAAAAAATTATTTTATTGATAACAACCACACCAATTACTTCTCATCATCTCTATTTGTGATAATGAAAGCCTTTAAGATAAGGAAATAAAAATATGCCATAATGAATAAGAAGGTTCTAAAGATATTTTTTTCCTAATTACTATGGAGATATTGAAAATATTTTTATCTTAATAATCTACTATTGAGAACATCATATGTGATTTATGACCTGATATGAATCATTGAGTGGCCAAATTTTATCAAATTATGGTTTGGATTTTGAATGGTCAAATTCTAATAACTACGAGGTCTTGTAATCAGTATGCTTGGAGTACTCGTTAAGGAAAGTATAGCATCTATTAATTTTTTAAAGTTACTTGAAAAGAAAGTAAGAAATAAATTTTAGTTGTAATGAATTAAATTTTTTTATCTTCCATTTAATACGTTTTGCCTTTTCTTAATCAAACAAATGCCCTAGTGGCATTTCTTTTCTTAATTAAATTTTGGAGATTTAGTTTTAGTTGCTTTTCTGTTCCATACCACCACGATGAATTTTCATGTATTTTGCTTATCTTTTTTCTAGGTTGTATGTTTCTAGTTTTGACAATTTGACATATTAGTTCGTTCTAAATTGTCCCTTGAGCCACTGCAGAGGACTGCTCTGTGCATAGCTGATAGGTTATAGGAGTTTAGTTTGTAATTTTCTGCTTGGAACTTGGGAGAATGTCTAATCTTTGTCGTGGCTGTACTTTCCCCTTTTTGCGTTGAATAAAAACATCCTCAGGAGATTGAAGTTATTTCGTAAATTTCCTATAAGAAGGTTTACAAAAATTTTTACAAATGTTTGAATATTTACAGTGTGGTAATTGGAGGAAAATAAGGTATTAATTGAAATAAGAAGCAAATCTTTCTGCTGTACTTGATGCATAATTTCACTTTCTTTTTTGTTTCTATAGACGTCTATTTATTTTCTCATATCTTTCCAATAGGAATGCATAAAATAAGTGAAGTTATTAGCACTTTGTTCTTTTCCTCTTTTGATTTTCAGTGAAGGGAATAAAGACTATACAAGACGAATTGAGCTTAATTTGAAAAAAATGTTGATACATCTGCCATGAAAGGAAATGAATAAGGAAATGGTGCCATAATCATTGTACTATGGATTGAATACTCTATCTAGAATCTAGAATTGATCCTAAATCTTCTCAATTTTCTGGGTACACCTAGCTACCACTTGTTTATATCTGATTGCATGTACTTATTGTTTGTTTGATATACTTGTTCAAATGCGCTGAAGGGTGTTTTTGACTTTTTGATATATGCTTCAGGTATGAGGAGGGCTACAGGGGGCAGTTGGTTATCTGTAAGTCAAGGGATAGCGGAGGATACATCCGATCTTGTATCAGGATTTGCTACAGTTGGTGATGGGTTGAGTGAATCTATTGACTATCCGAATGAATATTGGGACTCTGATGAATACGATGATGATGAGGATGTTGGGTACATGAGGCAACCTATTGACGATGAGACCTGGTTTTTGGCGCATGAAATTGATTACCCTAGTGACAATGAAAAAGGGAGTGGGCATGAAAGTGTTCCAGATCCTCAGGAAAGAGGTCTGGCCAAAACAGAGGATGATGATCAATCTTTTGCTGAGGAGGATTCTTACTTTTCCGGGGAGCCATATCTTCAGGCAAATAATGTTGAACCAGTCACAGCTACTGATGATTCTATTGGTCTACCCGTTACTGAGTATGGAAGGACCAATGATAATGATTTAATGGCTCAATATGATGGGCAATTGATGGATGAAGAAGAATTGAACCTTATGTGTGCAGAACCGGTCTGGCGGGGCTTTGTCCCTCAAACTAATGAACTGATGATGCTAGGAGATGGAAGGGTATTGAATGATAATGTAAGATCACGGCTAGAGGACATCAATATGGATGATGATCAACATGGTTCTGTTAGGTCAATTGGGGTAGGGATCAATAGTGATGTTGCAGATATTGGTAGTGAAGTGCGGGAAAGTTTGGTTGGTGGTAGTAGTGAAGGAGATCTAGAATATTTCCATGATCATGACAGGCTTGGTGGTTTCAGGCACTCCCATCGTGATTTGGATAAGAAATCTACTAACAAATCTAACAAAAATAAGAACAATGACAAGAGTGAGTCAAATAAATATGTCATAGGATGTGACAGAGATGCACAGTTCCAGATAAAAACTCATGGTGATGGGAACTTCTCTTTTCCCCTATCTTTGAAGGATGGTGAGATGATTCAGACTTCCACTGATAAGTCCCTGTGGTCAAATAACGGCAATGCAGATGAAATTGATGACTGTCTTAGTGCATTTGTGGAAACTGAGGACATGCTTGCTTCGTGGAGGCAAAAGAGTAGTGATTCATCACCTGCTAGAAGTTCTAGGGATGATTATAATGCTAACAATGTAAGATCCAGAAACTCGTCTCCAACAACAATTTCAAATTATGGATATTCTGAAAGAGAGCATGTGAAGGTGGAAGAGGATGAAAAGACTGGAATTGCAAGGGAAGATGATCTAGGAGCAGAGGATGAAGAGGTAGCAGCTGTACAAGAGCAAGTAAGGCAGATAAAGGCACAGGAGGAGGAACTTGAAATCTTCAATCTAAAGATTGTGCACAGGAAAAACAGGCATGTTTTCAATAAGTGGTGTTTGTTTGTGTTCATGTGCTGATCTGAGCTATAATCACTAATCATGGTGTTTACCGGTCCAATAAACATGCTTACTATTGCCTCAATTAACAAATCATTTGTGATATAAAACCAATACACTGATTTATTATTATGAAAAGGGTAAAAGATACGAGATGAATTTGAGACTCTGATAACGTATGATATGACTATATAAAGCCCAGTTACAAGTTAGTTGTAAAGTCTAACAGAAAACAACTGTCTTAAGGGAAACAAGAACACTAACAGATCCAATACATGTCAAACAGAGTATAACCCTCAGTTATGCTGAGTTTGTCCCTAAGAAAGGAAAATCTAGTAGGAGAGAAAGGCTTGGTAAGAAGATCTGCCCATTTATCCTGATCAGGAGTGTGTTGAACAACATGCTGCTTGTTATTAACCTTTTGCAGACAAAGAACACATCAAGCTCCGTGTGCTAAGGTTCTTGCATGAAGAACAGGATTATGAGCCAAATTAACAGCACTGAGATTGTCACACAGAACAAGTAGAATGAGGAACTGAAAGTTCCATGAGGAGTATACATAATATGTCAGCTGTAGCAGCAGCTAAACTCCTATATTCAGCTTTTATGCTAGATCTTGAAACCCCAATTTGTTTTCTTGACCACCATGGAACAAAATTAGGTCCCAAGTAAATGGCAGCCCCAGAAGTAGATCTTCTGTCATCATGATGTGTTACCCAATCTGCATCATAGAAAGCTCTAATAGCTAGAGTTTAATGAGGAATGGCAGTATGAACAATGAGACCACAATGTTAGGCCCCTTTAAGATATCTCAATACTCTTTTAACAACACCCTAATGAGACTTAAGTAGAAGCCATAGACTAGCATACCAAGTTGACAGAAAAACTCAATTCAGGATGTGTTATAGTCACATACTGAAGTGCACCAACAATAGACTTATACAAAGAAGGCTCTTGTGACATGAAACAGTCTGTATCCATAATACGTCAGTTGTAGCAATAGCTAAACTCCTATATTCAATTTTTGTGCTAGATCTTGAAACCATAATTTGTTTCCTTGACCACCAAGAAACTAATTTAGGTCCAAAGTCAATGGCAGCCTCAGTGGATTTACTGTCATCAAGATCTGTTTGGTACATACTATTTATATGAACCATCTTGAGGGGGGTATTAAATGTAACGGGCTTTGACCCATCTCTTTGTATTTTTATATTTATAAATGCATAACCCTATGCCCTCAATACACAATAGAGATTCATCCTATGCCTCTCTCTTATTTTAACAAGAAGTAAGGGTGTTGCTGTGGTTGAAAAGAAAGATGAAGATAAGGAAATCTATGCTTATTAAAGATGACATCTTTAGAAATAAAAACTCTGCCAGTTGGAGATAAACATATATATCCCGTATGACTGGTGGAATACCGCAAAAAGATACACTTAGTTGATCTAAACTCAAGCTTCAGAGCATTATAACGTGTAAGAAAAGGAAAGTGAGCACAAAGACCTTGAGAAAATTGTAATTTGGGGAGGTTTGAAATAATGTAGTATAGGGAGTGGCAAATTGAGAAGAGTGTAGGGTGAATTCTTGGTTGCATAATCCCATTTTAGGTCTTGTGAGGGGGAGTGTTGGCAGGTCTAAGGTTAGAGCTATAGGGGTTATTTTGACTAGAGGACTCTGCTTAAGGTTCAATACTGTATAAAAGCTTCTGAATTTGGGACGAAAGACTCACCTAAAGAAGAGGAAGTGGACTGACCTGTGGAATCTAATTGAATGACTTGTGGAGCTGCAGGTATAGTGGAATTAGGATGATATATTTCAGGAATATAGGCAGAAACAAAAGGTGAAATAGAAGTAAGGGTGTTGAGGTGGTTGGAAAAAAAGATGAAGATAAATAAATCTATGCTTATTGAAGATGACATCTTTAGAAATAAACACTCTGCCAGTTGGAGATAGACATATATATATATATATCTTGTATGAACTGGTGGAATACCCCATAAAGATACACTTAGTGATCTAAACTCAAGCTTTAGAGCATTATAAAGTCTAAAAAAGGAAAGTGAGCATACCCAAAGACCTTGAGAAAGTTGTAATTTGGGTAGGTTTGAAATAAAGGAGTTTAGGTTGTGGCAAATTGAAGAGGAACACAGGGTAACCTAATTATGATGCAACCATAGTGAAGGCATGCTGATATCGTTAAGGGAATAGAAGCTTGACTGAGAAGAGAAAGACCCATTTCAACTATATGCCTCTGGTTTCTCTCAACAACGCCATTTTGGTGAAGAGTGCCAGGACACAACAAACGATGAGTAATGCTTATGTCTTTAAGGTAGTTAGTAGAGGCACACAATTCACCTCTGGAATCAGATTGTAAAGGTTTGATGTGCCTAATAAATTGCAGCTCAACCTTAGTTTTAATTTTTAAAAATAATTAAGGCATCATATTTATTTGTAAGATATATCCATGTGAACCGTCAGTTAGCATCAACAAAAGATATGTAATAATGGAAATTACCCTTAGATTTAATGGGTGTAGGTCTCCACAGTTCACTGTATATCTATTCGAAAGGAAATTCATATTTAGTTTGAGATAATTGAGAGGGTAAACAATGAGCTTTTCCCACACAACATTCGGAACAAAAGGAAAACTCTACTTTATTAGGAAATTTGATATTATATTGTTGAAAGACAAGATGGAGAACATTTAAACCAGGTGTCCTAATATGAGATGCCAAGTATATGCACTACTTGGCACAACATAATTACTACAATTAGAAACAGTTGTTATACAAGGAAATTGCTGAGAATTGGACAAATGTGTAGCTGAGGAGAGAGGCAGACCGGAAAACGGATAGGGTTAATCAGGACCAACATGACCTTGAAGGAGAATTTCATTGTAATCTTGAGATTTAACAAAACAATTACTAGAATGAAACTCAAAATATATCAGATTGTCGTAAGCAAATTTGCTTCCACTGACAAGATTTCTGGTTATATGAGGGACGTGTAAAATATTATGAAGTGCTAATTGGACACGAGAGTTACATGGTGATAAAATTTTTGAGGAACCAAAAGAGAGGATTTTCAAACCTTGACCATTACCAACAAATATTTGATCAGACCTTCAAAGGGAGAATTCTGCTGTATGTTTTGAGCATTATTTATCAAATGGTAGGAAGCCTCTGAATCAGGAAACCAAGTTGAGTTTGATGCATGATCAAAATTTACAACCATAGCCTGAGGTTGTTTTCCTTGATTATACTGTTTCTGCTGTTGTGATTGCAACTGAGAGGAACCATATAGATTCCACTGATAATTATCATACTTCTATGAATGAGAAGTCTACTAAGATGAATTAGATTGATTCCATTGTTGAGACCAGTCGGAACCTCCACTGTTTGACTACTGATACTGCAGATTGAACCTGTTGTAGCATGTTAATGCAGTATGGCCATACTTGGAGCAAACCTGAATTGAATAGTGCGTCTACCATAAGTATGTCCTTGACCACAACCAAAAATGACCCCCACGATTTCCCTTTCAAAATGTACTTTCCAAAGGCTGGATTCAGAACTGAGTAGTATTGACCATACTTAGTGAAAAAATGCATTATTTATCACAGTAATGTTGTTGACATATTTAGTTGCAATGTAAATTAGCAATGTCAGTACGTTTATGTCTACAGCATTCCTGATATAGTCTTTTTTAAAGTTTAACTGAAGGATACTGTGCTCAGTTGTGACTCATAGTAATACTGTGCTGTAGATTAGTTGGTGATCGTCATGAATTCTTAAAGCTGCTTTAATCCTTTATTTTTATTCTTATATTTCAAGAGAAAGGTCTTGGGAAAATATATAATGAAACCTCTTTCAGAGATATTGTTGAAACAGTGGTTTCTTTTTCCTTAATGGTAAATATATGTGAGCTGATGATAGTGGAACTTTTAAGCATTTCATTTTTGCCTTATGTAAAAGGATCTCAATGAGCTTGATAGCTTGTGATTTTTTGTTATGCATTATGATTTCTTGATTGTTTTTTGTTATCCCTTTTATCCTTGAGAGTCTTTCTTAAACATGATCCCTTTTGTCCTCATCAGTCTTTCTTAAACTAAGTTTTGTTGCTCAGAACTGGTTTTGAGGAGGACAAGAATTTCCATGTTGTTTTAAATTCTGTAATAGCTGGAAGGTATCATGTTACGGAGTATCTGGGATCTGCTGCTTTTAGCAAAGCTATACAAGCTCATGACTTACAGACAGGCATGGATGTTTGTGTTAAAATTATAAAGAACAACAAGGACTTTTTTGACCAAAGTCTTGATGAGATCAAGCTTCTCAAGTATGTCAATAAGCATGATCCTGGAGACAAGTATCACATTCTTCGATTATATGATTATTTTTATTATCGAGTAAGTGGATTTGCTGTTGATCTTGATATTACTATTTGCTTTTCAATACAATCAATTGTCATTTTAGTCACATACATTTTTCCTATATCTTACATTATTTTTCCTGCCATTTTTATAATTTCCAAATCATCCATTATTTGGACTTTTATTTATACCGCTGTGAACTATTATATTTTGGTGATGCTGAAGACTGCTGCTATTTGTTATTATTTTTTATCTATCTTCTAAAATATCATTCAGTTCTGTTAATTTCAACTATAAGTGCTGTGTAGAGTTAGTGTTTCTGATTTCTGAAATTTGCAATTTATTCCTGGATATGGTATTAACCTTTAAGACTGATACCAAGTTTTGTTAAATATTTTATGTCCTTAATTATTAAATATTCCTACAATGGGAGCTTTGCCACCAAAAAGAAAAGTGATTTGAATTTATTTGTTAATTTATGACAGAATTATTGATTGATTGTTGTATTGTATGCCATGTTTTTCAAATGACTTTACTGGTCTTCATTCTTTTTCTATTGTATGACAGGAACATTTGTTAATAGTATGTGAACTACTTAAAGCAAACTTGTACGAGTTTCATAAATTTAATAGAGAATCAGGTGGTGAAGTGTACTTTACAATGCCAAGATTGCAGGTTTGTGGTGTGGCATTTACTTCTTGATGTTTAATTTTCATTTTATCTATTCTCAGTGATAACTCTTCTGAATTTATATATGCAGTCAATTACCATTCAGTGTTTGGAAGCACTTCACTTTTTGCATAGCCTTGGACTAATACACTGCGACTTGAAACCAGAGAATATTTTGGTTAAAAGCTATAGTAGATGTGAGGTGAAGGTCATTGATCTTGGAAGTAGTTGTTTTGAGACAGATCACCTTTGCTCTTATGTTCAGTCAAGGTCCTATCGTGCTCCTGAGGTTATTTTGGGACTTCCTTATGATAAGAAGATTGACATCTGGTCTCTTGGCTGCATCTTGGCAGAACTTTGTACTGGCAATGTAAGGACCAAAGATGATTAATGCAGTTCAAAATGTCACAAAGTTTGATAAACAGTTGAGGTTTTAGTACGAAAATATTTTCTCTAGAGCCATAAAAATTCTCACATGCAAAAGGTGTAAAAATGTTTCTACTACCTCAGGTCAAAAAGTAGTTAACTTCAGCACTTAAATTCATTAAGTTTTTTCTTGATGATGGTATCTTTCTAGATACTGACGTTTCATCATTAAATAGACTCCTATTATCCTCGTAATGAAGAGATGCTAAATTCCTTCCATGCTTGAAGGCAGCATTGCTTTGTGTTATTTTTGTTTTGTTTGAGCAATCTTATGTTATTAAAGTTAGTTGTTCTGCTTTGGTTTTCAGATTGTTTACGTTAAAAAGCGTTTTTTTTGTTTCTGCACCATTCCTGGACCCGATGGTAGTTATTAGAATATAATATCAAATACACTTGCTTATTTTGCGATTGTTGAATTTTTATTAGTTTTTGGTTGAAAGCAGTTGTAGAATTTCTCTGCGTTATGGGCAGTGCTTTCTTTCCTTTGTTACATGATTAATTTTCTATTCTTCTTCAGTGGCACTAATCTAAGCTTCTTGTAGGTCCTCTTCCAAAATGATTCGCCTTCAACATTACTTGCTCGGGTGATTGGAATCATTGGTCCAATCGATCAAGGTATGCTTGCAAAAGGACGGGACACCTACAAGTACTTCACCAAAAATCATATGCTTTATGAAAGGAATCAGGTAATAATCTTATTTCTATCAATACCAAATGTAATAGCCATCAATCTGGAATATTGGTGTTGATTAGCCAGTCCCTAGGAGCCAGGGCTATTATGTAACAAGTTAAACTAGATGTTTAGTGTCTGGCCTTGACTGGAAGTTTTATTTTATTATTAGAACCTGCTCGAAACCACAAGGCAATGCAGTAAAATTTTCATTTATCTACAGCTTTGGAAGAGACTAACAGAAGTGGCTTATTAGTTTTTTCTCATAGATGTTAGCTTCTTGACATTTTAGTTCCCGTGTTATATTAAAATTGCAGTTGCCTCTGTATTTTTTAGTTGAATGCTTGTCAGTAAATTATTGTTTATCAATCTACAGGAAACCAACAGATTAGAATACTTGATTCCGAAAAAGACATCCTTGAGGCATAGATTGCCAATGGGAGACCAAGGCTTCATTGACTTTGTGGCTCACTTGCTTGACGTCAACCCTAAGAAGCGGCCCTCTGCATCTGAAGCCCTGAAACATCCATGGTTATCATACCCTTATGAACCCATATCATCTTGAAATATTTGGAGGGTTCTTTATGGTGCTAATCTGACATACCCAAAGTTGGGTTAGGTTCATCGTTTCAGAGTGGAGGACCCACTGATACATCCTTACTGCTTTTCATTTAAAGAGGAAATGGAAAGAGTCGTGCCCTTCCACATTTGGAAGGTGTTTTTGCTGTGTGGAAATGTCTGTCTCTTCTTCCCCTAACCAAGCTGTATTCCAGTGACAAACCATGCGATCAAACGATGTAATTTTGTTAGTTAGGTTTATACTTTCTTTGTTCTACTGGACAGGGAAATCTTAGAATCTTCTTGTACATGGTGTGATAATTCTTTTAGGCTATTTAGTTATATTTTTGTGATATATTATATAGATACACAATCCAATTTTGTATGGCGTGTGACACCACACTTGGGAGGGAAGAAAAGCTGCTGTCAATGTGAATCATTTAAGACCACGTGCTTGCGTTGTGTGGAACCTCAAACTCAATTTGGGAGCAATCAATTTGTATCTTGATACTGTTAAGTAACATTTTGTTCGGTTTTACTAACAGTATCGGGGATTTGCCATAATTATCGTTTTTTTGCTCAAAATTTTTGTTAAGGCATTTGGGTCGAGAATATATTTTCTTTCATTTTCATCTTTAATCATAAAAATGTTTTTTTAAAGGTTCTTGAAGAAAACAACGGTTTTATTTTTATTTTTATACAAATATTCAGAATTAAATGCCATAAAGATAAATAACAGTTGTAAACAGTTATATAAAACAAGTAAAAATATTAAATTCTAAATAACTCATCCATTGCCATATCTCACCTCCTTGTGCCCCCGCAGTTATGCCAGCAAAGTCTAGGATTATATGCAATCAATTACTCTACACATCAAATTAGTTTTCATCGTAGAAAACTTTATACATTTAATTCATGTATGGAAAAAATTCCAATTATTTTGTACTGGCAAATTGAGAACATATATTTCTTATTACGTTCTAATGTAAAACAGGCATTAATAATAACAAACTTGATTTGTTGTCACTTGTGTTCACAGAAGTTTAGTATCATATGGTAAATTCAGGCAGGATCAAGAAGTGTGTGCATGACTATTAAAAATAAGTATACAACTTATTAGGGCAAAGACACAAAATATATATGCTGGCAATGGCAGGGTTTTTGGCTTTGCTTTTCTAGAACATCTTTCCAATGCCATCCTGCCTAGGAACAGATTCATTAACATCCATTCGCTGCCAATTCCCAACAACAGAAGCCAACTCATCAACCTTGTCATACAATCCTAGGAGGCCACCCGTATGTATGAAGAGGACCTTTCTCCCTTCCCACTTCTTTGGATTTTCCACCATATCTTTCAGCATTGCATAAGCAGCCTTACCGCTAACCGAATATGAAGTTAACTAAACTTAGCAATATTCAACTAATAACATCAAACTATTAAATTTTCATAACAAGATTTTTTTCCCTATCAAGTTTGGAATATGCAGAGGAATTCCCTTGAGGTACATGTATAGGAATTAAGAATGAGTACTAAACGAATGGAAAATAATTTGATACCCTAAAAAATGCAAAAGAACATTCAATACTTTCTCATATACATGATACAAGGATTAATGAATGGTGCACCACGTTTGATGACAAGCAAGGCCCGTGAGTTTTAGTATTACCGATTCAAGTTTTTATAAATTCAAAAACTAGTCTATATAGGACTTATTTTGTCTCTTGAATATTAACGATTAGCCATTACCTGAAGATGAATGTGAACTACATGACTCCTATGATGCCAATCAAATAATAGTACCACTCTTAGTATTAACTTTTTGGTTTAAATACATATTTGGTTAGTCTGCAATTTTGATCCTCTATTTTAAAATAAAAACATTTGATATTCCTATTTTAGAAAATCTGTAATTTTGGTTCATTTCTATTATTTTGGTTCATTAAACACTGGACCTAACATATTCTTTGAGGTATCATCAAAAAAAGATTTAGTTAATTAAACTATGAGAGATAAAATAAATCAATAATGTAGACTCAATTGAGGATTAATCCAAAATTACAGATATTTTAAATAAGGAGACAAAATATTTTTTTTCAAATTAGAGGACAAAAAATGTGAACATGAGTAAATGTACAACGGAAGTAATTTCGTTAGAGTCTCTTAGGACAAAATCTTCTCACAAGGAATTTAGATAAATTTAAATTAGTTCATGCAAAAGTTAAAAAGTAAAAATTTAGAGAAGTACATGACAAACTTCTTCACAAGGACTATAAAATGAGTTTTTCCATAAATGTGAATTACTTGGCAAAAGTTAAAGAGTAAAAATTTAGAGAAGTTATATGACAACTTATACAAATTAACTTAGTTAAGCTAATTTTTAACTTAGTGAAAAAATCATTTAATTTTTTCTTTTTATTTTTCCATCCTAAAAGTTTGTACAAATAGACCCATATACAAAACAATTTGACAGTGTACAATCTGTGGAACAAATAAATACCTGTATACTGGGTCAAGAATAACACCAGTAGCCGCAGCAACATCTTTTACAAAATTAAGCTCCTCAGATGTATTCATGGCATAGCCAAGACCCTTGGCCTGTGAACAATTAAATTTTCATTATCAATTAAAAAGTATTTAAACCAAGAAAAGAAGCTAGTTTTCCAGATCATAATTGTATGTGTTTTGTTTGTACAGACAGACCGGTGTTATGACTTGTCACACACGCATGTTAGCTCTTCAGGTAGTTTATCATCCGTCAGTCTGTATTATTTTCCCCTCTAAATAAGGTGTTATCCAACTTAAATAGAACATAAAAACCAAAAACAGCAAGACCAAGAAAAGTAGCATCTTTTATTACTTTCTCTAACGAATCTTTATAAATCTTACCAACCAGAAAAAACACCAAGACACTCACGTTTAGAATGTGGACAATATCTCTCGAGTTAACACCAGCATTGAGTCCATCAAGCAAACCTTGAGCAAAGTTGTGAAAGTAATCTGGGTCATCACAAACAGAGAATGCATGTACCTGAAGGAAGCACATAAATAACATAAAAGGCTGACAAAAACATGGGTTATGCGAGTTTTCTTAATGGAAGATATACATTTGCTTTCAATGTACTCAACGATGATCCGAGCGACAGACCAGCAATTGTGCCCCCACTGAAAATTAATAAATGCACGATATTAAATAGATGAAAATATAATTAACTATGATTTAATAGATAATGTTCTCCTGAGGTGGTGTATGTATCAACTACAAAATCAATCATAACACTGGTCAAGGTCATATTCAGCGAAAAGTTTGGTTGTAAATTATGAGTTGAAAGCACTTAATGGAAGCACTCGTAATTTTGTCACCAGATCTTAATTTACTAATTACCCTATTGGAGATGGCAGAAAGTTGTTACAAAAAAGTAGCTATCTAAGATATAAAGAGAATCCAACCAAAGGGGAAGATGACCGCTAATGAAAAGATGAAGAAATCAAGAGGCCAGAACCTGCCACAAGCGACAACAATATTGTCAAACTTGATATTGTCTGCCCCCCTCTGAATTTGTTGCTCAATTTCTCGAACAGCCTCTACATAACCCCTGAAAGGAATAATTTAATCATACTAAGAATGTAAAATAAATAAATAACAAAGTTATCCACGATCACAAGTTGGGAACAAAGTAGTTCAAAAGTTCCATGTATATACGCCCTCACCAATTTCAATACAGATACCTTTTCAGCTAAAAATATTAAAACAACAACCATCTTTGGGTAAAAAGAGTACTTGGACCATGGTAAAAGACTATCCCGCCAACAAAGCTTTACGATAAAGGTGCATTGAGGAACCATAGAAGAATAATAGCAAAGTATAAATAGTTAGGTCACAACACTTCATCGTGATGAATGGTGGCTGATGCGAAAAATTTAAAATTTAAAATGAGCTAGGCCTAACTCAACCATAAAAATCAGCTTAGGGAGAAGGATTGATTGCTAGGCACCAAGATAATGAGAAAAGAAAAAGAGAGAGACAAGAATTTTGTATTGAGTACGAATTTTAAAGCACACCCAATCTCCCACTTAATGATAGCTTCCTTCCTAATCCTTTTAGCAAACTTGACCACATGTGATTGAGATAAATTGCTCAAGGTTACACAATGATGGTTCACACACCCCTCTGTATATG
Organism: Phaseolus vulgaris; assembly: GCF_000499845.2. Lineage (NCBI taxonomy): Eukaryota > Viridiplantae > Streptophyta > Magnoliopsida > Fabales > Fabaceae > Phaseolus > Phaseolus vulgaris. The sequence goes on from NC_023758.2 coordinate 49,620,319, forward strand.
CAACAAAGTTCATATACAAGTCTAGCTATTCTAATCCCTTTTTGTTCCTGCGGGTTAGACTCTTAAAATGGGCTGGGCCGCCCAACATTGACAGAATCATTAACCATGTCATAGACCAAATATCCAAAAGCTCAAGCAAGAGACATAAATATTTTTGTATTAGTTTGAAACTAGGGGCAGCTTAATTTATACCTTAGTTATAAAAAGCATGAAAGTAATGATATAGTCTCACTCACCATGTTCCCAAAGAGTTTGATCCCCCAACGGGTATAACATATGGCCTCCTCCCTTCCTTTATCAACTTTTCTTTTAGGATAGTGGTGAGTGTCTAAGAAAAAGTTCAATGGATAAAATATCATTCAGCAATACTTGTAATAAAAACATATAAACTCAGCCAACTCAAAACAGAGGCGAAATATATTATGCAGCATTCCAGCTAAAATAAACATTTCACCATGATTGTGACTCGAAGGAAGTGTTAGTCTGTCAAATAGGTACAATAATATTTGTTGGCATTTAATGTTAAGGAGGGCATGTGCGAGTTTGAAAGCAATCATGTGCAGTAGGTAAAGTTGATGGAATTGAATAAGTAATGAACATAACTAAGTAAATGTGATGATGGTTAAAAGAAAAGGCAGAAAATGGAAATACGATGTAATGAATGAAAGAATGAGAGATGAGTTGAGTAGGCTGACCACGCTTCCAATTTTTGAATACTCTTCTTTGGATATAAGGTGAACGTGAGCTCCAGCAAGACGCTCAACGAGAAGATTGCCTGTGAGTCCCGGATCTTGGTTAACAAGGAGGTTGGAGGTGCGGAGGATGAGAAAACAGTCAAGGTTTAAATACTTAGCGGCGACGGCAGTGGCGCGACAATGGTTGCTCTGGATGCCTCCGATGGTGATGACAGAGTCGGCACCCTGCGCAACGGCGTCGGCCATCAGGAACTCCAATTTCCTGACTTTGTTTCCACTGAGCTGCATTCCGGAAAGGTCGTCTCGCTAGGCAACAATAGCTAGAGGTGAGTGAATGAGGAAGAAAGAAGGAATAGAATAACGGAAGAGGATGCATGCGTATTGGGCAACATACCTTGATCCAGAGCTCCGTATTGGGCGGCAGATTGGGAAGGTTCCATCTGTGAATGGGAGTGGGAAGCTGAGAGAGAGCATGGAGAGAGTTGAGTAGGGGAATTGGAGAATTGAAGAATTGGAGAATTGAAGAACCTTTAAAGAACTTTATAGGTCTTAGAAATAGATACAAACATGGGCAAGAGAGAAGACGTTGGAAGGTAAAGGGTGGAGATGGGACGCCCACGACGGCGGAGTGTACGGCTTCTTCGTCAGGAACTCAAACCCCATGCCTGACCCTGAACACGATGACGCCATTTTTACCACCTCTTTCTCTCTCTCTTTCTCTCTCTCTTTCTCTCTCTATACCTCTACTTAATGCAAGACAATACAATATCTTTTCCTTTTACATCATCATACCCACACTCTCCTCACAACCTATGTAACTATAACACATATTCTATGTAACTATAACACATATTCACTTGGACATGCACATTCATACACGAGACAAAATAGATATTATGTGAAAGAGTATATTCAATAAATATTTTTATTTTGCTACAATTATCAAAACTTTAATAAATATTTTTTGAATTAGATATTTTACTTATACTTATATTTATGTTACTAAGAGTTTCCGAACTTTATATTTTACTAACACATTACTCATCCAATCAAACACAACATTTTGTTATAAAACAATAATACTTTAATCATTCATATCATTTTATACTTAAACAACTTTCCTTCTCCTTCCCATTCTTAATCATTTCTGTCTTTAATCTATTTTAATAGAATCTTTTTCATATACATAAATTAAAAACGGATTCCTCTTCAAATTTGTGATAAATGAAGAATATTTGAAGAATAGACCTTGTGCAGTGTTGACGAATAGATGACTCATGACCAGAATCCACTTTTGTTAGCGGTTGTTGGAAGCTTTTTCACTAATATTGTGATCTTCTATGCTTGACAGACAAAGATGCGGAGATATTTGAGAAGTAAAGAAGCTTCCATCCCAAACCCCAAAAACCAACCTCGTTTGCCTCACACTCAAAATAACCGCCATTATCAACATATGAACAACCAACCCCATATTCTTGACAACCTTGTTCGTCTCTATGCTGCACGTAATCAAACCGAACTTGCTCGTCATGTGTTTGACCAAATTCCAAACCCAAGTGTTGTTTTGTGGAACATGATGATCCGAGCTTATGCTTGGACTGGCCCTTTTCTCCAATCCATTCATCTGTACCATCGCATGTTGCAACTACGTGTCACACCCAACAACTTCACCTTCCCTTTTCTTCTCAAAGCCTGTTCAGCTCTTCAAGCAATTCAACTTGGGAGACAAATACATGACCATGCCCTCACACTTGGCCTACAGGCCGATCTCTATGTTTCTACTGCCTTGCTTGACATGTATGCCAAATGTGGCAACTTTTTTGAAGCACGGACAATATTTGATAGTATGTCCCACAGGGATATTGTCTCATGGAATGCAATCATATCTGGCTTTTCATTTCATGCTTTTCACAAGCAAACAATTCGCTTAGTTGTCCAAATGCAGCTAGCCGGAATAGCACCTAATTCTTCCACTATTGTATCTCTTTTACCCACAGTTGGACATGCTAATGCATTATGCCAGGGGAAGGTTATTCACGCTTACTCTGTAAGAAGAATCTTCAGTCATGATGTGGTGGTTGCTACTGGGCTTTTGGATATGTATGCCAAATGCCATCACTTATCTTATGCCCAGAAAATCTTCAATGCCCTGAACCAAAAGAACGAGATATGCTGGAGTGCTATGATTGGAGGATATGTCATTTGTGACTCCATGAGAGATGCTTTGGCCCTTTATGATGCAATGGTATATATGCATGGCTTGAATCCTACACCAGTCATTCTTGCAAGCACACTTCGAGCATGTGCAAAACTCACTGATCTGAATAAGGGGAAAAACCTGCATTGTCACATGATTAAATCAGGGATAAATTCAGACACAACAGTGGGAAACTCGCTGATATCAATGTACGCCAAGTGTGGGATCATGGATGATGCACTTGGATTTCTTGATGAAATGATCATAAAAGACTCCGTTTCTTATAGTGCTATCATTTCAGGATGTGTGCAAAATGGCTATGCAGAAACAGCTGTCCTTATTTTTCGCCAGATGCAGTTATCTGGGACCGACCCAGATTCCGCAACCATGATAGGGTTGCTTCCAGCTTGTTCACATTTGGCCGCTCTACAACATGGGATCTGTTGCCATGGATACTCAGTCGTCAGAGGCTTCACTGCAAATACCTCCATTTGTAATGCCATAATTGACATGTACGCAAAGTGTGGAAAGATTCATATCAGTCGGCATGTTTTTGATAGAATGAATAAGAGGGATATTGTTTCGTGGAATATAATGATAATTGGTTATGGCATTCATGGGCTATATGTAGAAGCATTTTCATTGTTTCACGAATTACTGGCATCAGGCATGAAGCCGGATGATGTGACCCTTATTGCTGTTTTATCTACATGTAGCCATTCAGGACTTGTGATGGAAGGGAAATATTGGTTTAATACCATGAGCCAAGATCTCAGCATCTCACCAAGGATGGCACATTATATATGCATGGTTGACCTCCTGGCCCGAGCAGGAAATCTGGATGAAGCATGCTCCTTTATTCAAAAGATGCCGTTTGAGCCTGATGTTCGTGTATGGAGTGCATTGCTTTCTGCATGTAGGACCCGTAATAATGTTGAAATGGGTGAACAGGTCTCAAAGAAGATCCAGCTGTTGGGACCTGAGAGTACTGGAAATTTTGTTCTTATGTCTAATCTCTATAGTTCCGTAGGCAGATGGGACGATGCAGCATATATTAGAAACATACAGAAGCATCAAGGTTACAAGAAAAGCCCAGGATGCAGTTGGATTGAGATCTCTGGGGTAATCCATGGATTTATTGGGGGTGATCGATCTCATCCACAGTCAGTAGCCATAAATAACAAGCTACAAGAACTGTTGGTGCAGATGAAAAAGATGGGATATCAGGCAGATTCTGGTTTTGTTTTCCATGATGTTGAAGAAGAGGAGAAGGAACAGATTCTCCTTTATCATAGCGAAAAAATAGCTATTGCATTTGGAATTCTTAATACCCGTCCCAGCAACCCCATTCTAGTTACAAAAAATTTACGTATATGTGTTGACTGCCATAATGCAGTAAAGTTTATGACTCTTATAACAGAGAGGAAGATAACAGTAAGAGATGCAAGTCGATTTCATCATTTTGAGAATGGAATCTGCAATTGTCGAGATTTCTGGTGAGAGAAAGAAAAGGTCGACGAATTGGAGGCCTGTTTAGAATCATCCATTGGCAAAAGTTCCTCCTGCGCCACTTGCTGCCTCAACCAGGTAATGTTCTATATCGGTATCCTGGTTTGCTTAATTGTTCTTTTCTTTTTTGCATCAATCCTTAAAACTGAAGATGCTAAATTTATGTGTTGTATCAGAACATTAGCACGGAAGATCAGGGGCACCGGAGGGAAATGTGTTGCATGGCTATCCAGTGTCGAACCTAGGTTTACATTTTGCATCTGCTAACTAGTAACGAAGAGAGGAAGGGTTCTAGAGGAGGGACAAGGAAGCATGAATGGCTACTGAAAAAAAAACAGTAAAGACAACCGTAGCGGCAAGTTCGTATTTGTTCAAAATTTGGTGGAGTTTGGTCTAGTTCAAATTTCTCTGAAAAGTTTTAGGATTAGCAGAACAGAAACAGAGCACTCACACAGAAATGCCGAGAAACAAGAGGTTGTCATTCACTATTCAAAGAATACATCAGTACATGTATCGATAAGAAAGAAAACAGAACTCAAATTGTAACATTCTGTTTACAGTTTTAATAGAAAGTCTAACACTAATTTTGGATCATTATAAAACACTCCTCTTTAATCCAAAAATTTTAATTGACTTCATTCCCAACAAATCGTTTTTCAAATCTCACTTGCCTAAGTGGCTTAGTGAAAACATCTGTCACTTGATCTTCAGCGCAACAATATACAAGTTCCAATTTGCCTATGCTCACTTGGTTTCTATGTGTTTAAGGTCATACAAGGCTTTTTTAATCTATGTGCCTGATGTTCTTTTCCTTTGACTTCAAATCCTGGTGGCTGCAAAATGTACATCTCTTCCTCCAAATACAAGAATCATGTCGCATAATCAATAAAAAAAATACAACAACTGATAGGGAAAACAAAATAAGACAACCCTTTTTATTTCGTGAACCATGCTAAATTGATATGAAGAAACAGAATGAATTTCTATAGCTAGAAATCATTGCCGTACTCAAATCCTTACCCTTATAAATTACAAAACACAAAATTGCATTGAAAAAATTACAATGACAAACTTAGCTCCATATCCCCCTTACTTGGAGCAGCTCTCTTTCTACTGTTTCGGTGTATGATTGAACATGCAAAAATCTAGGGTGATCTCATCCAGTAGAACACTAAGAATATGCTTTTCGGCATCCCTTATAACTTCGTATTTCTCGATAAATGCAACTGTCTCATCATTCCAACCTATATCCCACATGCAGTTCACGTCTGGATCTTTGTCATAAACATCATTTTCAAGCCTTTGAGGTAGGTTGTCATCAACATCAAATTGGCAGCTTTTTTTCCTACCGTAGAACTTGAGCTTCTCTATGTCTTTATTCAGTTGCCTAACTAACTCATCAAAGGATATTATTATGTTGGTGGTACCCATTAATATCCCGGAATAACTATGAACTTTTTTGAGTTCCTGCCGTATCCCCTTTCTTTTCATCACTTCATACCCACAATCTAATATGAGTTTGCTATCTTCGTCTTGAATCTCCCGACCACCACCTTGAAGAACGTTAAACGGGATATTCAGTTTGAAAAGACCTTCTACAGTGTTGACGAATAGTTGACTCATGACCAGAATCCACTTCAGACAGTTTTCACTTTCTGTTAGTGGCTGTTGGAAGCTTTTTTCACAAATATTTTGATCTTCTACGTTTGAGTGCTTAACACACAGTCTGTCTTCCTGAATTCCTGTGATATTAAGCAAATCTTAGTAACATCCAATACTTAAATTGATTCATTCCATTTATATTTTTATCGACTTATTTTGCAAACTTTTGCAAAAGATGAATAGGGAGATCTGTTAGTGGCTGTTATTCGTTTTGTGTCATGCATCTAATATGCTGAACCAAAGGAAAGATTTTGATGGATTTTGTGGGAAAGATTAAAAATATATGAAGGGTGAAGGAAGATAACCGATGGGAACTAGTAAAGGGGCCCTTCACAATGCATTATAGCATAAGATGAGATACTGCTTTCTTCTTAAATCAAACTTGAGTTTAAAATTATAGTTATACATGCTCACCATTTGTTCTCTGTAATGCAACTTCACCAGTCACGAATCTTTCATCTGCTGCAACAGGATCTTGCAATGATAACACATCTTGACAATGCTGTAAAAATTTATTCAACAAGGATTATTTAGCTGCTTGTCAATCAACTTTGGTTTTTTTTTTCTTTCCTTGGAAGCAATTTTGTCACCATTTAATTTATATTTTGTTCTCAATATGTAATGGCTTTAGATGCTAGTAAAAAAGAGCTTACCAAATCACTGGGAACTATTGCTACCAAATTTTCTTGGCTTTGATGTTCTCCACCGACAGAACTGGATAATGTAGGAAGTAGTTCAGCTTCTTTGTGGGGTTGGTGCTTCACATCCAATGGTTCAGTCGCATCCACATATACTTGTTCATTGGGGCTAAAGATGTGTGCATCTGTTTCTCTGAACAAGCTAATCCTTTCTTGTTCTGGTTCATTCAAAACTTCAAATTTGTCAGAAGTGGGAATCTGCCGTTTTCCTAGTTTATTGATAAGCTTGGCTCCCTTTCTTCTAGTCAACACATGATCAATCTTTCCAATCACGTCTACATTTTGCTTTCTGGTATTCTTAATTTTCTTGCTAGCCAGTTTATAGACATGTCTTTCATCCATCAAAGTTCTAATGCCACTTTGCTTAGCTCGTTCGTATTCTTGATCTCTTGGAGAGAAAATTTGGCCCGACTTCCTATGGACAATTTCTTTTACTTTCTCATTAGTGTAATTGGATGCTTCATCTCTGACTAGATCATAATGATTAGTTAAAAGGCCTTCCGATTTCATAGCCGCTACACTTTTTTCTCCAGTGTTTTTCTTGAACAGTGCGGCCTGGTTCATGGATAGCTGCTTCTTCTGAGGAGGGGATTTTGGTGAATTCTTTGATGTGATTTCACTCCCTCCTTGTTGTCTCATCATCAGCTTTTGTTCTTCCCTCACTTGGAGTTGTTGTTCTCTGTGATGCTTTTCTTCATGAAGCCCATTTTTGGAGTGTACGTGTGTCTTTTGAATTCCATAACTGTTCCGAGACTTCTTTTCATTGTTCATGATGTTCTTGTTTGTGCGTCTTTTTTCAGGCTGAACAGTGTCTGCATTGACGTCCTTGTCTTCTTGAATCGAGGAGTTAACTTCTGATCTTTCTTTCACTTGTTCCAGCTGGGATAACATATTGTTAAGAACTAGATAGTCGGTTCTGCCCTTTACAGTGCCTTTCTGTTCCCTGTTATTGTTATTAGGGTGATCCTTTTTTCTTACTATCTCCTGAACATCCTTTTGACCACTAGTAAAATTCTTTTCAGCGGAACTTTTAGTCTGCTTGTCAACTTTTATGCTGGGCTTGTCAAATCCTTTCAGAGCTTTCATTCCATCCAGGTCTCTCAACAGTGGTTTTCCATTCTGAAGAGACAATTCAGAGCTGGTTTTTTCTACAAGCAAAATTTTATTTGCCCCAGATATCATCACTTCACCCTGAGTTGCAGGCGTTTTGAAGGCTTCTATATCTTTTTTCTTTTTTATAGGCACCAAATTATCTGCTTCTTTGCTCTGCAGTTCAGTCTTCTTTGTGCTTCCTTTTGCAGTATGCTTGGTTGATATTCCTTCCCTTTTCTGTAGCATCACGTGTTTTGATTCCATTTCCACTCTGTCAGGAAGGATGTCCAGTCCCATTAATTTGGCTATAACATTTGGAATCCTGCCCTTCTCTGGGTTGGAGACCGTTAGATTTTTCCCTTCTGAAATACCATTCACATTCTTAATGCCAGATGTAGAGATAGAGCTAGTTTTAGTTGATCGCTTCTGAGAAACTTGTCTCTTCACAGTTTTGTTCTCATTATTTGAGTTGTTGCCTTCCTTTGAGCTGGTAAGAGTAATTGGCCTTTGCATGAAAATAGCCTTTCCAAGTTGTTGGGTGTTCTGAGTAGTATGTTTGTCAAAAGAGAAAGTTGGTCTTGTCAGTTGCATTTCCATCCCTGTGTCATCGTTGTCCTCATTATCCTCCTCTAATAGTGTGATTCGATTTTTCTTCTGCGAGGTAACCATAAACTGTGAATTTTGCAGGTCTACTAGCATCCTGAGGGACTCTTCCAAATCAATAGCTCCTTGCAATAGTTCTTTTGCAAATTGTATTGAATATGTGTCCATATTAAGGCCATTGGAGCAGGCTCTCAATATCTGGTTTAGTTTGTGTGCACCTTTGGATATCTCGTTTATTTGGATAGGATAGTTGCTAGTTGAAGCTAATTGTCTTTCTGACATGCTAAATTCCAATGTTCCTCTGTTAATGTGGTGAAGGAAACCCATAATTGAATCACTTCTTTTTAGTTTCCCTCCATTCTCAAAGGCAAAAGCCAGGGCAAGGGACATATCACCAGTTTGCCTTGAGCTCTGACCTTTCCCATATGGAACCATCTGGTTTGAAACTTGCCCATTATTTACTGATCTGTGGCTTCTACTTGAACTATTCGGCATCACCCCAGTTCTGGAAGTCATCTGCACAGCATCAAAACAATTTAACCAACAAAATGTTTGCTATCTGCTTTAATTTTTGCGTATAATACTAAATGATAACTTACAATTTCATTAGCTTTTGTGTTTCTGGATCCTCTGTATGCTTGTTTTGTGTAAGCATATGCATCTGCTTAAACATGTTTGGAAAAATTAAATAATGTAAACTTCTCTCAAAGAAGAAATTTTCTGTTGATAGCTAGCAGCTAATATGTATGTCATGCCACAAGTTTTTAAAATCTAAATAAAATACCACTGTGGTTTCAACCATAAAGTAGGTAGTTGAACAGAGGGAAGTCTCTTCTTTACTAGTAGATATGGCAGTGCCTTTTCTCTTACATATTACTCAAAGATTATTAGAATGTCTTGTTACGCAAAAACATAAGTAAATCGTTATAAACATGCAAGACCCCGGTCCCCACACACCCCGTTTTCCTTTTAAATGAAGTGTCATATTTTGAAATAATTTTGCTACACATAAGGCAAGCACCTAGTTAATACTAGAGTGCTTCCAAGATCCCAAAATATAGTTATCCCTTTCCCTTCCCATTTGTTGAATTTCTGTTTGTTTAAGTAAATGGAATGGTCAACTAGAAAACGGAAGCTGACGCACATTTAGGCTCTATTTAATACTGCAACCGTAGTCAAAGTGACACAGAAGAACTTTATAAAAAGAAGAAAGGCAGCAATACATATATTATTTAAACTCTTTTCAAAACATTATTATTCAGCAAAATCGCATGTATATGTCACTAAATAACTCGTGTCCACTCCTACTGGTAGGACCAATATGAAATTTCACATAATAATAATGAGCCCATAAAAGGAGAATACCAAATAGTGTAATACTTGAGTAAATTTCTGCCTCATCGATGAAATGACCAAAGAACAAAACTTTTTCCGGAAATTTATTTTACAATTTAAACCAATACATGCATGTGCTTGGAATAAACATTCATACAAACTGGGCAGTGGTCTATTAATATAACATACATATATGCCATATTGGCGGTAACAATAATAATGTAGTTTTATAATAAATCTGAAAGATGCAGTTAAAGACAAGATTGACACACTCAATAGTTTTGATTATATGAAGATTATTCCCTACTTCCGATGCTGGACAAGTTTAATTTAACGACAGTGAACAAAGTTGTGAAGTATGGATGGAAGGTGGCAGAGAAAGGGAGAGGAAAATCATTATATGGTGTTGTTGGAAGGATATTAATTGTGCGGTGATGAAAAAGAGAATGAGAGGTGAAGAAGAAGAAGGAAGGAAGAATACCTATGGGGAAATGGTGGGATTGGTTTGAAGTGTGAGAGGAAGGCATTCGTTGTTTCCTGAGGCGGAGGTCATCGAGCAGCTTCTGTGCAAAATCTGATCTCTTGGCCATAATTTTGGTGTGTGGGAGTGAGAGTTTGGAATGAATGTTTTGTTGGGTTGAAGGTATTTTTTTGACGTACAAGAGATGAGAAATGGTTGAGAGGGTACTATCAGAGTTGGGTGAGGTCTGTCCATTGTTATGTGAGTGAGTGAGTAGTTTATGACTCTCAGAAAGAGAAACAGAGAAAGATTGACGTCAAAGTTATTGGTCTCTAATATCTATCCATGGATCTGTGCGTGTATGTTGGTGTAAGCATCTCACTTTTATTCTATTCTAAGCAATTCCCCTCTTTTTCACTTCCGCTTTTTCTCTTCCTCAGTGAGTGAGTGAATCAATGAATGAATGAGTAAAACAAGCCATTTTATTCAACCCTTAAGAAACACTCCATGTATAAACAAAGTACTACTGTATCTGTCTCTGTATCTGTATCTATCTACACCTTTCTATCTTTCTTCAATTCATTTCTATGAGAAAATTATTTCACATCACAGCCACCTTCATCATATTAGCCACACTTACACTCCATCTTCATCTTCCACAATACTATTTCATTTCAATTCACTATCCCTTCTCCTATAACCATTGCTTCTTCTCCAGTGTGTGCCACAAGTTTCCAATTTTCAATCTTTTAATTTATAAATTCTTTTATTCAGAAATTCGATACCTAATTTAATAACTTACTCACTCGTAAATTATTTAACTAAATAAATCAATTTTATAATTTGATAAAAGTCAAGAATTAATTATCAATCATCATCAATAATAATAATAATAATAATAATTTTATCAATATTATTATTATAAAAAATCAAGTCTTAATGAATTATCTTGTACTATTTTTTTCAAATTCATCTTATTATTAATTAAAAATTTAATTTGGTAATTCTTTTAAAGAGTGATTTGTTAACTTAATTTAGTTGCCTAATTAAAAAAGTTTAAAGTGAAACTCGCATATTATTTCAAAAGTTGTGTCACTTCATCTTGTCATTAAACTTCAATGTATCACTTTGTGTTTATCATATTTCTTGACTTATCAAAGCTAAGAGGATAATATATAAATTAAGCTAAGATTGGTCAATTCAATTCGATTCATTTTGGGGTAAATAAAAAAAATTAACATAACTTCACGCATTGTAGGCTAGTGGATTTGGTGTGGATTGATTTATTTAAGCATATATTGTTGTTCCAACTTATTTCATATATTTACTAGTATAATAAAATGGATTTATTTTATCTACCTATTTATAAGAGTACAATCAAGATATTCACCTATTTCACCCAGCATTAACCATCATTACGAATATTATAAAAATATTAAGTGAAATCAAGATATCAATCATATATCTAAACAAATAAATAAATTACACAATCAAACATTATACATTGAAAAACATTCTAGAAAACAAAATGTCAAATTACATAATTAAAAATAATAAATAATTATAAAGAGTTGTTCTTAATGAGTGATGGGTCAACCCACATCTAACCAAGCTCGAAATCATTTAATTTGTGGGTTAATTGAGTCGAGTTCAGTTTAATCCACATTTCAAAAAATTATATTTTTATCAATCTAACCTATCTCAAACATGTGGAGGTGACTTAACTTGTGAGTTTGAACTCATTTTAACATAATTACTCATCCTAGAGTTCAAAGAGGTGCTAGTTATTATCAAGGTCGCTATGTTCTAAGAAAATAAATTTATGTGTATATGAGAATTTTTAAAACGAACACAATAAATTGGAATGACAACCCACTTTTATAACTGTTGGAGATCCCATATCAATTAGATATTAGAGTCTTTCATTGTATATAAGTGGGTGCAAACATCAACCTCATGAGTTGGTTTTATGAGATTGAGTTAGACTTAAAGTTTACTACGTAATATGGTATCAGAGACCACCCGCTATCAAGATCTCACGCTATGTAATATTGTATATAAGTAGGTGCAAACTTCAACCTCATAATAATTAAATTTTGTTTTTATTAATACAATATTTAACTATATAAATTTTTAATAAATTATGGTAAAACCTAAAACTTTAGCTGAGATCAATTTTAGCATAAATAAGTTTTAAATGCATGATCCTTAATGATTTTAAGTGTCAATTTTTTTACTTTGTGAGATTGCCATATATGTTAAATTTTTTTATAATAATATGGACCACAAAATTGGTTCCAGGAGTAAAATCATCATGCACACACTCTCACTCATCAAACTATTTACAAAAAAAAACATGCATGCCCCAACATGAAACAATAATTCATAAAAAATAAAAATTAGCATGATAATACCTTATTTTAGAGTAAAACCACTAATTATAGATGATAATGATTGGTGATATGTTCTTTGTTTGTCGTGTGAATTAACAGTAATATTAATAGAAATGATGATAAAAAGGGGCTAACACTATATTTTTTAGTAAACAAAAAAGTAATTGTTTCAAATTGAATCAAACAGTATAGACAAATATCCAACTTATGGCAAGGAGATAATAATTTTATTTTCGTGGGGGAATATGGACTGTTGTATGATACGAATTTTGTATGTTTTATTTTTGTTTTTGTTAGTTAAAAATATACTATGTCTGATTTTACAAAAAAAAACATTTAATACAATGAACGTTTATATAGCAAAAGTATGGCTAGAGAATAAGTTAATACTGAATATTAATATTCTTACAAAAAAATCTGAACTGAATTATTAATAAAATGATTGGTAGATTTGTTCTTACCATGTATTGGTATATCTGATAATGTATTTTTAGTAAGTTGAGATTTTGGAGTGAATGGGTAGAAAGAAATTTGTACAAACTTACGCTGAAATCTGATACCCAAAATCTTGGTTTATACTGAAACCTGTGTTTTCTTTTTTCTTATATATCAATCTTCACAACTCACATTATTCATACAATCATATTACTATCTCTAATATTATTATTTTAATATTTTTTATATTATTTAATTATAAATTTATACTTTAAATTCATCACATATCTTGTATATAACATGCAATGGTTGCAAAAATATATTTTTCATTGGCATGTAAAAAATAGGATTCTGAAGATGACGTGGTGGAATAAAATATAATATTTTCAACCATGAGGTAAGGCCAAAAATGAGTAAAGATTTAAAATTAATTTGCACTGTTTTTATTTTGTGTTATTCATAATAAAGGGCAAATAAAAACGGAAGCAAAATGAGGGATTTGTTTCCTATATTTGATGTATAAACGGATAATAAATATATTGTAACCTCCGCTCAATTTGGACAATATTTTGTGACATCCAACAAATAATCCAGTCCTATAAATTTAAATTTCTGCACTTCAAAATTCAAAATATAATAACATTTATAATTTTAATTCACCAAATTCAAATTTAATTTCTCTATTTGTCTCACATCTAAACAATATCAATTATTTTTACATGAATCCTTTTTTGCTTAATTCATCAGTTCTGATGTGTAAGAAAATGATAATTGTGAAACAATCATTTATATATTAAGATATTTTAAAAAATATAACCGAAATTAAAATTAGTTTAATTACTTGTCCATGATACTGGAATATTTTTTACAGAAAATAAATATTATTTGACTTGTTTCAGTCTGTCACTCGAGTAAGAAATAATTGAATGAAGTGTATCATATGCAATATCACATTTTATTTTTGAAAACTTACAATTACCTAAACAATTATTAGAATATTATAGATAATGGTTGGTGAAATATAAACATACACTAATTCTGAATTTTGAACAACATACATGATATCATAGAATTTTCCAAAGATAAGGAAAATATTTAAGAAAAAGTTACTCTTTTTTTTTTTTCATTTGACTGTCGGAATTAATATAAAATAAAATAAAATTTGTTAATTGACAGAAAGTGGGAAGATAAAGAGAAGAGAGAAAGGGCATGCGATTCTGGTTTGATTCATTCCTCCAGTTTTGGTTTTGGCTAAAGAGAATTGGAGGGGACCTTCTCCTTCCTTTCTTTAAAACCTGATTAGAACACTAAGCAACAACAGTACGAGGAACAGCGGAGTGAGTTAGAGTTAGAGTTAGTTAGTTAGAAGTGACAACACACGTACTGTACTATACATTGATTGATTCGTACGTGAGTGGAGAGTATCGGTGAATCGAGAATGGAGTATGGGAGTGGAGGTGCTGGCTCTCCGTCTGCAGGGGAACATGATGCTTCGGATTCCCAGGAGAAGCGAAAGCGCTATCATCGTCATACTTCCGTTCAGATTCAGAGGCTTGAGTCGTAAGCCACCCACCCATCACCCTCCTTCATTTTACACTTTTTTTCTTTTCTTCTTCTTTTCTAACCATTCTCTTCTCTTCTCTTGTGTTCAGAATGTTCAGAGAGTGTCCCCACCCAGATGAGAAGCAAAGGTTGCAGTTAAGCAGAGAGTTAGGCTTGGCCCCTCGTCAGATCAAGTTCTGGTTTCAGAACAGGAGGACCCAGATGAAGGTACCTATATGTTTTCTTCATGTGTTTTCATGTGTCCAATGTCTTCTTTTGCTTCTTTTGTTCCAATTCTAAATTATTGACTTTTCTGGATCAGGCCCAGCACGAGAGAGCAGACAACTGTACTCTTCGTGCTGACAATGACAAGATACGCTGCGAGAACATAGCTATCAGAGAGGCTTTGAAAAATGTTATCTGCCCTTCTTGTGGTGGCCCTCCCCTCAATGATGATTCCTATTTTGACGACCAAAAGTTGCGATTAGAGAATGCCCACCTCAAAGAAGAGGTTTCTTGAATCTCGTTTCATCAAATCATAACTCCTCCAATCTCAATCTCTTGTTATTAATAATTTCATTTTGATCAGCTTGATAGAGTATCTAGCATTGCTGCCAAGTACATTGGAAGACCAATTTCCCAGCTCCCTCCTGTTCAGCCTATTCATTTATCGTCTCTGGACTTGTCGATGTCGTGTTTTGGAAACCAAGCGTTGGTTGATCATGTTCCCGCACATTCTCCTTCCCTTAATCTCGATCTTCTCTCTGCGGGGACTTCCTCATTGCCAAATATGCCTTATCAGCCTCCTTACCTTTCGGACATGGACAAGTCCCTCATGTCCGACATTGCTTCCAAAGCCATGGAAGAATTACTCAGGCTGGTGCAGACAAACGAACCCTTGTGGCTCAAGTCCAACGTCGATGGGAGAGATGTCCTTAATTCTGATGCCTACGAAAGAATTTTCCCCAAGCCCAATAGTCGCCCCAAGAATCCTAATGTTCGCCTTGAAGCATCACGAGATTCTGCAGTCGTATTAATCAATAGTTTGGCTTTGGCTGATATGTTTATGGACCCAGTATGTTTCTCTCACTCTTTCTCTATGGAGGGCCTTTTATTTTGTTTTCTGAGTTTCTCACTTGTCACAAATGAGTTTGCAGAACAAGTGGACGGAACTTTTTCCCACTATTGTCTCGGTGGCAACGACTATTCAAGTCATATCTTCTGGGATGGGTGGTTCTTTGCATCTGGTAACTTGAACTGGGTGCAAATACTTTTATTTTATACATGTTTGACGCCGGTTTCCTTTCATAGCATAGCATGCAACTTTTTTCTCTCTTTTTACTTTTCAGATGTATGCGGAGTTGCAAGTGCTTTCTCCCCTTGTTTCTTCTCGGGAGTTCTACTTCCTTCGCTATTGCCAGCAAATTGAGAAAGGCACGTGGGCAGTGGTGGACGTTTCTTATGATTTTCCCCAAGACACTCACTTTCGGTCTCATCGTCGTCCTTCTGGTTGCTTGATCCAAGACATGCCGGACGGCCAGTCCAAGGTAAAAATGTTAAACAGGTCAAGTCATTGCTAGAAACCCTTTACATACATTTGTAGTTACTCTTTTGAGTTGTCTGTCTTGTAGATTACTTGGGTTGAACACGTAGAGATTGAAGACAAAACTCTGCCTCATCGGCTTTTCAGAAATCTTATTTATAGTGGGATGGCATTTAGCGCTGAAAGATGGCTTGCAACCCTCCAGAGAATGTGTGAAAGACTTACGTATCTCATGGTTACACCCAATTCAACCAGGGATAATCCTGGAGGAGGTATACAAATAAATACATCTCTGTAATGTAATGTAATGTTATGTTATGTTTAACTTTCTTGGCTTAACATGGGATTTAAATTTCAGTAATTTCATCTGCCGAGGGCAAGAGGAGCATGATGAAACTAGCTCAAAGGATGGTCAGCAATTTTTGTGCCAGTATTGGTACTTCAAGTGGCCGCCGATGGACCACAATCTCCGGATTTAATGAAATTTTAATCAGAGTCACTGTCCACAAAAGCTCAAATCCTGGACAACCTAATAGCGTGGTGCTAAGTGCAGCCACTACCATTTGGCTGCCCACCCCTCCACACACCGTCTTCAATTTCTTCAAGGATGAAACAAAAAGACCTCAGGTAGTTTTTATTCGACTTATTTGAATGTGTGACCTCGGAGAGGATTTTTAATGTTTTTTTCTTGTCCGTTTAGTGGGATGTTCTTTCCAACGGTAATGCCGTGCAAGAGGTTGCCCAGATAGCAAATGGTCCACATCCTGGTAATAGCATATCAGTTCTTCGAGTAAGACGATCTTCCTCTCCTTGGTGACCCAGTTGATCTTTATGTTTCTCGTTTAACTTTTATCCCATCATTGGCATATATATATATGTAGGCTTTCAACACGAGTCAGAACATGTTAATACTCCAAGAGAGCTGCATTGATTCATCTGGTTCACTTGTGGTTTATTGCCCAGTTGATCTGCCATCGATGAACATAGCAATGAGTGGTGAAGACACTTCATGCATTCCCTTGCTACCAAATGGGTTTACGATTTTGCCAGATGGGCAGGCGGAGCAGGAAGGAGATGGAGCATCAACGAGTTCAAACGGAAACAGGAACAAAGGAAGGTCTGGGGGTTCACTAGTCACAGTTGCATTTCAGATTCTAGTGAGCTCCTCGCCATCTGCCAAGTTGAATATGGAGGTGACAACTGTTAGTAATCTCATTGCATCCACTGTCAACCAAATAAAGGCTTCATTCACTTGTCCTACCTAGTTCTTCATTGTTGCCTCTTGGATTCCTAACATTCATCAATCTCCCATATATCCTTAAATACGCTGCTGCTTGCCAGAGTTGAAGTGGTTCAGACTTCATTGTCTATTTCTGCTACTTTTTGGATTGGGTTAGTTAGACTTTCAATACCCTCTCATCTCTCATCACCAGCAGAAAACTCTTATTTACTATTGGCAGCTGTTGGAGGTGGTAGAGCTAGCTGTTTTTTAATTTGCTTTCAAAGTTTTAGCTTCTTTACATTTCACATCAACTACCATTCTTTTGGCTTTATGGTAAGCTCTTTATTTGTTTCCTAGTTTGGTGATTAGGTTTGAAAGCAGTAGAATTTTTGGAGAGAGTCAAGAACGCACCATATGTGCATCGGCTATTCACATTTCTTTGCTTGTAATAACTAATAACTAATTTTCTGAAGAACAAAACTTTACATGAAATCATATGATGAACTGAGAAGGCCTTGAAAAGATTAGGGTTTTGTTTATATATATATACATACGTATATATATAGGGGCTGTGGTGCGATTTTTTTCGCCTCGTGTATTTCAACATAGTATTGAATTTTAATATAAGTTTGGTTTCATTGTAATCTTCCTTTTACTTTTCAATCTTCTATGTTTTACCTCTTCATTTCTTTATTTTTAGGTGCTGATAGGAATACAAGTTATTCGAAGATGACGTTTGAACTCTTAATCCTTTCTATATTACTCTTGACATAATATTATTAAAGGAGTAATGATATAATGATTAAAAATGCTAATTTAGTAATGAAAATATAAAAATGGACAAATCGTCATACGATTGAGTATGAATTTTAATTTGAAACAGAGATATTATAAAAAAAAATCGATTTTTATGTAAAAAATTTAAATAGAAGTAATTCATTTTTACGATTTTAATTAAGTCTATCTATTTTTTTAATTGAAATTGTGAATATAAAGAATTCGTATTTTGTCTTGACGAATTCAATGTATTTTATTTGAATTGAAGTTAATAACTTTAGTTGAAATATTTTTTTTTCAAAAATAATGGTAATTTATATATGTTTTTTAAAATAAAATAAAAATATGTATATAATAATTTAAATATTATTTAAAATTACATAAACTAAATAACAATGTTGTGTAAAATTTTATTTTATAATATATAATTTCAAAATTTTAATTTGCTTTATTTAAAAATCATAATAAATTTGAAGAATTAAAACTATTTTCTTTTAAAAAAAAAAACTTACCCTATCAAAAAGTTTTGATATATTAAAAATAATATGAAATATATTTAATAAATTGGGTTAAAAATAGGTTATACGATTAAATTAAAAATATTTACTACTTTTTAAATACTATTAAAGTTAAAAATATTTTTTTATTTAAAAATAAATAAATTATATTCATGAAGTAGGATTTTATTTTAATGATTTATATTTAATAATTTTATTTATTTATTAATAATAACGTGATTTTGAATATATTATATAAGTTGCATTGTACTTGTTGTGTATTTATATTTTAGGCTAAAAATAAATAAATAAAATAAAATTTTAGGCTAGTTGCTTGACATACATGTCAAATGTGGCAAAAAATAAATTTAAGCAGGACACAATGTTGGATATATGTCCCAGAGGATACTGTCTCATGGACTGTAATCATTGTTGGCATTTTACAAAAAAAAAAAAGAGTTTTGTATCTAACCGGAAATAGCACTTAATTCTTCCACTATTGTATCTCTTTTACCCACACTTGGACAAGCTAATGCCTTATTGCTCTGTAAGAAAAATCTCCATCAGAAGATCATCAATGCCCTGAACCAGAGAACGAGAACCAGATATGCAGGATATGTCCTTTCTCATTCCATCATACATGTCTTCATTACGTCAATCTCTGACTACTTCATTCTACTAATCTGATAACTTCATCTCTTACTATTCTCATAACTTTAGGATACTTTATCACACAAAATAATTCCAAACACGTTATTAAACATAATTTAATATAACTTGATACTTTTTTTACAATTTTTCGGAATTGAATTATTTCTCATAATTATATCTTTTTATTTTAATTAAAATGAGTATCTAAATACTTTTAAATGTTAAAAACATATAAGTAACGTTTAGATTTTACTAAAAAGTGCAATTCGCGTCATTTCATGTCACACAAATTTTAGTAAACATAAAAAACTCAAATGACAAGGACAAATAATGATCACACAGAGCACCAATAGCCACATAACAATCAGAATATATTTTCTCTCCAATACCAAAAGCCAATTCTCATAACCTTAATTTTTAAGCTAAATTAAGACGTCAATATGTCTGGAATAATAATAAAAATGTTTAATAAATAAACATACTGTATTAAAATTAAATAAAAATGTTTAATAAATAAATACTTTTTTTGGAATAATAATTATAAGTTTACTTATTAATAAGCAATATTTGTTTAGAAACTATTTAAAATATTGGTTCAGATAATATTTTGATAAAATTCCGTTTTAACATATTATTAATTAAGAAAAAAGTCTTATTCCTACCAGTTTTTGGTAAGAAATAGTTGAAAACGTTAGCGGAGAGATAAGTTGTGTTTTGTAGTTTTTAACGAACAAGTAGATAATCTATTATTATAAATTAAAAAAATGCAGATTGGGTGACTTACGGCATCCCATTGGGACAATAGCAGTAAAATTTAAAAATAATAATTAACAATGAGTAAAAGTTTGATAAGAGTTATTAAATTGAAAAGCATGTTGTTGTGTATATATGTATAGGCCATTGATTGTTATTGTTAAAGAGAAAAGAGAAAAGAGAAAAAAAAAATGGCGAGTAGTTGTGGAGAGAAGCGAGTGATGGTGTTAGCGATGGACGCACATGAGCATAGCAACTATGCCTTGGAGTGGACCCTAGACCACTTCTTCACCCCGTTCGGTGCAGAGGCTCCTTTCAATCTTGTTATTATCAATGCCAAACCCTCTCCTCCCCCGGCTGTTTCCATGGCAGGACCTGGTAATTAAGCAAACCAAAGCGTTTCTGTGTGTTGTTTGTTTATATATTGTTACAGAAGAAGGTACTGATTCAATTTCATGGATGGAACTCACAACAGGCTTCCTAGGCTCTGAAATATTTCCTGCCGTAGAGATGCAGCTCAAACTCAATGCTGATCAAATTTCAGAAAAAGCAAAGCAAATATGTGCCAGTAAATCGGTAGTTATATTATGGATGAATGAATGAATGAAGGAAGGAATGAATGAATGAATGAATTATTAATGATTGCGATTGGATTGAAGGTTGGTGAGGTGACTGTGGAAGTGGCGGAAGGCGATGCGAGGAACGTGCTGTGTGATGCTGTGGAGAGACACCGCGCATCCGTATTGGTTTTGGGTAGCCACGGGTACGGAGCTATCAAAAGGTACCTACGTATTCAGTGTCCATTGCTTAACTCTGCAAACACTCTTTCTTTTCCTCATTTTATTGCATTTGCAGAGCGGTTTTAGGAAGTGTGAGTGACCACTGTGCTCGTCATGCTCGTTGTTCCGTCATGATTGTCAAGAAGCCCAAGATCAGAAATTAATAAACCCATTTCAAATAACTCATCCGTCCCACCTACACTGGGACCACCCATCGTCAGAAGAAATGTACCATGCCAAATTATCTTCTCAAGTGTTTTTCCTTTTCCTTTTCCTTTTCCTTTTGCGAGTTACCACTCATTTTATCATCTCACACAACTTTATAAATGCTATGTTTCGGAATGTCAAAACAATTTGCCTTCTCAAAAATATGTTTTTTTTTTCTGACAATTTTCCAAATACCTTTGGAACTTGATCATTAGAATTAGAATGATAACAGAAAATTATTGGAATATAAAAGATAAAAAAAAAAGTGAGCACGGCAAAGAAAATGGACACAAAAAGCAATTGTTAAATATGCATGAAGGTAAATCCTAAAACCCTGTAGCTTAATTTTGCCATTAAAATATTAAAATTTGATTTATAATTACTATTTTGTCATTTTCTGAGGGATAATTTTGTAACCGTTTGAAATTAAAACAAAATGCTTAGCTAGAACGTTATTGAATAATACAGAACCTTTAAGAATTTCAACCAAGTTTGTAAAAACAGACCAAATATCAACGATGAAAAAGAAGTAAGCAAACAATGATAAATGGGATCAATTTTGTGAGTAATTGAAGTGCAGGAAGAAAGCACCCAAGAACACCAGCCAAACCCAATCATGGATAATAATCAAAGCCAACAACCCTTCATTTACTGTCTCTTTGGGTCAAGCCTGTAAAGTGGAAGATAGAAAGATTACGAAGGAAGTATTAAAAAGGAGCCAATAAAATATCAAAAACTTAAAAAAATTACGCTTAAAAAATATACAAGAGATTTCGAACACAGTTATACAAGATCAATTATGTCGCAAATGTTAATTGATTATGTCTATAAAATTTATTTCCAACGCTTAAATTATACCAATAAAAAGCACGGGAGAGAATTCAGAATGGCCTAAGAGATCACACATATATAATATATGGGTAAATTATATATATGTTTATAATTTTTTTACTAACTATTAATATTTTATTTATAAAAATAATTTACTTTTTGATATTTTGTGAAAATATTTTATTTTCTTATTTCAAATAATTTTTTTAATTTTTTAATTATTTTTATTTTTAATTTAACTTTTATTTTATTTGTAATTCTGTAAATGATTTCTTATATTAAATTGCTTTTTATAATTTTTTATTTTATCCGATCAATCAAATCATTTATAAACTTTTCACTCAAATTAATCATCCAAGCAACTTTATTTTTCATTTTTTTCTCTCCTTGTTTTTTCTTTTTCACCCCACCTCAATTCCATAATTTCAATCCCTCGTTCAATGGTAGTTCAATATGCATGATTTTGACTCTGACCTACTATGAACTCGAGTGTATTACAATAAAATAAACATGTGATATTATTCATTATTTAATATCAAAATGATACATATTTAACCCTTTTTAATGTCAAAATCGATAAATAAACTATAATTATATAAAATTTATAACAGAATATCAACTAGTGATTAGATAATTGTCAAATAATTTTAAAAAAAAATAACAATTACATATAACTGAAAATTTTATAACAATCTACCATCTATTAATTTTACAATGTTGAGTAAATTCACTTACATTCAAACCACCAATATATAGAAAAGGAGAGAAAAATGAGATATAACAAAAGAAATTGAAATTTTTAGTTACTAAAATATGATGTAGATCTGTCTTGATAATCATTTTTACCTATTTAAGCACTTTTTTTCTTCCAATTCTTTAGCTCCTATGAGAAAATATAGAATATTAAGTCATAAATCATAATGTATGGGTATGAGTGAGATTCACCTGGCTGCCCGAGACCTGGTCTACCTGACTGAGATCAGGGAGACTTGGTCGAGACCTGAGAGACTTGGCCGAGATGACCGAGATCTAAGAGACTTTGTCGAGACCATGGAAGCTTGGCCGAGACAAGGGGAATCGCCACGGTCGGCCTAGCAAGCCGACCCATACTACCGTTAACGCTCAAATCAAGGTCAGTGAAGTTAATCCGTCATTAAGGATTAGGTAATGCAATCCTAAGCGAGACTCACTCCGCTAATCAGGCCCAATAACGTAAGCCCATTAAAATAATATAAATAGGACACATCCCAAGGGGAAAGGTATGTCATTTATTACTGTTTTCCTACCAGAGTACCATCACCCGCTTTACTAACTTGAGCGTCGGGAGTGCCTTCGCAGGTACCCCGCCATCCGATGTTTACTCGAGACTGAGTGTCGAAGGAGAAGCAGGAGGACGAGAAGAACCCCAGTTCATCATCTAGCAACCTAACCGACCGAAGGAAGGAGAAGAAAACTTCAATAGTTCTATAGGTCTCATCTCCCTACTAGGAACACATAAGAATTTACTAATTGACAAAAAATATTAATATTAATAAATTTGAATAATTTGTGTATATATTATGAGTTTGACCATAACCACCAATTATTAGTATATGTAAAAGTCTCCACAATAATATTTGAACTATAATGATGAAAACATCGTTTTTGTGATATCTCCGTTAGAGTTGTGTTATTAGATTTGTTCCAGGCTTGAAGTAGATAAATGGTTGGCAGTTGGAGAAGGTAGCTTTTGACATTGTAAACAACTCTCATTCCCAAAGTCACGAAGTGGTTGTTGAGAGATGTGCCCTTTGAGGTTTATCTTGGTGTTCTTCTCCGCCGTGCTCGCCAGTTATTTTGCGTGGGAAACAGTGCATTCTTCTCCACCGTTTAGCAGCTAGCACACCTATAAGGGCCAGTATTGGCATCCCACTAATAGTATTATCATGCATAGCACAAGCGAGGTGGTGCACCCACGCAGCCTCCCACAACCACCCCACTATCACTGCCCCCAGCAACACCAGTACCTGCACCCCTGCTCCAGCTTCTTCTCCTCCATTTGCTGCAACTTTCCCAGCTCAGTCATATTGGGAATGTGTAAGATTTTTGGGGTGGTAAAGCATTGACAATGGAGGGAGGGAGGGGCTGAAGAAATGGAGAAAGGGGAAAGCGGAAAAGGGATGAGAGAAGGTGAAGAATTAATAAACCCCACGTCTGCAAACCAATACCATAAGTGTAAGTGCCAATTTAGATAACTGTTGATGAAAACTTAAAAGAATGGACCAATTTAAATATTTTTTAAAAAGCATAAGATTAAATTAATTTGTTTTAAAACCACAGTGCTAAATCTAAATTTTGATTAAAGTACATCTTAAAAATATTACCAAAACAAATATTTAATCACTTTTTAAGACTTTAATAAATTTTTTGATTTGTTATTTTTAATTTAATGAGTATTTTCTTTCTAATTTTGTTAATTTTAAAAAAAATTTAATCCATGATAAAGTATGTATTAAAATATATATTACAAGAAAATAATTAAATAGAAATCAAGTAGATAAATGGTTTGGGTGGGTGCAGAAAGAAGGAAGATGAGTGGGCCTGTTTTACAGTGAAAAGCCCATAAACAAAAAATAAGTAAATAGAAGAAAGACGGTGCGCATTAGATTGTTTGTTAGAAAGAGAGTAGGAGGACAGCGGCGTGGTCTGTGTTTGTTGAGATGTCGGATCCGTACGAACGGGTGAAAGGAGGACGATTGGCATTCAAAGGAGGGATTCTCGCCTCTCGCTCCAAATCCATCGACAAGGCCAAGAACAAGAAGAAGAAGCGGACCACGGCGGCGCCCGTCGAGGACGAGGATACTGGCCCTAACCATAACCCTACCCCTGATCCTAACCCTAACCCTAACCCTAACCCTGAAGAACCTGTCGACACCGACAAACAGGCGGAGGCATCTGAATACACCATCGACGCGGCGAAGCGTATGAAGTACGACCAACTCTTCCCTGTGGAAGCCAAGAAGTTCGGCTACCAACCCAAAACTAACTTCAACTCAGTTGAGGACGCCCTCGATGATCGTGTCAAGAAGAAGGCTGATCGTTATTGTAAATAAAACTATCAATCACTTGTAAGTCACTCTTCCCCCAATCCTATTCTTTGCTTTTCCCTAATTTTAACCCTCGTGTCTTCTCTTTTCTAATTAACATCAACTTTCCAATTTCCATTTCAACTTTATTCGCACCCTTCTGTTCTACTATGTTCATTGATTCCAAATTCAGATAATATCTTCAGCTCTGCTTTCATAATATCATCAACACACGCAACACTCTTGTCATCCACGCTTTCAGCTATTCATTCTTATTTCTTGCTCTCTCTCTTTTTTTTCTTTGTTGGCTTCTCTAGGTAGTAGCTGTGCCATGGACCATGTACCCATTTTTCGCTGCTGTAAATGTAGTGCACTTTGTTGCTGACATTTCAATATTTAGAATGGATCAATATTAGGCTTCAGTAGTACAATCACGTGTAGTTCATCTGTCTCGGTAACAATGATGAATCCTTATTTGTTGTGTGATATCTAAATGATACTGGATATTTGATGATAGAAATGAAATATTAAAATAGATTGTCATATAAATAATTTGTAATTATTAATCGTGTAGCTTACATCTTCAATGGAAAAGAGGAAATAGAATAAATATTTTAAAATTTAAAAGTATTTTAAATTTGTGAAATAAACTATTTAGTTCAAATTTGCAGGTTTAAAATCATATATTCCCAATGTAAAGGTTTCAATATTGTATTTAAGTTGAAAGTTTATTATGCTGAAATTCTAGTTATAACTAAAAATAATATTGAGTATTTTGAAATAGGAAAGTTCTAGTCATAATTCTAGTCTTCTTTTAGAAATTAGGAAAATTGCTATTATAAGACATCAGGATTATGAAATCAATAGAGTATTGATTAAAACAGTATATATTTTAATTAATTATAAAAGATTATCTAAGTTTTAATTATAGAATATCTCAAATATAATCCTGTTGCATAATTAAAAGATATTTAAATTATTATTGATTATAGAAAAGAAAAAAGATTATAAAATAAACAGAGGAAGAAGAACGAGGGAGGCTGAAGAGATGCGCAATACACTCTAAACTTAGTTTTATTCCCATTTTTGTAATTTTATTGCTTTCTTCGTTTGCGTGTTGATCCTCTTGTAATTTCTTAATAAATTATGAGGTTTTCTGCCATTAAAGTTTTGTTTTTCAACATCTGAGTGCGCTTGACAATCTGGTCTTTGAGTTTTAATTTCCGTTTTGATAATTGTTTTTGAATACATATTGATGATTCAATTTTGCCTTTAATTGAAACTCGCATTATTCTGAACAATCTTTTTTGGGTGTATGATTCAAGACGTAAAATGTTATAAACCTTATGAGTAGAGATGCTAAGGTACTAAATGAATTGGTGGTCGGAGTTGAAAGATGATTTGGCTTATTCAAACCACATACACAATATCATCTTTTTGTTAAAACTGGTCTAATAATATTGTTAGACAGTATATGTATTAACTGAAATTTCTTTTAATTTTATTATCTAACGAATATTATTAGTAACCTACAGTATTAGAATAAAGTTCAAATTGAAAAGATTTTAAAACATAATCCAATGCTTCTATTGATATATTTATTTTATAAAACTTCTTTTCCAAGAATCTTTTATACCTCTTTCTCTTCATTGTCCATATACCTTTTTATTATACTCTAATAAAAAAGATGTATTTGTTTTCGCTTTGAGAGATGACTTCGTCAAGCTTTTAAATATACTAAAAATAAAATAGTATATTTGAAGAATAATAGTAAGCATTTAATAAGGCATTAGCCACACATAAACACTCATCTCATAAGATGGGTTCCATTTGTCTAGACATCATCAAATCAAACCAAAAGACTCTTTGTAGGTCATCATACGAACCTTTCGTCTAATGTCTTACATATTTAATTGTTTTATTAATATCAAAATTTAAGGTTATAAAAATACATGTACTATAATATTATGATCAAAAGAGCATTTGAGAAGAAAACAAATATAACATTTGTTTTTTTTTTTATTTTATGTTTTTTTTAAGAGTTACAATCATGTATAATGAAAATAAATTTTTAACTTCTACTCATGAATTCTATGATATGATTATTGTTAACCACAAGAGAATGCACCTTAGGAGTTGTGTACTCATAATTCCTACAGTAACAATTTGTTGCAATAAAGAGATAATACAACTATTTATTATGTGGTTAACTACTGTTTAAATGAGTTTCAAGAAAATATATATATATATATATCAAATTTTCAAAGTACATTATCTTGTATTTCATTTCTACTTAACTATTATTTTAAAGTATTTTTCAATTAAAACTTATATTATTTTATTTTGTCATTCTTATCTATTTCATTTATTATGCCTCCATTAGTTTTCTATTTTTTCTTTCAATTAAAAGAAATTAAATCAAAACGTTTCAAATTCCCTAAAATTTGAAATTTTCTCATTCAAACACAACCATATGGTATCAATTAAAATTCTCTACTCTCCAGACAATATTATTTTAAGTAAATAAAGAATTTAAGATAACTACAAGTGATCTCATAATCAATGATCGCACTATGAGTGCAACTTTAGAGGAAAGACATCCTTTGCGCTAAGCACATAGATTAACAAAAAATGTGTAAATAAGTAACAGAATTTTAAATTTTTTTGTAGTTTAATTAAATAATATGGCCTGATATGAGAGAATAGAAACATTCAATCCACTGACAGTTTAAAAAGGTTTATATACAAATGGAACACAAGATGACAACTAGTAGTGTATAATCTTTGTGTGTATATAAGGTGAAACATAAGATGATAACAGATTCTAACAAAGCTCATTTCAAGTTTACACTGGACATTGGAAAAACAAGGTCTACGCAACATACTCTACATGAATTTTATCATTTCAAATTGTAAACGGTCTACATGGTTAAATGTCCAGGATGTTACTGTCACAACCTTTACCTTTTCTATTCGAGCAAGATGTATTGAAACTTAATCAATTCAATATTACTTCAACTCCTGACAGTTATATTGTTCCAATAGATGCCAATGCACAACTGGAAAACAACCAAAATGTAGAGAAACTAGCTTTATCCATTGGTTAACAAGGGCATTTAAGATGAAATTGTCATTGCTCTAGCAAATCCATATCCCGATAGTTGTGCCATTTTTTGTATCTCTGCATTCCATTTAAAATAGGTCTAAGCCGAGGAGCAGTAGTGCACGTCAAACAACAACAACCTCTCAGATCCTTTACACATTTTCTGCAGCATCTGCATGACAAAGGCTAACATGCTTCACAAGATGAAAATCAACAGATGCAAAAAAAAACAAGTCTTTTAAAACGATGACAAGTGAAACAGAGAAGGGAGTCTTACAGAAAAAGCAAATTACAATCAAGATTTGCACAGTTCCTATGTCTCAATTCACTGACTTCCAAATTACATACATAGCATTTTGCAAACTTATCATCTTCAGAAACTGGAGTTAATTCTGCTTCGGTTGTGGCCCCCGTATAGTAAATAGAAGGGGGGAGAGACAGACGAGAGTCAAATACAAATAAATTTCCTACCCATTCAGCAGCACCTTCATTCTTTAAATAGTGAGAAACACCTCCCTTCAGGGTATATAGATTCTGAAATCCCTGCTTCCTGTCACATGGCATCAAAGCAATGCACCAGATTAACAATATGAAAAGGAGGAGAAGGAGTACGTGACTTCAGTTCTATGAATAAGGAATCAGATTATAGTGCCTAGGTAGAGAAAAAAAAGGAGAGAAGGTTGATTCTAAGGTTTATTTGGACCAAATACTAGGCTAGCTCACGGGTTTTCTGGTCAAATAGGTTATCCCAATCCTGTTTCTAGAACCATAAGTAATGAATTTTTTCCTCTTGTTAATTACTTCCTACTTTTGTTTCTTAATCAAAGTATCAAGGCCTTGGCATTCTCTAAAAATATTAATTTACCTTAGTATTGTAGAATAGACATCACAGCGAATCCCTCCTGTGCAATACATCAATATGTTTGCTTTTTCTTTATCCACATTTGATAAAGGATCTGAAGCAGTGATCTAAAGAGGGCATATCAGAGAGGAGTACATTACTACGCATAATGGAGAGATAAGACTTCGAATTAATGGTTCACAGATACCAACCTATCATCTAGGCAAAGCTCATAGCTAATGAGAAAAAATCTATATGAAATCAGATTTGACAATTACAGTGCCACATTCATCAAAGCAATTTAATAAACGAAAAATGTTTTTTTGTTCAAGTGAAGAAGAACGTTAAAATTCAATGCAAGAAAACCAAGATCTTATGGCATTACTTTGATTAAAAGAAAAAGCCATACAACTGGATGGCAAGTTTCAGCTTATCAGGAGACCATATCAATCCTGAATGAGTCCACATTAGGCACTGAGACATCAGATAATGACCCAACCTCTTCCTGAGACAGACCAAATGAAGTGTTCCTAAAGCAGTCCACACTAGGTCGCTGAGCCCCACGAAAATGTCCAATATCCCACTCATAACCTGAACAACAGCAACAATACTGCATTAATGTTGGAACTTATAATTAGGAAAAATATAAATATTTTATAACGAAAAAGAGAAAATATAGAGATATTTAAAACATATGACTTGAAGATCTCACCAAAGGGCAGAAGAAACAAAAGGGTAGGTCAGCCAAGTCTATTCCTACATTTTTAACACGTCTATTTGCATAATGGATACTCCATGTATGTTAGTCATTGACTGAACCAGGTTCATGAGTGTTATTACTAATGTAAGTATGTGCAGATTAGGACTAAGGCTAGAACCACACCCCACCCCTTTTAGGTAACATGGGGAGACAAGACATTTTTACAGTTAAGGAGAAAAATTATGTTCCCTTTCAAAAAGGAAATTACAATAAACATATCAATTGTAACACTTCACGGCTTAATTGCATTGCATATAAGGTGGAAGTTGTCACTGGAAAACCATTCACATCCTGCCTCTCTCACAAGTCACAACTGATGCACATTATCTCATAATGATAACTCAGCAAAATGGGTGTTCATAATCAGGACCTCTTCTTTAAAGGACAAGTAATTATAAATGACATTTGATTCAAACACCAAATAGTCCAAAATAAGACACGATGTAATATAGGAAACAGAAAAGGGAGGAAAGTTTAAATTAAGGAAATAATTATTCACTCTGGAACTATAGAACCTATACCATTTCTGACATCCAGTAGAATGGAATCTCTGTTGTGATAATCTTTTGCTCTAAGATCAGTTTTATTGATTGCTTCCAATCTTTCTTTCCATTCTGATGGCGATAAAGGTATTGCACGCATTGAAGAATCAAGTAATGGAAGATGTGACATACCACCTTCAAACTGAAGAAAGATGAAAACCATAAGTTGATAAGTTGTCTTCAAGCTACAATTATTAATATTAAACATGCCAGACATGAAGATAAAGAAATGCAAAAATTTGTTCATTTGTTATAAAGCTACACCACATTGAAGTCCGATCCCGAAGATGAAATTTGATTGCCCTCAAAAGAAAATAAAAAGGATCATAGCATCAAAACCAGAAGAATACAGCTATGTCAATCCTAACAAACTTAATTTGCAAGAGAATATTTTATAGCTTACCTGTACCAATGAAGGCTTATAACGCAACTTCAACGCTGGAAAGGTATGCCCATTTTCTGATGGAGATATCTGAACCAACATGTCAGAAAACCTGTTATCCTCTCTTAACCAGTTGACATACGCCAGAGCATCTTTTGATGGTCCACTATACTGCAGAAATATATAACATTTACAGAACATACTTCAGACATATTTCTGACCTATTTGCACAAATTTGACATATACTTGGGCTTTAATATTGAGATAATAAGTGAGTCTAGAATTAGTGGGCCTTAATGAACTTAATTGCTAATTTTTCACTAATGTTCGGATTGATACTCACTTTAACATATTTTTCTTGTGTAGGTCATAACTGGTACAGCAAATATTGAATTTGGACACTTCTTAGGCCTTTGGGGAGACAAGAAAAGTTCTTTAATTTTGAAGTATTTTTGTGCCACAACGGAAATTGAAATTCCAGGATCTACTCTTTGGATTGCTCATCTTAAAAATGCATAACTCACTCAAATCGGATCCAAATTAGGCTTATAGTTTCTAGAAAGGTAACTGGATGGGCCTCAAATATCTTTTCTAAAAGGGAGGTAAAATTAGATACGAATGTCATTAGTTATTTTTTTAGATATAGGTCTAAAACTATAATTGCTCCTAAAAAAATCTCTAATTGTAGTGCTTTAATGATATTGGAATCAATTGATATGTGCCCTTGTGAGTTGACTTAAGGTTAATCCCTATATTGCAAATGTGAATGGGAATTTAGTTGTCTTTTGTGCCATTTGACTATCTTTCATCACACATCAGATCAGAAAGATATGTATGTGGACCTGGAATATTGTAAGGATGTCTTGTAGCTACGTCTATAAACATCGGAGTACCCGTTTAGAGTTATTAGTATCATACATTCTATCTCTCTTCCATCTTATTGTTATCTATTTTTCTTTTATCTCTGATTTTCATCCACCCATACGCCAAAAAAATGGGGTGTAAGATCACCATTTTTCATATTTATAATGCACAAGAACTCTTGCGTGTAATGCACATTACCCTCGGCATTTCCAATCAGGTTAAAAAAGAAAAATATATCTCTTCTTATGGAGATATTATTCATGACAGAATTGCTAAATAGAACAGGGGCAGAACTTACCTGGGCATTAATCCCTTGTTCATTCAGATAGACTCTTCCATTGATATCGAGGTCCTGCTAAAAGATAGAAGTTATAAACTGGGAAAGGTAGGATTAGAATTGAACTTGGGTTCTGGTCAAACAATGAACTTGTGATTCTGAGGTATGATTTATCAAAGCATGAGTGAACAATACATTCACGAAGAAAATATTTAGTAACAGAAATAATTGATATATCCTCCTTTGTTGAGAACACCAGAATCAATACAATGGTAACAGGAAAAGAGTAACATAAAAAAAATGAAAGCAACCTGCAATTCCAAGAAAGAACGGTGTTTGGCGACTTCGGCTTGTGGGTCTTGGATGAACACAAAATGGTAGAAATTGACGACCAAAAAATGAAAATCGTCCTCCCTTGAAGTAGAGGGCTGAGTTAGTGGCAGTGCAGCTGGTAGGAGGTGCTTACGATGGGTGAGAGCAAGAGAAGATGAGTCAGTGAATTTGAATTTGAAGAGAGAATTTTGGAATGGCAACACAAGCCTTGAGCTGCAAAAGGAAGCAGCAGTAACTATAGGTGCGACTGAGGGCGCAATGGCATGAGCACACGACCCAGACCCACGCACAGAGAACACCTCTCTGCACCACCTCATCCTTTTTCTTGCCCCTCCAATGCCACCTTCACCGATCGTCTCTCTCTGTCTACCAGCTGTTAGAGGAAATCTTGGATCATAGTCCAGGCCCAAGCCCAACTCATGTTTTCTTTCCTCTTTACGGTTTTTGCCTCCTGCACCTCATCACATTAAATGACATATATGCACCTACGTTTTATAATTAAAACCTAGGTATTTTCCTTCCTCCTATAATTAAAATATTTTTAAAATGAATAAAATTATGAAGATACTGACTTTCATAAAACAATTGAATCTCACTATGAAAAGTGTATTTATATATCTATAGAAGTATGCTTAAGAAGGTGAGAAAGAGTGTTGAAGAAGGTGTTAGAGTGTTATAGAGTTGTATTTTTAAGAAGGAATTAGAAGAGAAAGTGATGGGTTGAGCATAAAATGAAGGTTTAGTGGTCTTTGCCGGATTGTGCCTGCCGGCAATTATAAAAAAGTGATATTATAGTATTATTTGACTGAAAAGGAGAAAGAGAAAGGAAAACATTGGAAATTGTATTGTATTGCCAGCAAAGTTGAGATGTAAAAGTTAGAAAGAAAGAAAGAAAGAAAGAGGGAGTGATGATGTTGGCAGAGTTGGAGGTCACGCCAGCCACAGCAATGCTTTTGTATTTTGGACTATAAAACCATTATTCAGTCTCTGCTTCTCCTTCTCAATTCCTCTCTTCCATTCCGACATCAACATGAACGGGAAAGCCTCCGTCTCTAAGGAGCTCAATGCCAAGCACGCCAAGGTTTCATCAATGCTTCTTCTGTTTATACTTAAATCTTGTTTTTTAATTTATCATTCTCATGATTTCCCCTCATGCAGATCTTGGAAGGACTTCTTAAGCTGCCCGATAACAGGGAATGTGCAGACTGCCGGAACAGGTATCATCAATAAGTTTAACCTTTTTCTCTTTTTACCTCATGTTGTCGGAGATGGATCCCCTGCAGTTCAATTCAAAACAGCGGAGTTTAAAAACTTACCATTTCTGGTTGTTTTGAATAAAAATAAGTGTAAAAACAGAGTTTGATAGTTTATGAGCCCTTAAATAGTATCCAATTCTTCACTTTATATTGCACCATGTATTGAAATTTTGAGTTGTTTTTAAATTTACCTTTCCATTTCTCAAATATTGTCAGGGCACCACGATGGGCTAGTGTTAACCTAGGGATTTTCATTTGCATGCAATGTTCAGGAATTCACCGAAGCCTTGGAGTTCATATATCAAAGGTTTACATTTTTGTATCCAGTTCTTTTATGCTATATTTTTTTGGTAGAAATGGGAAAAGTAAATTAAATTAATGAGTGAAAATAGGTGATACTTTAAAGATAAAAAACATAGTAAAACATAATGTAATTGATTTTCAAAATAACCCTAAATTCTACCATAACATACACAATTCTAGAAGAAAAACTAACTAGAAACTTTTAAAATAAATAAATAATAATTATTATACTGAATAAATTAAAAATATTGATAGTTAGAATTTAATAACTAATTAGATATCAATTTATAAACTAATATAATAAACAACAATATAATGCACATACTTTTTACTTACATAGATACATAATTACTTAATAAAAAATATTCACATATTAAACCAAATTTTTCATATTTTTATATCGGAAACAAAAATAATATATTATTATTGAATCACTTATATATAAGATACAAGGATCTTCAACTCTATCTCATTTATTTATTTTAGAACATTCATATTAAACATTTGATTCATTTTTACTAATATTTTTTACATAAAAAAAATCCTTTTTTTATGAATGATACTTAAAATCATATATGTATAATGTGGTGCGATCTTGTTTCCATCCTGTTTCTTTCCATTTCAAAATAATTAATATATATTTCAAGTGCTGATGATATCTGCGTGCGTGTTTATATATATATATATATATACATATATATATATACATATATATATATATACTTTTAAGCATGAGTTAAAAATTGAATACTTAAAAAAGACCTTTTATAATGTGTTGAAATTATAATATTCTTAATAATTATATATCACTGCATACAAATTGTTGCAAAAATTAGCAATATAAATTATTTTTGTAAGCAAATCCGGATATTTCTGTTATGAGGAGGGTTACAATAAAGCATTATCTGCTATATTAATATATTATTTACGTACATTTCTATCAATAAATTTATAATGATCGCGTCTTGTCATTTTGGAACTAGGTGCGCTCCACAACTTTAGATACGTGGTTGCCAGAGCAAGTTTCTTTCATGCAATGTAAGAAACTATGTAATTTTAATTCTTTTTCTTGCTTCCTTAATGAAAATTATCGTTAACTGAATTACAGAAAGATGTGAGTGACACTCATTCTCATAAAAAAAAGGAAGGTAATATGTGAGCATTAGCTTTATTTATTTTCTTAGCTTTTCAATAAAAATACGGATTTTTTTTTTATATATAATTCTTTGTAATGATTAGTTACCTTCCCTAGAATAGTGAATTTTTTAATCATTGCAATTAAGACATTCATGTAGGTATTGTAATTATCATTTGTTGTTTTAAGGTTATTTAGTTTGTTGATAATTACTGCTGAGATGGTCTCTCTATACACATGTTACACACAGTTATGGGTAATGTAAAGTCAAATAAGCACTGGGAGGCAGAAATGCCACCAAATTTTGATAGAAGTAAATTGGCAATGGAGAAGTTTATCCGTATCAAGTAAGCTTGTGATGAACATTATTTTTTGAAAGTAAAAGATAATTTTGATAGACTATTTTCCCAATGAATGTACTTAACTTGCTCGTGGTGTTTTAGATATGTGGAGAAAATATGGGTTTCAAAAGATGATATGCAATCAACATCAAGTGGAGGGGCTAGGAAGGGTATTCTCAAGAACAGCAGAAGACTTTCTCTTGAAGAAAGCATTCTTGCAAACCACGTCTCAAAAATTGTACCACCAATAACAAGAGCTCGTGGGGTAACCATGTTATTCATTCCTTACCAATATTCTAGTGAATTGTTGTTTTATTCTACCAGATCTTTTTTAAAAGAAGGTCACAACTGTTATTACTGAATTCATCTTCATTTTCTAAGTTTTTGTTGTGTTTTCTGCTTACCTTCCAAGATTTACTATATATTGGAAACATGAGGATATGTTCGTTTTAAGTGTATTTATGCAATTCAGGTTTTTATAGAGACACAAAAGAAGAATTCTCCTCCATTTAAAAGACCATCCTCATCTGTTGATTTTGACAAGTCCACAAAGAGCATCGGTACTGGGGACATTTTCAACTTGCTTTGCATCTATGACGATAACCAAAATTTCTCAACACTGCCACCTTCAAGCTGGGCAACATTTGATTGTATGATAAATCATCATGTCTATCATCTTTTCATATGTCTTTTATTGATTTCAATGAATAATATTGAAAATCCAAAGCAAGTTGAAAATGTATGGCATTTTATGTTTGAAAATATGGATTTGTTTTTCTTCATTTTAACACATTCTTTTATTCTTAATCCATAGTTGTATTTCACAGGGCGACTCTCATGTTAAGTACTTTTAAATTATTAATTAGAAGATATTAAATCAATATATACACATGTATGTTTGCAGGAGAAGCATCAGGATTTTAAGTTCATAGCCTTTTCAATTAATCCTTGGTGTAGGTGTCACAAGATTATATTTACTTTTGAAGCTGTGAAGTGGGATCAACGTTTTGCTGCATAAGGTTAGTGTAGGCATTTTTCTCATTTTTTATTTTTTTAACAATGTGATTTGCACTTTCATATTTTGGTGAATCTCTAGATAGTTTTGGTTGATTTTCTTCCATTCCCATACTTATTGTATACCTTTTGAAATTCTTAAATTTATCTGAACTAAGTCAAGTTAATTCCAATGTACTTTTATATACGAGTAATATTGCCTAATATAACAAGGTATGTTTAAGACCTTTACCTGTCAGTGCATTGCCTTATATAATTGTTTAAAAAATACCATTACGTAATTATGTGTTTTCTAGTCTTTTAGTAAATAATTGTTTTGTTTATTAATGTTGTCTATTTTCCTAAAGAATCTTTATTTTAATTTTTTTGTTTTGGCAGGTTTGTTAGAGTACACTGTTTTGAAAGGACATTTTGGTGTTGAAATGGAGCATAGAATGGTTTGGTTTACATTGTAGTTCATTATTCTTACAACATTAACTAATCTGAGATGGACATCTGAGGGAGGACATAATATTTATATTCTTCTGTAACAAAGTTTTCGTCATTGGTTCATAGAACAAAAAAGTTGTAAATTTAATATAAATTAACTTAGGTTTGTCCATATTTTTTCTTTTTTATCTCAAAATAAATATACATCGTTAACATTCCAGTGAATTTTGGTTGCTTTCGCAGCCTTAACACTTTTAGTTATACACTGCGACGTCTATAACCTCACTCTGTCAACAGTTTTTACCCCTCTTTAATAAAAACGGTATTATTACCTTCCCCCCTTATATTTACTTCAATATTTTATTTATTATAATATATTTTTTTTAAAAAAATATACAATTTAGTTATTTCTATTAAATTTTTAGGGCATTAATGTAGAACAATAGTGCATAGATGAAATCTAAGTGTTACAAATCCTAAGTGTTAAGGCTGCCGCATGGAAGACTTTGAGGGTTAAATTTTTTATTATAAAAGAAGTCATTGTTGCATAAGTGACCATCGGAGAAAGATAATTAGGGTTGAAAGAGAGGAAAATAGAAAAAGATTAAGGATAATAACAAGCAAACATAGAGATATGTGTGTAATTTAATCGAAAGTAAAAAAATACATATTTTTAAAAAAAAGTTAAAACCAATTTTTTTTTAAAAAAACACTACAGTAAATTAAATATTAACACTAAGACGAAAAAGAGAATTACACCTCGTTAAAGTTACCTTTCTATGATATATATATAATTTTTTAGTTACTCTTAATATTACATTCTACTTATATTTTAAAAAAAAAACACAACGCCAATCATGTATATTCATGTCTACTAATATCCAATAATCATACAATATTAATATCCATAATGGATAAATAAATATAATTAACATGCACAATTAATTTTGAAGCGTATTGTTTGAATAAAAGTACAACTAAGTGTAGTTTCTAACGTAATTAAGTAACTTCTTAACATATGATTGCATTTAAAAAAAGTTCAAATTGACATAATATGTGTTTAAAGTGTTTCAAATTAATGTCATATATGCTTTCATGATATACAAAAATAAAAAATATTTTACAATCAATTTATTAGTGTCAAAGTTATAAAAGTTAATACAGATAATTAAAATAACAATAAAAATTCAAATTTAACTACTCGATTAGCAAACTTTAAATTTCATCTAAAATGATCAATGGTTTAGAATCGGTGTAATTTTTACATTGATTTGATTTTTAACGTGGGTATAATTAAAGGTAAATTCCAAGAAAAATAGAGAAGTGAAATTTATAAAATGATAGGAAGTAAACGATAAAATGTGTAATTAAGCTCGTTGTAAGTGAGTATAAAGTTTTTTTTGAAATAATATTTATATGATAAAATAATTACTATATATTTTCTTTATATAATTAAGTCAAATTGGGTCTATCGAATTTGGAATTCATTTATTTAACCCAATTAAAAAAATAAGTCAAACCATTTATATGTAATTCATTTGATACCTGATATCCGATGTGGTAAGGGAAGAAGCAGGAAGCTAGAAGTTGGAACAATAGATGAACAGCAGTAGATACAGTCTGTTGCTTAGTTGTGGTCACGTGGCGCCATCTGCACCGGTGAAACGATGTCGTTTAGATTGGCGCGCCAAAGCACAGCTGGCGGATGAAATGGAGATTCGGGTGTGCAGCAACCGCAGCTGCCGCAGACAGGGCTCATTTCAAACCCTAGAAACCCTCTCTGGCGTCGCTCCTCCAAACGTAACCGTGAAGCCGTGCGGGTGCTTGGGGCGTTGCGGTGGGGGCCCCAACCTGGTGGTCCTGCCTGATGGACTCATCTTTGGCCATTGCGGGACGGCTGCTCGGGCGGCGGAGCTCATAGTCACTCTGTTTGCCCAAGCCGGCCATGACCCCAAAACTTGTTTGGACGCGCTTGCTTTGAGGAAGAGAGCGGACATTGAGTTTGCCAACCGAAATTTCACTCAGGCTGAGCTTCTGCTCTCACAGGTACACGCTGGCCAAAGCAAACCATTCTTCATTCTCCATTTTACTTGAGAATTTTGAATTTAAAGCGAGAGACAACTCATTCTTCCTTTCTATCTTTTCAAATCAATTGATACAGGCTATAGATTTAAAACCATTTGGTGGCATGCATATCACATTTAAATGCAGGTTTGCTAAACTCATTCTTTATATCAGGTTTCATCAATGTGCTTGTTTCCTTTGTTACGTCATTATCTATTTTGACATTTGACATTCAGGTCATTTGTAAGGCTGAAATTGGGCAACTACTCTGGTGCCCTCCAAGATGCTGAAGAGGCTTTGGCATTAGCTCCCCGCTATTCTGAGGTGACTCGGATTCTTCTATTATATTAAAAAAACAACTTGCTTTCCAATTATGATTACCTCTTAAGATACCCCTTTAGAGACTAGTTCTTCATTACTCATGTCCATGTGTTGTTTCCCTTCTTACTTTTTGTTTCATCTGAAATCTATAAAGTTTTGAAAACTTTACGTAAGTGTTTTAAAAAGCTCCAACAGAAATGATTGGAAGATGTTTTCCTATCGTCTTCTGTTTTCCTAGAGCTTTTTAGTCTCAATAACAAACTTTTCTTTTTATGTACAATGAAGGCAACCAGGTTTGAACCTAAGGCCTTATGCTGGGTAAATCCTACGGGAAGGATTTAGCTTCTCCCCTGAGCTTAAATCAATTCATGCTCTTTAACCTTTGAAGAAGTTACATGAAATAGTTTCTACTAAAGTTATGTGTATGAGTAGATTTTAGTTTTCGAGAGAAGTACAATTTATTTTTAGTTTAATTTCTTCTGTTATGAATATTTATATAGATGTTTGTCGAAATGCAGTCCTAGTTAAATTTACAGCCGTTTGTATGAAGTCTAGACTAGATTATTGACGATGTGCTGTCATTGCTAATCACATCATTTGATCATTAGCTTTTCTTTAGGAAATACTTTGTACTGCCTTACTTATCCTAAATAAATATGTTGGGATGTTTTGAGTGTTGAAGAGTAGCATCTGAAGTTAATGAAAAATTCGGTGGAGGAAGAGTCTTTGCCAGACAGTTTCGATTAAAATTTCTTGTAAATAACAACTGAGTGAGATTCATTAAATGAGAAGCCGTAATTTTGATCCATTGGATTAATTTTATTATTGCAGGCTATACTACACTAGATTCCCCCCATCCTTTCCAGCAATCCTGTTATCAGTGTTCACCATTGCTGGAAATCACCTCAGAGACAACATTTTCTTCTTTGTTTTTCTTTTTCTCTTCATCTCCATTCTCCTCTCTAATTTCTCCAAGGCCAATGAAATCAACTTCATGAACCAGAAACTGTTCTCTTAATCTTAACTGGGATCAATCAAGATACCACATCAACCACTGCCAACATTGGTGAGATTCTATAACCTCTCCGACACTGACATCCAGCCTGCCATAAAGAAGCCATCTTACAAGCCCAAGATGCATGCTGTTCGGACTAACTCTCTGCCTTCAACTGCTCCACAACCAAACCCAACACCAACCTTGCACCATAGTAATCAACAAAGTCTAAAATTTTCACCTTCCAAATTAAACCCAGATTTCGGGTACACTTCTTTGCATGAGGTATAGGTCTTGAGAGAAAAATCGATACATGGGCATGTTTCTATTTCTTCACCCCTGTTTGATTTTGCATCTACTTTTCCCCTTCAAATGTTTGATTTTTGACGTTTTTGACATTTGTACCCATGCAAAAGGACGACTCTGGTGTAGAACTTCCCTCCACCTCCTTGGAAGAAGGATTATTTATGATTCTCTTTGAAGAATTGCTGGATTGGGGTGAGAATTGAGCCTGTGAAGAAAAATAAAAGAAATTGGTGGTTAAAACAAAATTATCAATGGTTGTTTTGGAAGAACTGAATATGGTGGTTGGGCTCCCCAGCGATGATGTCACAGATAATGGAGTTTCATGGGTGACAATGGTGGTGGTCATGGGACCAAGTAGGCAGTTTATGGCAGCGAGGATGAGAGATGTCACGTGTGGATTGAGCGGAGCCAGTTGAAGGTGGAGAGAGAAAGGGTTGAGAGGAGTAAATACAGTGTGGAAGAAGCAGGGTTTAACTGTGAGTTAGATGAATCCAACGCTCAATAAAATTGGTTTGCCATACACTACCTAAAAAGCTGGTCCATTGTAGCCTTCACCAATTTCTTATAAATTTTTGTAAATAATAGATTTTTTTTTCAGAAGAGTACTTTAGAGTTTGTTACTAGCATTTTGTTTTTTGTTAAAAGGTGCAATGCAACTCTCAAAAGGTTTAGTTCCATCTTGAGTTTTAAATCAGCTGAGTTTCTTGACCATTGTAGGTAAACCTTTTCATGTGTACCCTTCCCCACATTAGTGAAAACTACTACCTTTTGATTGTTACTGAAATCTCATGATAATGTCACAACTAGATATTGTAGTCTTGATCTTGCCTCGATATAATTTGCCTATCACCAGTGTGTATATGTTCATTTTTCACTTGTTATGTGCTGTACCTATTTTTCACTTGTATAATATTGTCATTTTATCTATGCAGGCTCGTATGTGCCAAGGTGATGCCTTCTTGGCATTAAACAAATTTGATTTGGCAGAACAGTCATATTTAACATCTTTAGATATTGAACCTTCGATTCGTCATTCTAAATCATTCAAGGTAGCGTTCAATGTCTTGCTATACGTATAACGTATGTATTTTTTTTTTGTATAAATAAATGTCTGTGGTTTTCGGGAAGGAGGATGCAACACAACTGATAACTGAGAACGATGATTCTATTTCCCGTGGATTTTGTGAGCTATTTCAAACATTAATCTAAATAATAGAAGTAATCCTAGAAGGAAATGAAAGAATATTCACTTCTGGGTAGCCTCTCAGAATTTCATATATGGCGAAAAATTCGTATTTTTAATGACATAATTATTAAAAGGTTGTCATATCTTCTACTGATTTTGGGAACAATATTAATGGTTTGTGCCGTACGTTCTCTTCTTTATACTGTCTTTTCTGTTTGTATCTTTTCTTTCTACTGTCTTCTCTGTAATCGTTGTATCTTATTTGGGTCTGTTTATAAATTTGAAGTGAATATTCTACACTGGAGTAAACATTGTTCTTTACATTTGCATTTTTGTTTAATCAGGCTCGGGTTACAGAACTTCGGGAAAAACTTGCTGCTGCTAACACACCGTGAATATGGCTTGTAAGTAAAAGTCCAGTTAATTCAATAACAGTGATGTCAGAAGGAATAAATTTTAACCTACTGTTCCGGGCATTAAAATGTCATTTGCATTGTATTTTAAATTTTCAGCCTCAAATGTGATATTTGTGATTGTTATAATATCTGATAGCATTCAGAACTAAGGGAGGAAGGAAGAAGAAGGTCAGTCTTGAAAGAGAAAAAACAAAAAGTAAAAAATTTGAAAGTCATTTTAGATTGTTGCAGAACAAATATTTTAGATTGTATAATCCTAATCCAAAAGTAAAAAAATAAAAATGACTTTCAAATTGAACAATCTAAAATAATTTCTTCCTTTTAAGTTTACCCATGACGTTCTTCCTACACCTCTACAAATTTCTTCCTGCACTACCTAACTTTCAGAAAAGACTGTTTTACCCCCTTTAAAAAATGACTTCCGGATTGTTCTTTCCGAAATATTCTCAGAACGTCTTTTCCAGAATATGTTTTATGAATTATGGATTTATCAAATTAAAAAAAAATGTGTTCTAAAAAAATGTTCTGAAATATCCTTTGCTTATGGAATCACTATTCTGGAAACACTTGTAGATATTTTTTGAAGAATATAGGGGTGCAGAAAGAAAAATAGAAAGAAAAATATAGAGGTGCAGGAAGAAGTTGCCACACAACA
This sequence comes from Phaseolus vulgaris, assembly GCF_000499845.2. Lineage (NCBI taxonomy): Eukaryota > Viridiplantae > Streptophyta > Magnoliopsida > Fabales > Fabaceae > Phaseolus > Phaseolus vulgaris. The sequence goes on from NC_023758.2 coordinate 49,662,787, forward strand.
CATAGACAATGGTGACAGTGATGACAAAGGGACAACGATGGAAATGGAGTGGTGATGATAAGGGGGTGACGATGACAATGGTTGACGACAATAAGGGGGGCGATTTAGTCTTCCAATCATCCCATGAGGTGCAATGAAAACTATCGGATGCAAAAAAAATGGGATGGTAAAATAGATATGAATTATTTTTTGTATTGTGGATTTTCTTAACTGGAATAGGCTTTTGATTTTTTTTTTCTGGATTTTTATTTCCAGTACATAAGTCCGGATCTACTTTTCCAAAATATATTATTTTCAATTTCGAATTTTCATTAATAAAGAGTATTTTTAAAATTTTAAAATTGTGTTGGTGCAGGTTTAAATATTGAGTGTAGGAAGAATTTGCCTTTTTTAGACTTGAATTGAGTTGATCCATTTTAGATTATAAATTTTAAAATATCTTTTTATGAAAAAATGACTTTCAGAGGTTCATTTTTTTATAATTGATTTTTATTATACAATTTAGAAGTAAAAAGTAAATTTCAGATAATCATGGAACAAAATTTCAAAATTGTGTAATTCAAAAAGTGAAAATTAAATTTTTGAATGTACAATCTAAAAGTTAAAATAACTTCTGAATCCAATAATTCAAAAATTTGAATATCATTTTTTCATAAACTAGAAGAATAAAATCAAGATTTTCACATTTGTGGGAGTGCAAAACAAAATTACGGGGTGCTAAAAGAAACCCTCTTATATATATAGATAGATATATAGATATTATCTTAAGAATAAAATGAAAAAACAAGTTTAAGTGATTAAAAAAAATATAAAGGATAATTTTACAAGATCAGTTTACAATTTAAACTGTTTTATTTATCCAGATTCTTCTTCACGGTTTAGCACCACAGAATGGGCAGGGATATATAGATTCATAGATAATAAGAGGAATTGGAATTCACGGACGAACGCTATGAATTCCTGCACAATTATTATGAACTCCATTCAAGTTCCTTCTCCTTTGTTCATCAAGTCTTTTAAATCAGTTCCATCGTTCAAATGCTACTGCAGGAGCTCAGATGAGAAGGGAAGAGACGATGTGAAGGACGCACTGAATGGGTTGGTAGACGAGCAAGTTCAAGAGCTATTGAGCAGAAAAGAGAACAAGATTTTGCTAGATGGTTTAGAGAAGGCGTCGCAGAGGGTTGAGATGGCTAAGAGAGAACTTGAATTGATCCAAAAACAAGAATTAGCTGTCAAGCAGTTGAAGGATTACGTCAGCCAGCTGGAAGGCGAAATTATCGAGGTAATGATTTTTTTTTTCTTTCTTAGGTATCAAAAACTCAGGCTAGAAAATAAGATTAATCACTGTATTTTACCGATCTGGAGGCACATGACCAATTCAATCATAAAAAGAATGCCCTAATTGTTGTGGTTGAGACAGGGATTGCGTTTGCCTAGATCTCTGTAGTTTCATAGGACTTACTGAAGCCAAAATATTGCTAATGAATATTTCTCCAACTGCACCGATGATGTCGGCACTTTTCTGATAAATTAATAATAAACAATCTTAAATGTCTTTCAGCTAGAATAGATGTTACTGACTCTCTTGGAACTAATTATAAGAAAAATTCATTACTTCTACGAATAAATATTCTTATATGGTTGAGATTTGAAGTCCATTAAAGGATTAATTTATAAGTTAGAAATTTTTAAATTTATGAGATATGTTAATACTGAAGCTCACTTTTTAATATATGATATTAGAGTTTATTTCAACATGTTTGGCTAAGTTTGGCTAAGTTTATCATGTCAATCCAGTTAGGAGAAATATATTGGAAATTTCACATAAATTAGAGATAAAATTAATTTATAAATATGTGAAGACAATTCTCACTTTTATAAATTGATTATGTAATTTGATTATGAAAATAAATTAGACTTAAACAATATATAGCACTTAAAGTTCATTTAGTATCTTTATTGTTATACAATAATAAATCGACCTTCTTCTTAGAAGGTAACTAACAACATAAATTTTGTGAAGAACGACTACATAGATAATTCATAGTGCATTGAAAGGTGTATCGTCCGAGACTTAGGGGTTGGTCACTGTCCAAATCAATTACATGGTGAAGGGGGGGACCTCAAAGTAAGATAAGTGTTACAGAAGTTTAAGATATAAGTGTTAGGTAAGAGTAAGCCGCCCTTTAGACAGTGAATATGTTGGTCATATGACACCTCTTTAGACCTCTTTAACAGGTTTAGCGAGATTAACGAAGATTATCTTCTGTTATCGAAATTTCAGAAACTCAAAAAATAATTAAATCCTTGAATTTCAAAACTCGTTTTTCTTGTACCTTACACCCCTTGCCTCTTGAATATGTTTTAGAAGAAAGACCTCTTATAAATACTACACGTCTTAAATTAAGAAGGAGACTTGAATTCACTAACTCAAACCACTACTTTGAATAAAAAGAGAAGATATAACAAATGACACTTGCAAAATGTCATTTTCATGCATTTTTATCTTATTTTAACCTGCCTTGCATACCTTTGCTTCGTATAATTCATTTAATAATTCTTCGATAACCGATATAGGTAATTATCTCAATTAGTTATTTTATAGGAAAAATACTATTTACTTGTGATTAAAAACTATGGCATAGTTTACAACGTGTCTTTGACTTGATTTCTTTTAATTCCTTGATTTTCACTTGAGTTGCTTATAAAAATTGAGTGAGTTTAAGATTGAAGAATGTCAAAGAGACATATCGGAGGCAAAAGCCATGGTGGAGAAAGCAGAGCACTCTTTATTGGTAAATGTGGGAGGTTCTGAAGGTGGCGGTACATCTATGGGGATGAAAAGTGAAGAAATTGATCGAGATGAAGAGAGATGGGAGTCAATTAAAGCAGCATCAATTTCTGCCCTCGTGGGTACCATTTCAGGTCTCCCCATATGCTTCACTCAAGTCACCGATACAACTCAATTGCTTCTCCCTTTAACAATCAACTTCATTAGTTGTGCATTGTTTGGAGTGACTTTTCGTTACACTATACGAAGAAACTTGGATGATGTTCAACTTAAGACAGGGGTCGCAGCAGCTTTTGGCGTTGTTAAAGGTAATCAATCATATTACCATCCTTACATTTTGAATAGCTTCAAAATTTGTCACTGCATCATTTTAGATAAAATATTATGTTTTTTTTTTCTTTCTTTTGAGATCTTGAGTTGAATGCTTTGAATATAAATAAGTTTAATAGTGGTATTACTAAAACAAACTCATGATGCAGGTCTCGGAACCCTAGGAGGTGGACTACTCCTTGAGCCAAACTTTCAAAGCTTCTTATCACTTGTCCAAGAGGGGACACTTTATGTGTGTGAGAATCTCTTAATTTTTATTTCTGTTGCTGTTGCTTTAGATTACTGTTTCAAGACAAGGCTTTTGAGCGCTTTTCCAATTGATTGATCATATTTTAAATACGAATTATTTGTTCAATTATCATAGCTTAGATGGACATTGATCAATTTGTTGGTATAGATTCAACTTAAAATAGTTCTTCAATTCTATCCAAAAACTCACTAATAATCTACTAAAAAGTCTTCCATTTGCATTCGAATATTTAATCGCTTGCATTGTCAAGTTGTGTCGCTTGACCATCAATTATGCAATTATTTTTAATTCCATTTGTAATAAACTTGGTAAGTTATTTCTTTTGGATTTTGCACTTAGTGCAGTACTCAAATCAGCATATACACTCAAAGCCAGCATACAAAGACGAGGGTAACAGACAGTGATAGCATTAACAAAAATCATATCAACGTTAAGGCTCACAATCACCAGATGAAAAAGATAATAGTATAAAAGCCTTGCATAATGCCTATGACCTTTCTTATTACACTTCAGTAGTTTTATCTGATAAACGACAACGTAATAAACTGGAGTTATATGTTTAGAAACATTTTGTTTAATTCTATACATAGATCCTTGTTAGCTTCTTTTCACCCTGTACGAAAACAAGGTGGAGTGCATGTGTCATTGCTTACAAGATTACATTTCATCAATCATGACTTATCGTCATTCAAAATGATTGTCTCACGAATGGTTTTAGAAATAGTGGTAGCAGAGAAAGAAAAACTAAAAGAAAAGTACCAGAGACAGATGATAATAAATAAAAAATTATAAATAGAATATAAATTACAAGTAGACCAATAGAATAGAATATGAATTACGAGTAGACCAATAGAATATGGATTATAACTTTCCTAAAAGTAATGGATCAATCATGATATGATCTCATATATAGCAAAGGCTGAAGCTACCGTTGAAGAACTAAAAAGATTTCTTGTGGCTGAATGTTAGAGGATATCAACAAAAAGCTTGAGAAGTCTACACTAAAATTTTGATAATGTATGTGATCAAATTTTAGGGGGTGATCAGACTATTATAATAAACTTAATCACTAGACTTCATTGGGTGCAGAACTTGTTAAAACATGAAAATTCAGCTGAAGTTATTGAAACATCAACAATGATAGCACCATGTGAAAGAGGAGGAGGCCATTGCAGGCAAGGAGGGCATGGTGGTCATAGTCAATGCACATACTGCACAGGAATGGGGTCATAGCCGAGAGTTGATACTTGCATGATTTTCTAAACAACGCAACCCATGGGTCTAAATCTTAAAAAGAAGAGCCAAGTTTTCTCATGAGGAGTACCAGAGTACTTTAGACTTAAATCTAAAAAATTCAACAATCAGGGTCAATCTACTTTGAGGCCAAGTGTTTCATTTCAACAACTTTTATTTCTCAATTTGTAGAGGGTAAAGGTCCACGAATACTACTGGTACCTCTGAACATATTTCTGGTGATAGCTCTTCAATATCATTTATTTCTTCTCCAAAAGTTCCTCACCATGTTACTCTTAGTTATAAAGATTGGTTCAATAAAATCTTGTCAAGTTTCTAAACCATCTAACTTCATCAGGAGTAGAAGACATTCATCTTTTAGTATCAATGGCAGATAGTCTCAGTAGATCGTTTAGTCTTTTAGCATCAACTGAGACTAGTGCATCTAGTGAAGCTGCTTTATTGACACTAAAGACACAGGATAACAGTATCATAACTTCCAGAGGGGAAGTGTCAATATACCCAATCTATAAATAAGCAAAACAGCACATCTCTGCACAGCAGAGCCCCATAACAGAAACATTCTAGACAACTAAGATCATGTTCAGGTTATTGTTCGCACACCCCAAATCCTAGTTTGGGTATAAATTGACTTTGATCCACAAATAACAAGTTACCCATGATTTGGTACTTGGGTCGTGCTTGAACATGATCGTGGGTCTCAAACCACGGTTTATGTAGTGGTTGGGGAAAAAGTTGATTTCCATTGGATCAGACCATGATTTGCAAATAAACATGCTACAAACTATTGAAAAGTACTAGTAAACAAGCCATCAACCTCTGCTACTGAAAGACAGCCAAAGAACAATAAGCAATCTCAAAAGTTTAAAATATTGAAAACTTTATAAACATTATTGCACCTAGATGTTCAAGGAAAGAATCTCGATAACCTGTGTAATTTTGGAACTCCTGCAAAAAGAACAAATCCATGAATTCATTAATGAAGTTAATATTGAGGTCCAACCAGTTTAAAGTTCTAGTTGGCTATCTTAAACCCAGTGCACACAGAATAATAAAACAAGAGATCTAAGTATAATAAAATAAAAAGCTTGATGATGAGAATATTTACTAGCATGGAAGCACAGATACGATTACCATACTGCTCTCACGCATCATGCTGGAATTTTCTTGAACACCTGTGAAATACTCCTAATCTCTAGTATAATTTTTTTAAGTATTAATTGTTGAATTCTTATACTAATATAAGTCATATAGTGTGTACAATGGTTAATAAATCTTATAAAACATTGATGTCCTCAACATTTGTATTAGAAATTATTCGGAAGAAATGCTTATATTTTACAAAAGCTTGTTATGTAGAAATCATTATAATAACACAAGCTACAAAATGAGATTACCTTGCAACTTGACTTTCCTTCCTTTATGGTGTTTAAAGCAAAAGGGTCATGTACATTAATTTCAGCTTAAAGAAGATCGATGGCCCGATGTTCTTTCTGCAACATTGAAAGTAACAATTAATCACTTTGAGATCTCAATGGAAAACTTAGTGGGGAAAGGAGGAACATTTCTTAAACTTGTTGGATATTTCTCTCAACATCCTAATTAACATTAGAATGATATCAAAGTTTAAAAACACTACATAAAATTCCTGTCAAGTTGGGATAAACCTACCTAGCATAGAAGTGTTCTTTATTTCCTTTCAGTTGAGCCACAAACCTTTCTTTTTTCTTTTGTTTTTGTATTGACAATGTGAAGTAGGATTATAACAGTATTTACAATTTGCTACAACTATTTGAAGCCTTGTTCTTAACCTTTACTAGCTAGAAATGGTACAAGCTGGAGAACTAATAATAACAGAAAAAATCATATCCAGTTATGACAACATGACCTCTCCTATCCAAGAATGATATAACATGGAGATGTAATAAAAATTAAATGCTCAGAATAACAACACCTCTTAAGCCATGAAAATGACAAGGCTACTTCAATCAAAAATTCTCTCCCCAGTTGAAAAAAGTAGAAATACAAAAGAACTAAAAATGCATAAAAATCCAGGAATGAGAAACACTGTTCTCCAGCTTTCTGGACTTGAAAGATCAGAATTAGCAGCCTTAGCAGCTTCAAGAAGCTTCCCAGTCAGGTCAACGCCCACAATACCAGCTAACGTACCCGCAGTATTAGAAACACCCATCACTATTCCAGCGTATCTGGGAGCAACATCCATGTGGTTCACCGCAAACCCAGCTCTGCCAAGTGCCAAGAAACCAAGAGCCACAGAAGAACAGAAGACAGCACCACCAGAAGTTCTGAAACTGGGAATCACCACCAAGGCAAGAGAAGCAACCAAGAATCCTACGGTGTTCAAGAATTTCCTGGTTTTGGTGACAGATAATATTCTCCTGGTGATCAAGTAGTCGGCAACAACACCCCCAATGTTGGAGAACAGGAACATGTTGAGATAGGGCATCATTTTAGAGGAACCCATGTCTTGCAGGCTAAGTTTAAGGCCCAATTCAAAGTAGGTTGGGAGCCAGTTCATGAGCACATATAAAGCATAGTGAAAGGTGAAGTTGTTCACAACGATTGCCCACACAGGCAAGCTGGTTAAAATTTTGACCCAGGGGATTTTGGCCGAAAGTACCTTTTTGTTGTGAGAGTCCATTTTTTTATTGATAGGTAATACTGATTCCCCAACACCAGAAGCAGTGGATTTGGGATCAGTGGCGTATTTGAACCAAAGTAAAGACCATGAAGCACCCAATGCCGCCTCCGCAAGGAACACAGATTGAGGGCCTCTGAACTTGACCAGAGTAGGAAGAAGAAGCATTCCAAGAGCTGCACCTAGGTACATTCCAGAAGTGGTGAGAGAGACGGATCTAGATCTCTCGTGAGGGGGAACCCACTGAGCTAGAACTGTGTGAATGGAAGGGAAAATAAAGCCCTGTGCTACACCAACGAGCAAACGAGCGACGACTAAAAGCATAACGCGATTGGGATCGAGAGGAATTAGTGCACAAGTCAGTGACCACAACAGAAATGAAAGAAGCAGGACCCTCCTACCACCGATTCTCTGAGCTGCCCATCCTCCGGGCACTTGAGAACAGGCGTATCCGTAATAGAAGGTGGACAGTATTGTACCTTTGGTCGATTGATTCACCCCGACACCATCAGCAGCAACTGTGTACCCGATGGAGAACCCAACTCGTTCGATGTAGCAAACTGAGGTGCAGAAGAAGGTCAAAATAACAATCAAGTAACGCACAGGGAGCTTCATTGTCAACGTCTGCAAGTCAACTGATTCTAGGCATCACAATTGATTGGAGATATAAAAAAAAAAAGAGTCGAAATCTGAGAGAAGAAGAACAAGAAGAAGGAGTACCGATTGGATTGGGGTTAGAGAAGTGTCAATTGAATTTCACCTAACATGGCTGGCGGCTCCCTTGTAGCAATATGTCATGGACTCTGCACGGATCGTCTGCACGCTGATATTTTCTGCTGATTAAGCCAACTAGTCTTCTTATGCACTCACCATTTTTCTCCGCTCCGCCCGATCTTCTCTCTCATGCTCCCATCTA